>NW_004524581.1:11092716-11112224 GCF_000260255.1 Octodon degus | reverse complement strand
TCTCTCTCTCTCTCTCTGTCTCTCTCTCTCTCTGTCTCTCTCTCTGTCTGTCTCTCTCTCACTGTGGACTGATCCCAGGACCTTTACACAGAGTTACATCCTCCAGTCATTATTAATTTTTTCTTTTCAGTCAAGGTCATTCTAACTACCTAAGATGCCCATGCTAGGCTTGCCTTTGTGATCCTCCTGCCTCAGCTTCCCAGAATATCAGTACATATCTTCACACTTGGGGATTTTGTTCTTTTCTTTTTGAACTTTTGAGTCATTACTTTCTTTATTAGGTTAAAATATAACCCCAGGGAAGTGCTGTGCTCCAGTGCCTGGCTCTGCACCTCAGGGGTACACACATCGCCTGCTTGGAGGTGAGGAAGAGGCACTGTGAAGTCTGGTGAGGTAGGCTATGGTGGATCTGAGAGGAAGGGTAACCTGAGGCTCCCTGCGGATAGGGAAGGGCTTTGTTGCTTCCTGTGCCTACTGTGCCCCTGTGTCCCATGTGCCTGGCACATGGTTGGTGCTCACAGGGCTGCTGGAGATCTCTGCAGACTAAGGAGGCCCTGGGCAGCAACCCCGGCCCATATCACACCTGCCCAGGGCCCAGGAGGGTGAGGGGAAGCCTGGGGGCTGGAGAGGGCCACACTGGATCACAGCTCAGAGATGCCCAGACTGAGGGCATCTCCACCTGGCACTCCTCTGCCGTGTAGGTGGACTCAGACCACAGCACCCTGGCTGGGAGCTTGGCTGGTGTCTTAGGCAGTCAGTTTCTCATAGGCTGCCCTCTCATTGTCTCCCCCCCCCCCCCGGTCCCCTTTAGGAGGAAGTCCCCAGAAGCACAGGCTAAGGCTGAGGTTGATGGGTATCTGAGGTGAGTTTCCAGCCCCAGCTCCAGGGGTCTTGCCCTCAGGCAGGCAGGAGTGCTTTGGAGCCAGGGCCCAGGTGGCAGTAGAGTGCTCACCAGAACAGGTGCCTGGGGTAGGGGCTTGTGCCCCTGGGCCTAGTACAGGAGGGATCGCCACCCAGATTCGGAGAGAGCCCAGAATCCAGATCCCTGGCCAGCAGTGCTAGATCTCAGAGGGGCAGTCACATACTGGCTGACAGCCACTCAGCTTGAGCACGAGGCCAGGAGGCCGGGAGGGGTGGTGGCCAAGCCCCTTCTCTCAGTTTCTCCTCCCAGGGTGACATTCTCTCCCAACTGGACCCTGCTGGCTGGTGCTTGTCACTAGGGGGCGTGGCTGTCGAGGGCTGGGGCCTGGGTTGAGTCCCGATGGTGGTGAGGATGAGAATTTATGAAAGCCCTCAGCAGGGCGTCCATGTGTCCCCAGTGGTCAGTAAGCAGGGCTACTGTGTGCTGTCAGAATTGATGTCCATCCCAGGGCTGGCTGGGTGGAGGAGAGGAGGCATATTTGGAGACCAGGCTTCTAAAATGAGGCCAAGTGAGGTGCAGGGTGAGGGAGGAGAGGCTGACAGATGTGAGGCTTGGAGCAGAGCAAGTGGCCGCTTGGCCTGCCCCGTTGGCTGTCCCAAGACGACAGAGGCCTACTTAGTGGCAGCCCTGCACACAGGCACCTGGACACGCATGCACACAGTGCACACTTGCCCGTGCTGGGCCAGAGGATTCTGGGAGTGACCTTTAACCTGTGCTGGGACACCCTGGGCTAGTGGGGGAGAGGGCAGAGCTGAGAGCGGGTGGCCTCCTGAGGGCCTGGCCAGAGTCCTTGGGTCTCAGAGTAGGTATGGCCATGAGCTGAGCCAACCTGATTCCTGCACTGTCCTCATGCTGCTGGCCCCCAGGCAGCTCTCTGAACAAACCTGACACCAGCTAACACTCGAGCAGGGTTAATATGTCCTCTGTCTCAGACCCCTTTCACCATGTGAGAGACCTCCTAAAACTGTCCCAACAGCCAGCACTGGGCAAACAGGAAGTCCCTCAGCCCCCTGCAAGGTGGCCATTGGGGTTGAGGAGGGATGCACCTGCCCTGGGAGGGGCATCCCGGCGGTCCCACTGTCCTCCCACCTACCGTGGTCACATCGGAGTCTGGGGGTGTCATCTCCACCAGGTTGATGTAGTAGGGAGCATCCTTCCAGGTCGGGTGGTTGTCATTGATGTCCAGGAGGGTGACGTTCACCTGTGGGCCACAGGGAGGCGCTGTGAGGTCCACTGGCGGAGATGGGTATGGTCAAGGCCTTGGGGGTCCTCAGAGGTTTAGGGGGCATCTTAGCCTCAGTGCCTCAAATGTGGGTGCCTTGGGCAGCACTTGAGCTTTTGAGGACAGGATGGAGCTGGGTCCCTTCAGGAGGAGAGGGCTTAGTGCTGTCCCATTAAGAGGACGAGGTGATCCCTGAGACACTTGCTGTGGCTGGGGACTTTACTGACAAGGAGGGCATGGATCACGCCGGATCCCTTGAGTGTCTCAGTCTCTGCTACAAGCCAAGCAATTTCCCTGCTCACCTGCCACAGGGTGAATTATTTATAGAGTTCTGATTCCTAATATCAGGGCTTCCCTTGACAGAAGAGGGCTCTGTGGGATCTTCTGCCAGGGCCCGAGCCAGAAAGGGACAAGGGTAGGGCAACGACCATGGGGAGAGGTCAGGACCCTGCCCCTGGGAGAGCCTGAGACAGCAACGGAGGGGGACAAGGAGGGGAGGTACTGGAGTGACTGGAGTGGTGGTCATCAGTATCCTCCCCCTTCCTGCAAAGGGTCTTCCTGCCCACACTCCCCAACCGCTTCCTTGGGGCTTGATTCTTTCCTTTAGCTTTTTGCTCTCTGGGGCACCATGGTTGTGACAGGGCCCTAGCTGGGGCTCTGGGCCATGCTGACAGCAGGGAACCTGGGCATCATTTCTTAGCATTGCAGGGCTTGGGCAGGGGGTGGCCAGCCCCCAGGGATCTTCCTGGTCCCTCTTCCTGGGCTGTGTGGCAGGGTTTTGGCTTCTGCTTCCTGCAGGTGTTGAGGCAGGGGAGGCCCTGGGGCTCGCGCCTTCTTCACCTGCCCACAGCCCTTTTGAGGCCAGAGGCTAGGATGTGGTTGTCCCCTCCCCATCCCAGGGCCCCTGCCCCCTCCCTCCAATGCATTATAGTGGCTGGGGGACCTCCTGAGGGTGAGCTATGGAGGTGTGACCTGGAGAAGTGGGTGACGCGGCAGGGGGCACTCACGGTGGCGATGCCCGTTTTCTGGTTGTGGCCCACACCCCCATCCACGGCACGGACAATGAGGATGTACTCCGCTTTGGCCTCTCGGTCCAGCAGGGACGTGGTGGTGATTTCGCCTGGCAGAGGGAGGAGGGTGACAGGGAAGGTTCAGTGGGGCCACAGGGTGCAGCTGAGTGCGTGTGTGCACGGGTGTGCTGGGGGTGACACGGTTCTGAGGGACAGCAGTGTGGCTCAGGACTAGGACCCCAGACCTGGGTAGCAACACCTGCTATGAGGCACTTACAGATGTAGGACATCTGGGCCAGCTCCAGGGCAGGGGGCAGGGGTGCAGAACAGGGATTACGAGGACCTTGGGTTTAGCCCTGACAGTATCTGACTGGCTGTCTCACCCTTCGCTAATTACGTAGATCCTCTCTGCCTCAGTTTCTCATCTGGTGAAAAGGGACCAATGATCCCTCCATTATTAGGCACCGATTATGAGGTCAGTGTGGTTAGTGCCACACAAACCCCAGAATGCAGGGCATTGTTTACACACAAGGCCCCAGAAAACAGTGACAGGAAGGAAAACCCCAGCTGGCGACTCAGCCCTGGATAGCCGAGCCTATGGTACACTGAGAAGTACTAGTTATACAAAGGATTTCCCAGTTGCCCTGTGGATAGTGTAATTATATCACTGTGGTTTTTCTTTTAGTGTGTAAACAAGTTATTCTGTTAAGTAGAAACATTTAAAATAGAGCAGGGTTTTTGACGGTGGCTTTTGGCGTACCCTTGTGTTCTGGTGCCATGTCAGCAGGGTACGCTGGGGTACGCTGGGGAATGCCGGGCAGTCGCAGGCACTTGCAGATGCAGCGCTAAGTCCTCCTGCCAGGGTCTACTCAAGGTGCTGCCTCACTGGCCCCCAGTACGGGCAACCAGCGCACACCTGGCTCCAAGGGGCAGCTGGGGGCAGCAGAAGTGGACCTCGGCCCACTCACAGGGGACGGCCCCCACTGAGGACAAAAGACTGGGATCTGGGTCCTGATTGGGACCTTTCCGGATGCTCAGCCTTGTATCAGATTCTTGGCTATGTTGGCTCTCCGTTTTCTGATCTGCTAAATGCAGCTCAATCTGTCTTCCAGCCAGAGCTGCAGTGAAGACTGGGCGGCTACAGGGGAAGCCTCCAGCATTCAGAAGAGGATCACTCCCTTCCCAGGCGCTGTGAGAGTCCCAAGGGCAGGGACTATCTGCTCGTTGTCTTCTTATCCCAAACGGTGGGACCGGAGCAAGGGGCCTAACTTCTCTGTGAAAAAAAGGAAGCAGGGCCAGGTGGTCCCTAGGGCCCCTTCTGCTCTGAGGGTTTCCTCTCCTGCCACTGGCTTGTGCTTTGGCTGTCACAGGGCTTTCGCAGGGAGCCAGGGGTGGCGGACAAGGCAGGGAAGAGGTCAGGAGCCAAAGGCTGACACAGGACTGCCCAATGAGCCATGCTCCCCGCCAGGGAGGTGTCAGTTAATTGGCAAGGTGAGGAAGAAATTAATCTCTAAAAAGTTTTAAACGTGAACTTGTCGGCATGATCGATGGGCTTTCCTGTCTGGGAAATTAGATCCAATTAAGGCCGCCTTTGTGCAGAAGGCCTGGCTAATGTGACCCAGGAGTTCTGAGGAGACCGCCCCTCCCTTTGGAGCTTGAGGAGCTGGGTCAGGACAGCGGCCACTACTGGGAGTGGAAGGTGGGACGTGACTCCAGTGTGGCTTTGTACGACATAGCATTCAACATCTGAGCCCTGGCACCAGTAGCTCGGGCTCTGTGAGTCTGCAGTGACGTTGCTAACCGTTCCTGGGCTTCAGTTTCCTCATCTGGAAAGTGGGGATAATGGTGAAGGGTGAAACGAGATGACGAACTGATGAACTGAGGATGGCGGTGCTGGGCACTTGGTTCCTATTCATGATACCATGTCCACATCTACAGGTTCCACATCTCCAGATGCCACTAACTGGGGATCGGGAACAAATCACATCTGGACTGAACATGTACAGGTTTTTGTCTTGTCACTAATCCTCTGAGTGGTACAGGATAATAGCCATCATGTAGCACTCACGCTGTCTTAGGTGTCATAAGGAACCTAACGGTGACTGAATGATAACAGAAGATGTGCTAGTTACATGAAAATCCTGCACACTTCCTAGAGGGGACCTGGTCTCCACAGGCTCTGGAGCCCGTCTGCTGTAGGTACAATGGGATGACTGGGCCATTCTGAGCTTCTGCAGACATGGCTTGCTGCAGTGGGTGTGCCTGAGAAGCGGTGGGGGCCCTGTCTCTTCAGAGGCTCGAGAAGGGGCTCACAGGCCCCTCTTCAGTCCTTGTGCACAGTCACATCAGCCATCTGCCCCTGAGCTCCCAGGGAGACAGGGTTAAGAGGAGACTGCAGGCCCTGTTCCTCTACAGGCAGCTTGGCATGGATAACGGGAAGCCCTGAGCCCTGCTGGGCCTCTGCACACCTGGGCCAGGATGGCCAGTGTCCCTTGCACCCTGGCTGTGGCTCACGGGCATGGCCTCAGGCTGTCCCGGCCTCTAGGTAAGGCCACTGCCCAGCCTGGCTGAGGGCAGTAAGCACAGAAACTCTCCCTGGCACAAAGATGCCTGTGTGCTCTTCTCCTCCTGCAGGGATGTTGGACCCATGACGACCTGAGGCCAGGCCAGGCGGGGCATCTGCCGAGCACCTGTCCTGGGCAGCTGTGCGCTGCAGCTGTCTAAAGCTACTGAGTGGTTGGAGTTCCCTGCCTGTCCCTGAGACAGAATCTCACATCTGGAAGCAAGGGCTATGCTTGCCCACGAGGCTGACTCAGACCCCTGAGGGCCACATCCTCATCCTCTGTGCCTGCCTCTGGCTCAAAGACACTGACTTGGGAGCGAACATGGGGGTCCTGATCTCCTTTTGGGCTGGCTGAAAAGCTGGGGGCTCCTGTTGCTCCTTTCTGCTCTTTTTCCCAGCTACAAGGGGAGGGAGACTGGGAGATGACGATGTTACATGAGCAGGGAGCTGGGGGCAGGGTGCCAGGAGAATGTCCCAAATAAGGAAGGGAGCTGTTTGTTCAGCACATACTGAGGGCCTCTTCGAAATGTGTTCCCTATAGTAACTCATGTCACCACATCTACGCCACATCCTGCAGTGAGTACAGAGAAGCCGATCCCAGGAAGGGCTGGGACACTCAGATGCAAGTAAACACGTGAGCTGGGGTCTGTAAAACGGCATGTATTGAAGACCTAGCAGGACTCAGCGTCCTTGAGGCTGCCTTTGCGGATACACTCACACTGCGACCACAAAGTAAGAAGAAATATCTCAGGGAGGACACTGTGTGCTCAATACAGAACAGAACACCCTGGCGGTCTGGCCTGAGTGGGGCAGGTGGAGGTCTGGGGCTCACCAGAGCGGGCGTTGATCCGGAACTGGGCTGAGCCCTCCAGGGAGTAGATGATGGACTCCTGGCCATATTCCCGGGAGCGGTCCAGGTCCGTGGCGTTGAGGAACAGCACTGTGGCTCCTTAGGGAGTGAAAGGGGTGTCATGCTGGGCCCACAGGCCCAGTTCTTGCAGCCAGGCCCTGACACCCTTCCAGTGACCAGCCTCAGTGAGGCGGGAGCCACCACCTCCACCACCCGCAGAGCCCTGAGCTGGGACAGAGGGACACAGTTCCACAGGAGCAGGAGACCGCTGTCTCCCTCCTTCACCTCTTCCTTGCCCAACCTGAGAGGAGAGAATTGCCTCTTCCAACTGGTCTGAGTGACCTCTGGATTACACGCACGCAGGCCACGTAGCTTTTACTTCCAGTCAAAAAGAAATGAAGCTCCTTATTAAATTATTCTACATTTATTGCATCCAATTTCAGTCCCGTTTTATCTTGTTCACAGGGGACCTTATAAGGGTTTTATTTTCTCATTAATGTCCAGTTAGGGCCTTCACCTTCACTTCCATGTACACGCAGCTGAGTCAGAGATCAGCATTCCCCACAGCCCTGGTGAGGCCCCGCTTGGCCTAAGGTCTCACCCAGCCCATTCTCCACGGCCACAGCAGTTCTAGAGCACCTCCCGGTATAAGACTGTGCCTGTTAGCCTGCCCCAAACCAGAGCATGTGCTCTGCAGCCTGGGCGCAGGCCAGGTGGTCTTGGGGCTGCAGGTGGGGCCTGGCTACCCGAGGCCTGGTGCTCACATGGGAACATGCTTTAAGGGCATCAACAGCTTGCAGGGCCCGGGAGCCTCTGCACGTCCCAACACACCTGGCCTGGTTAATCCCCCATCCTCAGTCTCTTCCTGCTCAACAGCAGCTTCAGGAGAGCAGGGACCCAGTGCCCAGCAGAGGGTCTGCACGGAGCTGGTGCTCTGTGAACCGTTGCTGGCTGGCAGACAACCAGAGGGCCGGATGGCCTGTCTCGCCACAGATGCCTGACCTCAGAAACCGAACGGCTCCAGGCCCCTGCCCCTGCCTGACCCCTACCTGCCATGATGTTCTCCACCACTGAAACGAAGTAGGCAGGCTTGCTGAAGGTGGGGGGGTTGTCATTCTCGTCCTGGAAGGAAAGCAGAAGGCGCAGGAGCCAGCTGTCCCAGGCGGGTAGCGAGAGAGCAGACCAGACCAGATGCACTGCCCGAGAGGCTCTGGCCTCTATGGATAATCAGAGCCAGGTGGGGTGAGCACATTGGCAGGCCATGGTCAGGAGGTAGGACAAGCCTTGGGGAAGCTTGCAGGGTCATCAGGGGGCACTGAGGGACAACGAGATGGAGAATGAAAGCGACATCTGGGCTTGAGCGCAACTCGCAGTGTGCCAGGCTCCTGCCCAGTCTTTCCACCGATGCCAAGCTCTGACTGGTGCTCCTGCTCTTGTCAGCAGCCCTCCAAGCTGGGATGCCCTCCAGGCCCTCCTCCTAACCCAGCCAAGATGATGGCTCAGGGTTCTAGGACCCCCCCATGCTGCTAGCTTCCCCAACCCCGCAGGCACTGAGATGGGCAGGGGGAGGCAGTGGTCAGGGTGCTCCCAGGGCCAGGTTCCTGGCATGGTAGGCTCTGGGGTGCTCTGCCCTCTGGGCCAGCCTTCAAGCCCAGAGCAAGCTTGCAGAGGTCTGAACCAGGTAGAGGTGGTGGGGAGGCTCCACCTTGGAGAGCCCGGACCAGGCACAGCCCTGCCTCCCCCAGCGTTGCTCTTCCTCTACAGCTGTCCTGTCCTCTTCAATCAAGGCACCTTCCTGCCCTGAAGACTCTCAGCCCTGCCAATGGCTCTGCAGTCCCTCACCAAGAACCCTCCCTTTCTCTCCCAGTAGGGGGTCTCTCTAGACTCGCTGGCGCTGAACCTTCTCACCATGCATGCCATCAGGAGTCATAGACTGGGGAAGGTGGATTCCCCAAGGGCTTTGTCTCTCATGGAACAGGAGAGGGTGCTTGCCAGTGTGTGTGTATGTGTGTACGTGGGGTCCCCTGCGAAGCCCCTTTTGCTGGGGTTCCTTTTGGTTGAGCAACCAGGAGACAAGGACACATGATCAGCTGTCCACCCCTTGGGCCTCTACAGAGAACCTCAGCCAGGCGAGGCTGTGGGCACCCAGCAGGGAACCCTCTAGTTCCTCCCAAATCTGTCCCTAGGCTCTGTCTGCATGGGCTTCTGCCAACGTGTCCTCCCCTGGGAACTGGCAGTCTCAGGACCCCCACGGACCCCACTGTGCACCTGGCCTCCACTCGGCCCAGTGAGGACCCAAGAGCACCACCTACACACGCAGGAGCTTCCACTTGGCCGCATGACACGTACTGAGAATGTCAGTGACAGAGAGCGAGGCATAAACTTCTTAGCAGTGGTATTTCCTGGGACCTGGTGCTGCGTTCGCTATTAGTTCTAATTCAGCGGCTCCCTCTACAAAAGCTTATTGTCCCCTAATGGGAAATCTACAAACCGAGTTTGACTTCTTTATTAAAAACCAACATGCAGTGGAGGAAAAGGAATCATCTGGCCCTCTCACCTGCTCCTCTCGCTGCTCTGCGGTGCCCCTCCCTGCTCCCAGCCTTTGTAGTAAGAGCTCCATCAACTACCAGGCTTTCCTTTGCTTTTTTTTTTTTTTTTTTTCCCAATCAAGAGCAAATTCTTTTGATGGAGGGAGAAGGCAGCTTAGCCGAGTGACAGCTACTTAAAAACCACCCACGTGCAAAATCTACCCGCAGGCAGTGACCTTTTCAAGTGTGGTCCTTAGACAGGAGTGACGACACTGTCCAAAAGCCCTGCTCGGGGACAGTCGTGTGCACTCACGACCATGGTGGGCCCTGTCTATTGTTGGCTCTCCTGGCTGCAGGGGGTGCCGGGAAGACTTGGAAGGGCAGTGTATGCCTGGGAGCCCTGTGGTGGCATTGAGGAATCCGACAGCTGGCCCCTTCTGCTGCACTGCAAACGGCAGAGTCCTCTCCCTGGGATCAGGCAGGGAGGCTGCTGCCCACTGTTGTGCAGCAGAGGTCCCTCCAGGGGCTGGAGCAGAAGGACAAAAGGCCCTGCCCTGCCCTTCTTTAAGGGAGCTGCAGGTTGGGATGGGTGCAGTCCCAGGGGTTCAGGATGTCCTGCTAGAAATGCAGGCCCCTGCCCTACCTCAATCCCCCCAAGTCACAATCATCTGCACCTCACTGCGCACTCCAGGCATTCCTGGGTACAAAGACCTTTAAGAAGCACTGGTCTCTGTCACAGGTCGGGATCAAGGTTCTGAGCCCATGTGTGTGGTGAGGAGGGCAACAAGGAGTCACTCAGGTATGAGTTCAAATCCCAGCTCTGCTGGTTATGAGCAGCAAAGAAGGCCCTACTAACCTTGGGCAAGCTATGCTCACTCCCCCAGCCCCAGCTTCCTCATGTGTAAAATGGGGCTGATGGTATGCCTGGCGCACTGGCAGAGCTCAGCAGGCCTGAGTTCCCATTGGCTGACTGCACCTGTGCGGCATGGGGTCTAACCTATTTCCCTATACCTCCTTTTCTCTTACCCCCTCCCTGTTCGCTTTCCCAAAGCTCAGGGTGTTCCTCTGCCCCAGGAAGCTGGAGCTCCTGTTTGCATAGAGACAAGTTTGGCACTGCTGCTGCCTGAAGCGTCTGTGGCTGTCATTGGTTGTGCCAGGTTGCCCCCCCCCCACGATCTCATGTCATTCCCATAGCAAGGTGTAAGGCAGGTACCAGAGTGCCCCCATTTAGCAGATGAGGAAACTGAGGTTCACAAAGGTGGGGAGCCCAGATCACACAGCTATGAGACAATGGGGCTGAACTCAGAGCCACTTGCAGGAGCCATACCCCTCTTCCTTTCAGTATCTTGGAGGTGGATAGCAGGCATCCTACCCATCTGCACATCCTCCCAGGCCCAGGGCCTTGCACAGGGCTTGAGCACAGAGGACAGGTGGCAGGAAGGGAAGGGTGGGGGTACAGGGTAACGAGTGTGGCCAGGGGACAGGGGAAGTTTGGGGTCAAGACTGGGAAGTCAGGGTCAGGTTTGTGAGATGTGGCTGGAGTCAGGGCTGTGATGTTAGGGAATGTGTTTCAAGTTCAGATGGGCCAGTGCTGGGGTTCCTGCGGATGAGATGCCCCCTTCTCTTCCCTGCCATTCCTGGAGGCTGTCACAGACACAGTGACCCTAGAGGTAGGGCGGGCTCTAAAGTCCTGGTCCCTTGAGGCCTCTCCATCCTGCCCCCACTGCCTGCCTGGAGGCTTCCCAGGCATGACCTTGACTTCTGCCAGCTCCCAGCTCCCAGGAATAGGGTCATCCATTCCGACTAGGACCTTCCTACTTGGGAGGTGGCCCTGGGGGGTGGGCCTGGGTGGAGAGGTCAGGACTTGCCAAAAAAAGTGTGTAGGGGCCAGGTGTGGTGCTGTGCGCCTGCCATCCCAGCACTCAGGAGGTTAAGGCAGGAGGACAGCTGTGAGTTTGAGGCCAGCCTGTGCTACACAGTGAGTTCAAGGCCAGCTTGACCTACACAGTGAGACCCTGCCTCAAAAAAAAAAAAAAAAAAAAAAGCTGGGGAAACAGCTCAGAGGTCTAAGCACCTGCCTGACAGGTGCAAGGACCTGAGTTCAATCCCTGGTACTACATGCCATGCCAGCCCTGAAACATTGGGTGTGCAGTGCCAACCCCAAAACTGGGCCTGGTGGTACATGCCTATAATCCCAGCACTGGGGAGGCTGAGACAAGAGGATAACTTTGAGTCCAAACTGCATAGCGAGACCCTGTACAAAAACAAAAAAAAGTGTAGGGCTGTGTCAGAGGCTGCGGGTGAAGGCAGTGGTGACAGGAAGGCCATGCAGCAAGCCGGCTCCAGGGCAAGATTTTCTATACTGATGTCAAATCACAGCCCATCTCCTAACCTGACAATCTGATTTAACTTTCAGGAGCTGATAATGCAGTAACTTCCATGGACACACATTCATCCTCTCCTGCAGCCAGGGGGGCACCTGTGTGTGCTGGGATACGCAGGCCCCAGGGAGAGCCCCCTCCCCCACCCCGTCAGGTCACACTTTGTGTTTCCAGCACGGGCTGGGGATCGGGACTGGCGTGGGGCAGATGAGGCGGTATAGAGATGGACTCTGTGAATGATAATTTCCGACAGTGAGAGCGTGGGGGTGTGCTTGATATTCATGTCAGACAGGCCACGCTCGGCTCCCCACCCCTTCACGTCCTCAGAGGAGCGGAGGAGTGAAGACAAAAGGGAGGGACACAGAGGGATGGAGGAGGGGAGACGACGTCAGAGTCACAGAGCCACGGCTGTCAGTGGAGGAGCCTGACACTCTTTCTCCAGGCCTGTTGTAGGGTCCTGGGGTCCCAGAGTCAGAGCGGGCCGACTGTCCTGAGATCTGGTGGGCAGCAGCTTCATGGCCACATCAATGGCAGAAGTTGGTAAATGACAGCCTTGGGAGAGTCTGACATGGTCCCCGTCACTCCAGGAGGCCCTCACTGCCCCTGAGTACTTACAAACACCTCGATGGTGACCGGAACAGTGCTGTGGAGAGGGGGGTTGCCAGCGTCCTTGGCCATGACAGTCAGGTAGATCAGCCCGTTAGGTATCTGCTCGTAATCCAGGGGGCGGCTCACGCTTATCACTGGAATGACAGGAGCAGAGCCCAGAACTCAGTGCCCGGCGGGGCCCCTTGTGGTGGAAAAGATGTGGCTGGCACGACCCAGGCCACTTCTGCCCTCCTTCCCCCTCCAGCCTCCCAACATCGGGAGTCTCCTCCAGGTCTTCACTTAAGTTTGCTGCTGACTGATTAATCCAGCCAGGTGCTGTGCTAAGCCCCCTGGGTTGTCACACTTATATAGCGAAGCCCCACTTCACAGGTGAAGAGTCCAAGCTCAAAGAAGCCGCCAGAGGCCAGAAAGCAAGCCTGGGTCTGGCCACACCCAAGACAACAACGGTCACTTGCAACTTTCTGAGTGAACAGGGAAACACCCAGACTGCTTTACTAATACAAAATCCAATTAGGAGTTCTTCTAGCAGCAAAGAGGGTCTGGTGGGGGCTCGGCAGGGCCCTGGGACTTTGAAGTTTTAAAGAGGAATTTAGATTTTATAGAGGAAACTGGGCTGGGGTCATTCTTTTTGTTTTCTTTCTTTTCTGTCTTCTTTTTTGGCAGGGTTGGGATTGAACCCAGAGCGCTGTGTATGCCAGAATTAAGATGCATTACGTACATGTACCGACTTCCCAGGATGAGTACAACTGTTATATACTGCAATCATCAGAGCAGCCTCTGAGCTGACTGGGCAAGGACAGGAGGGCAGAGGGGCAGGAGGCAGGGCTTTCTTGGCAGAATGAACAGACCCAGCAAGGACGCAGAGGTGACTACTGCAAGGGCAGGGCGGGTCCAAGGGCAGGGTGAAGGGTCAAGGAAGTCGGATCCTGGTGGGCAGGAGGAGACTACTGAGCTATCAGGCTGGGGAGGAGGCCGCCGGAAGCCACATCACACAGGGCCTTGAGCACTAAGCATGGCAGCTTTGCTGGCTGACCCTAGGGAAGTTACTCCCTGTCTCTGGGCCTTAGCTCCTTTGTTGGAAAAACAGGGTGGTCTCTCGGGGATCTTGGAGTCTGAGGTTGCTGCCTCCACTCTCTGTGCCAGGGTGCTAGGAATGGGGCCTCCAAGTGGTCCAGGCAGGGCGGGGTCCAGAGACCAAACCAGCCTGAGAAGGGTCATGGCCCAGGTAGGCTGCGAGGTGGCTGGAAGGCTCCCCAGATGTGGTGCTGGTGTTGGGTGGTTCTGATGGCACACATCTATCCACAAGCTGCTCCCACAGCCTCAGCAAGAAATGGGGTCCAGCACGCATTCTGGTAACGCGGCCTGCAGGGCCGCTCATGCCCTACAACCCAGAGAAACATCTGGCTGATGTGAGACTCGCTGGCCCCACGAAGGGTGATCTCTAGCCACAGGCTGCAGCAGCAGACAGGAGCTCGGGCGGTGTCCGGAGCAGTGTAGGAGCCTGGAGGCAGCGAGGGCCCTTCCCCACCCCCAAGAGCACTGAGAGGCTGCAGAGTCCCGGCCCAGCCCTCCGATCTGGTCTCTGGTACCTCCGTAGCCCTCGTACACGCTGATGTCAAAGTAGCTGCCGAAGGCGGATGCGTTGACAATGCTATACGTGATCTGGTTGTTGGGCGGGGAGTCTTCATCTGTCGCCTGGAAGGAAGGGGGTGGATGGGGGTACATGGAGAGCCCTGGCTGGGCCAGGGTGGGGGAGGAGGTGGCCCCTTGCACAGCTTCTTCTTTGGGTGACATCCAGCTTGGGTTGTGTGCTGGCCTAGGTCCAGGGGCACCCTCTGTCCGAGCTGGAGCCCACTTAGCAAGTACCCCTGCTCCCCTCCTTTTGCTAGTTATGCTGGAGAATCAAGAGGGTGAGCAGCTTCCTAGGAAGAGCTGGGAGGGGGCAGCGGTCTTAGGGATGCTTGGTGTGCCAATGTCCCACAGCCTTCCGTCCCTGCTCTGATACCTTCCCAGACCTCAGGCCAATTCAAGTGTGCTGTGGCTTAGACACAGTGTCCCTGGAGGGTTCACATGCTGGTGGCTTAGTCCTCGATGTGATGGTATAGGAGGAGGTGGGCTGATTAAGGGGAGGGGCCCAGTCGGAGGGGGTTAGGTCACCACCAATCCACCCGAGCAGATTAGCCCTGGTTAATTCCCTCTAGAACAAGTTGCTCTAAGAGAGCAAGCCCGGCCCTGAACCTCTCTTGCCTGCTGTCTCGCACTGTGCCCTCTCTCTAGCACGTGCTCTTGCCATGACGCTGTCCACCATCTTGGGGTGCAGCTAGGAAGCTTCACCAGAGGCCCCACTAATGCGGCCACCCCACTTGGACTTTCAGCCTCCACAAGGGTGAGCCACACAAAGCTCTCCTTTGTAAATCTTTAGCCTTGGATATTTTGATATAGTAACTTAAAACAGACTGAGACCAGGCCCCGAGTGCTATGTGTCCCTCAAAGCCTGCGTGATTTCTTATTTAACTGCTGCCTACCTTGTTTAGACTGTCAGCTCATGTGAGCAGTTTAGATTTCTTGATTGTAGCTGCACCCCTAGAGTCCAGCACAGGGTTCGGTACCCAGTGGGTGTCTAATAAAACTCTTGGAAGGGGGCCATGCAGTCTTCTCTTTGTTTGCCTGGCTAAACAAACTAGCTTCTTTCCAGATTGTCCCCAATTCTAAAGAGTGTTCAGAGGTCCCCACCACTCCATGTACCTGGGGCCAAGCAGAAGGGAAGGACAGGATGTCCTGGCAACTATGCCCGTGGGGAGCAGGTGCACAGCCCTACCTTCTGTGTGCCCTGTGCCCACCGTTCTACCCTCGCCTTCATTCATGCCTGCTTCAGAAATCATTTCCAAGGGCAGGCCCTGGGTCTTACGCGTTTGGGCGGGCCGCATGGGGAAGGGACGTGTGGAAATGAAGGACACTCTTATCAGAGCTGCTTGTGGCATCTCATACCCAGAATCCCAGCTACTCAGGAGGCAGAGGCAGGAATATTACAAGGTCAAGCCCAGCCGAGGTAATCTAGTGATTTAGCAAGGCCATATTCCAAAATAAAAAGGGGGAAGGGGATGCAGCTCTGTGGTAGAGCGCTTGCCTAGCACATGCATGGCCCTGGGTTCCATCCCCTAGCACTGGAAAGAAAACAGTCCCAGGTCAGAAGCCCCTGGAGGGGCTGGGGACATGTAGAGAGGATACCTGCAGTGCAGAGCCCCCCTCCTAAGGTCGGGTCTGCTGCTGCTTCACTGATGCACTCTCTTTGGGGCCCTCCCCTCCCTCCTGATCTCACGCTGTACCCCCGGGCCCCCGTGGCACTGTTATGGCTCCGATCCAGATGCTCGCCAAAGCCTCATGCACTCAAAGGTGGGGCGTTTTGGAGCTGGCTGCAGCTAGGGCTGTGTGTGTGGCGCTACTTTAGTCCATTGATTGGAATTAGCATAGTTTTGGGTGCGGCTGAATGGATTTACTAGAAATAGAAGCCCCGCCCTGGGTCTAGGCAGCACCGCACAAAAGGTCTGAAGCCTGCATGGCACTAAGGGAGAGGCAGGCTTCCTGCTGCTGCTGCTGCTGCTGCTGCTGCTGCTGCTGCTGCTGCTGCTGCTGCTGCTGCTGCTGCTTTGCCTGCTGCTTGCTGCCTTCTTCCCACCCTGCCATGGACTGTCCTCCTCTGTGATGCCTTTGTCACATGGCCCTTTCTTGGGACCAGCTGACTATGGGCAAACGGAGCCGCCACAAACCTTTCGTCTTTCAATCTTGGGTGTCAGAAAAGTAACTAAGACACCTTCCAGCTGCAGAGGTTCCTGGTTACCAGGTAACAGGCTTCCACTGGGGTCCTTGCATGGGAGGCGAGGCCCATCCTTTCACTATAGTGACCTATAATTAATTCAGTTTGGGCCAAACACTGTGACTGTGGCCCTGCTCAGTGACCAGGATAGGAGGTGATGCTCAAAAGAGGCCTGATAGACACCAAAAGTTTGACCCCCAAGCCTTGGTGGGTGGACAGTTAGCACCCCATGCTGTGGCTTCCTGAGGAGGTACCAGGAGGAAGAACCAAGGAGGAAGGACAGATGCGTGGCTGCACATGGCTCCGTCCCCTTACCCGCAGCCGCACCAGCTGTGTGACAGAGGGCTCATTCTCTCTCAGGGCACCCACATAGGCATCCTTCTGGAAGGTGGGCACATTGTCGTTGACGTCGAGCACATTGATGCGGACCCGGCCTGTGGTTTCCTCGCCACCTCCGTCCCGGGCGATGACTGTCAAGGTGAAGCGCTGGATGAGCTCGAAGTCCAGTCTGGCGATCAGCAGGATGAGTCCTGTGTCCTTGTCCAGCGAGAACCTTTGTCAGGGGGAAGGAGGCAGAAAGATGCCTAGGTTCAGAGCAGGCTCGTGGCTATGTGTGCGTCCCAGCCCATCCTGTCCAAGGGATAGACGTGGGGTGCGAGACCCACCCGTTCTTCATTTGTTCTTGGAGAGCAGAGCAGCTGTTTCTGAAGGGACTGGGATTAGAATCCCAGGAGAGGCCAAGGGAGTGGGTTTACCACAGAAGGAACTCCAGCAGAACCGCCCTCTCCCCTGAGTCTGCCAAGTAGAGATGCTCAGGGAAGACATGCCGTCACCCAGGACAGTCTGGGACCACAGTGCTCTACAGTGGCAGCAGAGAACTCCCCAGGGAGTGATGGGTGGCTGGTCCTCTCTTGGGAGCTGTGCTTGTCATCTGCTTGAGGACTGAGGCTCAGGGAGGAGGCTGGCGGTGGCCTTTGGGGGCAACAAGGGCCAGCAAGATGATTCTTCTAACTGTCCCCTCGGGAGGCTCAGCTGTGCTGTCAGATGACATGTGTGCATGCTGCCCTGGTCCACAGCAGCCAGCCACCAGGTCTGGAAGGGCCCAGCCCTGAGGCACAGAAGTCCCAGGAAGAGATGACAAACCCAGATGAACACAGGCCTGGCAGCCAGGGCGCCCTCTGCACATAGCCGCAGCTGGGCTTTTCCTCGCACACTGAGCCCTCATTCAGAGCAATGCAGGACCCCAGCAATACACCTGGCAGTGTCCCAGTCTGTTTGCCATCATCCACACGGACAGGCTGGGGTTCTGGGTGGATGGCCCTTGTCCAGCTCATCTGCTGGCTTCCAAATGCATCAGACTCATTTTTACAAGCAGACCTGCTCTCTAATTCAGCCTGGCCTTGACCATATTAAAAATGAGATGGCCAGCACTACCTACCAGTAAGTAATCCCAGAACACTGGGCAGCTGAGCCCAGCCTGGGCAACTTGGTGACTCAGACTTAAATAAAGTCTCAAAATTTGCTACAAAGGTGCTAGGGATGGAGTTTAGTATGAAGGCTCTGGGGTTCAATCCCCAGTACCAAAATAAATAAATAAATAAATAAATAAATAAAATAAAAAATAGAAAGATGGCTTCCGTTGGCTCAGATTAATCAAAGACAAGGGAAAGAGATGGCCTAGCGCTATGTCACTACTGGGGTAACAGGGCAAGGCCAACACAGGTCAGGTAGTGCTAGAGCCACGTGTCAGTGTGGGCTGTGACTCCAGGCAAGTAACTGTAAAGCAGAAATGGCAACAGTGCTGAGCACGGAGGGCCTCCAGCATGCGGTTGTAAGGCTCACCCAAGGCGATGTGTGAGGAGCACTTGACCTAGCGCCTGGCACAGCCAGGCTCCTGCAGGGCAGCTGTTGCTGCTGGCAGTGGTGAGCTGATAACCCTAAATGGCTGGCACCACCAGGCTTCTCAGACATAATCTTCTCCACTCCTGATGCTCAGTGCTATATTTCTGGGCCAGAGAAACTCTGTCTCAGGGAGGTGAGGGGAATTGGTGAACTCTGAACTGTAATACATTCAGGGGAAAACCAGCAACTGTGCCCATAGGTTCTGACTCCCAGGAAGGGCTCCAGCCCAGTGCCCTCCCTAAGAAGTTTGCCAGACATCCTAGGTGGTGAAGTTGCTGAGGGAAGGGGTCTTACCTGTCAGGGTCATCACTGAAGAAGTAGTTGACTTCCCCAAAGGTGCCCACATCATTGTCTGTGGCCTGCAGTGGTGAGAACAGGAAGTTGTTACTCCGGGGCCCAGTTGAAGCTGTGGATCTCACCAAGAAAGCCATGCTTCTCCCACATGGCTCCTGTGGCCCAGAGTCTCACTGCTCCAAAAGGTGCCACCTACCACACATGACTCATTTTGCCCAGCAAAGCAGCGCTCCTGGGGGCTGTTCCTCTACTGGGGCCACTGCTCCTAGCCCTGGGCTAGCCTGGGGGCAGGGTTAGCTTCTGCAACACTCAAGGGCTGTGGGGAATACCCTGACTCTGGGCCTGGGGTCACAACCTGCAGGTTTGAAAAATACTGCAAAGGTAAGTGGGTGTGGTGTGGCTTCGGCCACCTGGTAGGTTCTTCTGGTGACTCTTCTGTCCCCAAACCCTCTAAGTCAGCTGTGCTGCTGGGAAGGGGTGTCCAGGGAGATTTCTGGATGTGCCCTTTGACCCTAGGCATAACCCACTGCATGACAGAACAGGCTGTCATCTGCCTGGCCCCCTTCTCTGCGACACAGACTGCCGCCCATCTCTGTCCTTCCTCTGGGCTCATCTGCTGGCTGGAACAAGTGGCCCAGGAGGCAGCTGCCCTCCCTGCCCCCAGCCACAAGGACTGGCTGGGGTGGCGCTGGACTATCACAGGTCCACAGAGTCTGCCCTAGATCCTTCTTGTGGTCACTGGGGATAAATGGTTTTCTCCAGGGAATGAAGTCAGGGCACAACCTGGATGTTTGGGGAGGATGAAGCAACACCCAAGAGGAGCTGAGGGAGACAGGCCGCATTCTGGTGCACTGCGTTCTTTAGCCTGAAGTCTCTTCCCTCCTGCAGCTTGGTCTGTGAAACAAGGCTTCTCTCCAGGCTGGGCCAAATTGAGGGTCCAGCAGCTGTAGTCAAAAGTGGCTGGAAGAGGCCAGGCCAGCCCTATGCTGATGTCTATGGCAGCAGTAGTGACCGCTGCCAGCCTCCACTGTATCAGACTTTTTATGTTTTTAAGGAACATTTATGTTTATTGTGACCTCACTTTATCTTTGGCACCTCCCACGTGCTGAGGGAGAGCAACCCTCCCACCCACCTCACAGAACACTCGCCTGAGACCCAAGATACTTGACCACTAAGGAACCCTGTCACCAGATGGAGAGCAGGTCAGAAGCAGAGGTGGGGCTGAGCCAGCCTTTCTGCTCCCTGCCTGGTGAGTTCTCCTTCAGGCCACCCCGAAAGCCCCCTCTCAGCCTTCTCCTTCCCAAGATGAGCACAGTGTTAGAAGAGTTGGCTTTTGGGGCCGGGGAGATGGCTCAGTGGAATAAGCACTTGCCTGGCAAGTGCAATGGCCTGAGTTCAATCCCCAGTTCCACC
>NW_004524581.1:11007166-11092421 GCF_000260255.1 Octodon degus | reverse complement strand
TCTATCCTTACCTCTGTGCTTCCCTCCCTCCATCCATTCATCCCTCCCTCCATCCATCCATTCATCTAGCCATCTGTTCATCCATCTGTCCAACCATCTGCCTGTCCGTCCATTTATCCGCCCATTCATCGACTACACAGCATAATCTGTACTGGGCACTGTTCTAGATGCCCTGGAGCTGGGCAAACTGCTGCCTGCCACCAGATGCCAGAAGGAAAAGGCTTCACACTGACCTTGGGCCCATATATATCTATTTTATACTCAGGGCTTCTTTATAAGAACATATGTAGATAAAGGCTCTGCAGCTAAAAATATGTTTTAATAGCGCACTACTAAATATTTTCTGAGGTTCTTTTTAAAGCTCCTAGATTCTATGAAATCTATTAAATTCTATGTTCCTTATAATAAACCTGAATTTTCATGAAAAACCTAATTCCCATTCAATCTATTTGGTTCAGGAAGGCGGATCTGTGAATAATATATCCCCAATGAATGAAATGAAAAAAATATTTATATCCAAAAAGTTCAGATCTTAGTTAATCAGAAAATGTGGCTATTCATAAAGGTGCCATTTCCAGGGGCTCTGGGCTGCCTGCCTTTATGCGACTGCCTCTTGCCCCCGATGTCCACTCACACAGCTTCTGCCTGTGGGCTTTGCATGCTGCTCCCCACGCCCTTGGCCTCTCCGGGTTGCTGCCTCTTAGCCATGAGGAGAACCTGCCCAGAGGGAAGGCAGCTGCCTGTCCTGGGGGGAGGGGGCCAACGCCTCCCATTCAATCTCTTCTTGTAGGGGTGGAAGAGAAGGGCTGGTTGGGGACCCCACAGGCACACTGGCACATCCCACATGGCTCTACTGGATGTGATGATTGTGATGTGGCCCAGAGAAAAACTGGGACTGATGCTACTGAGTCCTTGGGACAGGGGCCCCCAGGAGGTACAGCCCTCACATCCGGGCCAGGGCCAACAGTGGGGTTGCCCTGCAGCCTGGGCACATCCTTGGGTCTCAGTGTCCTCCTCCATCAAAGGAAAGTGACAGGGCAGCTGGAGGGCAAAGATGGCACCTGCTGGGCTCATGGCTGGCACAGATGGTGCCCAGCACATAGTTGATGCTTCTCACATGCCTGAAGAGTGAATGGGCTGAATCTCGAGTAGAAGGGGTGGGGAGAGAGAAAGGGAGGGCAGAGAGGATCAAGAGTGAAGGGAGGGGTGACGCGAAAGGGGAAAGGGAGGGGACAGGCAGAGGAAGCCCAGCAGCACCAGGGGGACCTTCTCACTCTGGAAGGTCGCCGATGGACCTGGGGGCAGCCAATCGTGTCTCAGTGACCTAGGAGTCGGTTGGGCCTGGGCTGGCAGGGCAAGATGGGCCCTTCAGGTCCCCTACCCCCTGGGCCTGGAGCAGCTGAGGCTCAGGGCAATGGTGTAGCAAGCACTTGGAGGACAAGACGGGGCTGTCCTTGAGCAGTTGCCACCTACACCCCATCCTGGGCCCAACCTGCCTTCCCAGGTTGGGCTGGGCTTGGCAAAGGCTCTCACTGTCCCTGGGGCTTCTCACTGCCTGCTTAGGCCACCAATGCTGATCAGGGAAGATTTGTAAGTCCTTTGATGCCACCAGCTAATGACCACATGAAATATGTATGTCTAGTAAAGAGGATGGGGGTACTCTCACTTCACAAATGCATGAGGCAGAAAAGAAGGTGAGAGCCACCTCCATGCCCCGCAGGGCAGTGGGCAGCAGCACCGGCAGTAAGGGCCTCGCCGCTCGGCCAGGGCATCCAGCTGCCTTCCCCCTGGGGCAGGAGCTCACCGCTTCCGCCTGTGCATCCAGCCTGGCTGCCCACCCCCTCTCCTGCCTGGCTCACCCTCCCTGATCTTCCTGATATACACCCTCCCTTCCCTAGTTCCCCTGTGCTTAGTATTCCTATGTAGCTGGGCTCCCTGAAGGCAGGTCAGGGACTGGATATGCTCAAAGCCTCCTACAGGTGTCCACAGGTACTAAGGGATGTACCCAGCCCTGTCTTCTCCAGCTGCGTCTGCACCACAGTTGCACACGTTATTGAACAAATCTGTTCAACAGAGACTACATCCCTAACAGGTAGGCGCTTAGAGCTCTTCCCTTGCCTGTTATAAACAAGGAAACAGCAGCTTAGTGACACTAAGTAATGTGCCTCAACTATGCAGGAGGTGGCAGAGCTGGCCTCAAATCCCTGTGTTTAAAACCATTTGGTGTTTGCTGGACACAGCCCAAATGCTGTCCTGTGGCAGAGCCACTCCATGGGCACTGGTCCACCTGGCCCCTGCAGGCCCCAGCTGGTTATCTGGCTGCCCACCTGGAGTCCTGCCTGCCCAGGTGCCAGTTCCATCCTGGGCCTGTTCTGCTGGCTATGATGCTTTGTAAATCAACTCCTTCCAGTACGTGGTGTCAGAGGTGTCCACAGCCCAAGGAGCCTCTCTTTCATCCATGTCTTCCTTGACTCACCCCAAACTGTCCTTTCACTGCTGGTTCCCCCATCCCTTCACCCCATAACCACTGTCCAAACTGGTCTACCCCTTATGGCCCACCCCAGATGCCTCCTCCCTCGGAGGGCACAATGACATGGAGCACACATATGGGACACCTAGCACACCCCCACCAGCTTCCTGACAGTGACCAGACAGATACTCAACCACCTCTCCAATAACCTGAGGATATCTTTGGCAAAGTGTTTTCGGTCTAGGGGACTGCCACTGGCTGGCACTGGGGAGCCGGGAGCTTGGTAGGAACTATGTGACAGCAGGCACCATGGTGAGGATAGAGGTATCCAGTGTATGCCTCCCTCGCCAGCCTCCCCGAGCCTAGGAAGAGCAGTGGCTTCCAGCACTAGAGCCCAGGTCAGCCCCCAGCGCAGAGTGTGGCCAGGACAGTGCTACCAAGCCCCCCGGTGTCCCAGCTCCTTTGAGCACCCGTCAGTGGCAGTGCCAGCAAAACAAGCTCCTCATCCAGGCCTTCATAATTATACTTGCCAGGGCTGCTTCCAGTGGTGGGCAAGCCTGGCAGAAGTATAATTTTCTTCTGCTGATGAAAAAGGAAAATATAAATACACGTGGGGGAGAATTCAAAGGTTAAGAGAAAGTAAGTAGGAGCCTGCAGCACAGGTGTGACCAGGTTGGCAGAATAGCTTTCTCCTGGCTCCAGGGCAGGAAGAGGGTAAGATGCTGCCCCTGCTTTCTTGCTTTGAGTGCTTAACTCTATGCCACAAGAGGCTGTGGAGCTAGTTCAGCAGCATAAGCACCTGTCTGTCAAGCAGAAGGTCCAGAGTTTGATCGCTGGTACAAAACAAAAACAAAAACAAAAACAACCCAAAAACCTATGCCACAAAATGCACTAAACACTTCTTCTTTTTTTTTGTGGAACCAGGGATTGAACTCAGGTCCTTGCGCTTGCCAGGGAAGTGCTTATTCCACTGAGCCGTCTCCCCGGCCCCTTAAACACTTCTTGAGCTGTATTTCACCCCATTTTCCTAACAATCCTATGGGACCAGCACCCAAGTGGGACTGGAGCTCAGCGAGGTCAATCAACTTGCTCTAAGTCAAACAGCCACGGGGCTGGGAACAAACCCAATGTGGTTATGTCCAGGGCATGTACTGTCTCTGTCTTTGTCTCTGTCTTTGTCTCCTCTTGTGAGATAGGGTCTCACTACAGTGCTCAGGCTGCCCTCCAACTCTGGGGCTCAAGGGATCGTCCTTCCTCCCTCCTGACTAGCTCACGCTACATGTGTGTGCTAGGTAAGCCATGAATTCTCAACCTCTCCCCTTCGCCGCTCCCCTGCTGTAGGGCTGGGGGAGAGAGGGCCCCCCAGTGTGAGCACTCAGCCATGGAATCTGGGGTGATCCTCACCAGATGCCTCCCAGGACCAGTCTTCCTCTTTCTGCAATACCAGGTTGATGCGTGGAGTGGACGGAGCAAGCTCCTATTCCATCTCCAAGTCTTCCTCTTTCTGCCTCAGCAACTGTCCCTGGGCTTGGGCAAAGGGTGAACTCCCAGGAACTCGGCTGGGCTGGTCACCACCGGAGGCAGGCTCTCTGCTGCCTGAGATCTTCAGACACCCAGTTGTGTGTGTTTCATCGATCCCCAAAGAAGGCCTCCTCGTTCTTGCCCTGAGCTTGGCTGGCTCTGTCCAGGCTGCTCAGGGACCAGTATGCAAGGCTGTGTGGCACCTCCTGAGACCACTGAGGAGCGATGAGGACCCATGCCTTCCACCCTGCGTGCCTGGGACACCATGGACACCCCAGCTCCCTCGGATCCTCAGCATGACATTCACACCCCCCAACATTCCCGCAGGGCCAGCTCCTTCCTTTCTGTAGCAAGCAGCTCCTGCTCTCACCCCTGCAACCTCCCCGCCCACACACCCTCACAGGGTGCCGCCTTGCCCACAGTCTGACCCACACACCCCTGCAGGCCCACTGCTGGCCCTCATTCGGGCCATCTGGATGCCCACCTGCTGGCGCTGGTCGTCAGCCCCTAGGGACCTTCATTTGCCCATTAGACCTTGGCCCTGATGCATCTTGGCCTCCTGACTGGATCCATCCCTTGGCCGGATGCAGCTGGGCACCATCATCTCTGATCCTCTCGAGAGAGCTAATGCCCCATTGTCCCGTTCAGCCTCCTCTCTCTCCCTGGGCCCCACACATCCCTGTCACGGGCACCCCTCACTTTCTCTTCCTGTCTCAGGCGGCCCCAGGACCTCCCTGTACCCATTTCCTCCCCACGTACTCTGCTCTTTCTGTCCCCGTATTACACACACACACACACACACACACCCCACTCAGTCTCACGCACCCTCTCAGCCCGTCCCCCTCACTTCCCCCCAGCCACCTGGGCATCTGTCCTGCAGGCTGAGAATGTGGCAGCACCTGCGCAATTTCTCCTGCCAGTGCCTGCACCCCGTCACATCATACCCACACTTGCCCGGATGCCCCGCATGCATGGGGCTTCTGCTCTGAAGCAAGGCGGACCAGCTGCTATCCCAGCAGCCCTGGGTCCCCGCAAGGCAGCAGGCGGCACTGAGCAGTTCTGCTCCCATGCACAAGTCTGCAGAGAAGGGCATGCGGTACAATTTGTTCAGGAAACAACAGCAATGTTTGACATGTCATAAGGATTGATGGAGCAGAAATTTACATGGGAGGGTGCATTTTTAAACAGCTCTGCTGAGCCCTGGTGCCTCGCCAGTAATGCCTTCCACATTCATCATCGCTGAGCCCCCCTGAGGAACTCCTCCAATGGTGTGAGAGTCACGGGACCCTTGAGAGCTCTAGGAGCTGCCGTGTCTGGCGGGCAGGTAGGAGGGGCTGGCTGGAGGCGCCTGGGAGCGCAGAGGCCGTCTGTGTTCTGTGCGCCCCCTTGCGGTGTTTTGGGATCCTGCCCCACACTACTGGGGAATGCTTGGTGCACTGGAACCCTCCTTCTAGTCAGAAGTCAGGATGGGGGTGGGGCATGGGGGCATCAGGAGGGCCAAGGTGGGACACCAGGTGGGACACCAGGAGAGACACCAGGAGGGATACCATTCTGAGCACCTTCCTGGGCAATCCCGGGAGAAGAGGGCACAATGTGGCTCAGGGCAGATGCTTCTTGCTGAGCTCTGTGAGAGACATGATCTGAACGGGCAGCAGAAGCAGGGAGTGGACAACAGGTACTGGAAAGTGACAGCACAGACATCCAGGGAAGCTTGTGGTGCCGGCTCTGTGCCTTCGAAGCCCGTGGTTGTGTGCAGGAGCTCAGAAGGAGGGCAGCTAGGAAAGAATGGGGGCCTGACTGGCTGCTGAAGCTGCAGAGAAAAGACCTTCCTTCCCTTTTGGTCCACTGCAGACCTGAGGTGGACAACCACCACCCTAACACCCATGCCCATAGCAGACATTACTAACTGACCACAGCACTGAGTGCAGAAGAGGCCTCTGATCTCTCTCAGTCTTCCTGGCAGCTACAACTAATCAACCGCAAGAGGAACCTGTGCTAAGGGGACTCTGCTGTCCTTCTGGACCCCACTCTCTGAGGGGGAGAAATGTGCTTCTCTAAGGGCAGTGCAAAGCTAGCCAAACAACCTCCAAAGGATTTGTGGCTAAGCATAGAGCCATAACGACAGCTCTGCAGGTGGCAAGAAGCTCTCGGTTCTACCCCAGCTTCTACCCTAAGTGCCCAGATGTGAATCTGGGTCACATCTGGGCCAGGGGCCTGAGTGCTGCCAGGCTTCCTGAGCCACCTGTCCCTGCTCCTTTCTTGCCACCAGCCCACCCGAGCCCAGCTTCTTTCTCTGCACTCATGTCTGCCTTCTGCACGTGATCTTCGGGCTCTCAGCCAACCTGGTCCTGCTTGGCATAAGCAGTACCCTCTGGTAGCAGAGGTTGTGTCATCTCTCTGCTCTCTCAGCTGGTAGAGTCCCACTGACCTTTTGCAGGGAAGGTCCTGGGAACTGAAGCCAGGGCCTGTACACTGAACCACAACTCCAGCCCTTTGTATTTTTTATTTTGAGACAGGGTCTTGCCAAGTTGCCCAGGGTGGGGTTGAACTTGTGATCCTCCAAAAGCTTACTGTGATGGCTATGCAGAGTACAGGGTGGGGACTGAGGATGAGAGAGGAGATTCAAGTCACACCCAGGCAGCAAACAGTGGGGAGAGACAGCGAGGGGCTGGGACAGGCTGGCCAGGGAAACACTGGAAGAGGCTTGAGCCAGGGGAGGCTGGTGTCTGCAGCCCAGAGGTCCTGGTGGCAGAGGCGTGTGGTGGGGAGAAGGGCACGGTACCCGCAGGAGCATGACAGTCAATGCTGACTGGCACTCTTCCCCACTGGGAAATATACTTTCTGAGAGCAAGTCTCAAAATAAAAAGGGCTGAGGATGTAGCTCAGTATGAAGGCCCTAAGTTCAATCCCCAGAACTACCCCTGGCCTGGCATCTGCACAGTCCCAGGATAGTAGATGACTAAGGGGTCCTCTTCAGCAGTGACAAACCTAACAGGACCTTCTTGGGAGGATGGAGCACCAGTGGTGACGTGAGATGGTGAGGGGAGGGGAGAGGAGGGTGGAGAGGGAAGAATAAGGGAGGAAGAGGTCAAGGGAGGCGGGAGAGAGAAGGAGAAGGAAGAGAAGGGCGAGGAAGACATCGAGGGAAAGGAAGAGAGGGAGGTCAGCAGGGAAGGGGAGAACATCCACAGGGCCAACCACCCTGTGGGGCGGGGTCTGAAGGTGACAAGTGACTAGGCCCAGCACCTCCTGCATGTTAGCAGGGTCCCCGCCACTGCGCTACACCCCCTGCCTGATGTCGTTTGTTACTCAGAATTTTCTTTCTTTCTGTTTCTTAATATGATTTTTAAAAACTGTGGTAAAATAATATACCACCGTTATTTTTTTTTTCCTTCCAGAGTCAGGGATCCAACCAGAGGCCTCACATATAGACATGGATGATCTATCTGGAAAGCCCCTTTAACCTTTAACATTTTTATTTTTGAAAAGGGCCTGGGGATTTATCCAGGAACTGGATAAGTAAAAACTGGAATTCTGTAAGTGCTGAGCATCTTTCTCTCTCCTCCCCCCAGCTCCTGTTAATTGCTATTCTTTCCATCTTACGAAGTTGACTACTCTAAGTATCTCATGCGACAGCGTCTGTCTTCTGGGGGCTGACTTACTCCACTTAGCATAAAGACTTCACATCTCATCTGCATTGTAGCTTGTGTCAAAATCCCTCTTCCTTATCTGCACCCCGTGTTCCTGGCAGCATTGTTCACAGTCGCTAAGATGTAGAAACAACCTCAGTGTCAATCAACGACTGAATGTGTGAAGGAATTGCGAGATGCAGGTACAATGGACTATAATTTGGCCATAGAAGAAGGAAATCCTGCCATCTGTGATAATAACGTGGACGAACCAGGAGGACATTATACTAAGTGAAATAAGTCAGACGCAGGGAGACAAACGCGATATGATTTCACTTACATGTAGAATCCGAGAGAAAAGAAAGGTGAAGGTGCTACTTGCGAGATGCTGTTGATGGGCATGGCGGAACCACTGTGGTGGGGTACTGGAGCTTAGGCCCAGAGCCTTCGCACCGAGCTACTTCCTCGTCTTTTTATTTTTTAGACAGTGCCTCACTAAATTGCTCAGTTGCTCAGGCTGGGCTCCAACTTAATCTTCCTGCCTCAGTTTCCCAAGTGGCTGCAATTACATGCTACCATGCCTGGCAGGAAGCACTTTCTAAGCAGAACTAGCATCAGGACTCCACTCATAGGTCCCCAAGTCAAAGCACTTTGGAAACACCCATCCCACAGTCCCACTGAGTCCCTCGGCCGGGCCCTACTATCAAGGGAAAGGGCGGGGGGTGACGTCCAAGCCAGGCTCACCACCAGAAGACAGCCCGGCCTAGTCCCAGGAATTAACACATCAGTCTTGTGGCGGGTGCTCGGGGGCATGGGACCTGGCTTGTCTGCTATTGCAGATGCCACGTTGCTCGTGGCTCCTGCATCCTTTTCTTTATTTCCCTTTATTTTATTTTAAAACCTGGAAATAAAAATTGATGGGGAGCAAATTGCTCTGGCCAGCAGCTATGAGCTTAAAGGAGTCGCTGTAGGGAAGCAATCTCGCCGTGTCAAGGGCCGTCAGGCTGGATGGAGCAGCCTGTTCAGGAGCCTGGTAGTCCCCGGGCCTCTGCTGGGGAGATGCCTGAGGGTGGGGGCATCTCCCCAGAGGCAGGGGGTGGGTGAGACCACGCTCTTGCTCCTTTGCCATGTGCTGGTGGTCCTGGGCCTGCCACTGTGCAAGGCCCCTGTCCTTAACATGTCCTTAACCCTTAAAACAAGGAGCAAGACAAGGGGCACATTCTGTTGCATGGATAAACCATCCTGCTGTACCAACACAGAAAGGGTAATGGACTCACCCCATTCGGTCCTTCCTGGCCCTAGGCCTCTTCCAAAAAAGCGTGTGTGAGTTCACACATTTCTCTCCACACCTACTCTGTGAGCTAGGGACTGAGACTGGCCCCACGCTTGGGAAGAAGCAAGTGAGGCCCAGAAAGTTAAGCAACAGGCTTGAAGTCACACGATGGGCCTGAGATCCTGCTGTGGGCCACATACGGGATAGGGAACCAACACGAGGCACTGTACTACTTTTTAAAGCATCCTCAGCAACTTTTAGTTTTAACCAACATATTGGTGAGAATTTATGTGCTAGGCACACTCCAGCGAACGTTAGTCACTTTCTCCCTATATAGACTCTCCATCTTCATGCCTGCTTTTCGGAGGAGGAACTGAGCTCCTGGTTCTTAAGCACAGAGCTAGGCTGAAGTCAGGATGCCAGCCTGGCCCCTAGCTGGCCATGAGGCTTGGATAAGTCACCTTGTTGTCCTTGTGTCTCGGTTTCCCTAACTAACTGAATGAGACATTTCCAGCTCTGCCCTGAGACATCTGTGATTCTGGTCTTGCTGGCAGTCTCTCCAGCTCAGAGACCTGGACATCTGTAGGAGAGGTGACCCTAGTATCAGTCACACACTAGGTAACTAAGGAGCCGGGCAGTGCCAATGACAGCCTTGGTCCTTCCCACTTGGGAGCCAGTGCCCACCCAGGGCAAGAGGAAGACCCAAGACAGCTAGAGGTTAAAGGTCAGAGGACAGGGTCAAGAATGCTACAAATGCAGGCTGGGAGCTGATGGGGACCTGCAGGCAGGAAGGGCTTCTTGGAGCATGTGGTGCAGGGACTGCAGCTAGGAGGGGGGCTGTGCTCTGCGGGGTGGGCAAAAGACGGGCCAGACCCAGGAGGCTGCCGTCTCAAGTGTCTGGTGCAACATGGGGCTGGGAACACATGGGAAACCCACACTGGAAGAGGTTCTGGGTCCTGTGGCTACCTTCTTGTCCTGTGCACATGTCCTTTAAGACAACTCTAAGAGTGGTGTAATCGGCTAACGGTAGCCCCTTAAAAGATATGGCCATTGTCAGACCCCTGGGACCCTGGCATGTGACTTTATTTGGCAAAAAGTCTTTGCAGATTTGGTGCCTTCAGGAGCTGAGACAGTCAAGGCAGGATGGTCCCTGGAGCGGCCCTGCTAATGCCTTAACCCACGTCTCTGGCCTCCAGGGACAACTCTGTAGTTTGAAGGCACTAAGTTTGTGGCCCTTTGTCACTGTACCCCATGACACCAGTGGAGAGCATAACTGGGAAAGGACTTCAGGAATTCCGTACACCTGCTGCGGGGCCTGGGGGTGTGGCCCCGTCAAGTCCCTGCTAGCACATGAGGCCTTGGGTTCAATTCCCGGATTTGATCCTCAGTCCCGCAAAGCAAAGAAATTAAGTTGCTTATGATTTCAGTGTGGCTACAGAGGCCAATTACCTGCTGCGGCCCTGAGCTAGGCTGCATTCATCCACAAGTGCATGGGAGCAGCACTATGAGCCCACCGTGCAGATGAACCAAAGGAGGCCCCCGAGAGGTCAGCAGCTCACTCAAAACCCCACCGCAGGGGATGGTCAAGCTGGTGGCCAGGCCTCCAGCAGCCCACAGCACGGGTCACCCTGACAGGCACTTCCCTACGCAAGATCAGAATCCAGCCAGACTCTCTGGCCATGCAGGAGTCTGTGTGGCGAGCCTCAGTGTCCCCAGGCAAGGAGCAGTGCCACTGGCCCACTCTCTTCCTCTGACCCCCACGGATGCTGCCAAGACCTGAGACCCTGCCGTGTGGGCAAGCACACGCTAGGAAAGGAGGAGCGCTTGTTATTCCTTCACAGATGGGGACACTGAGGCTCAGACTCCTCCCCAAGGGCACCTGTGTGTCTCTGCCTGAGGCTTTTGTCCCCAGAGGGAGCAGGAATGATGGGGACAACACATCTGCCAAATGTTTTTTTGCGGAACCGGGGATTGAACTCAGGCCCTTGCGCTTGCCAGGGAAGCACTTATTCCACTGATCCATCTCCCTGGCCCCTACATCTCCCAAATGTTACCCTCACTCCAGGAGTTTGGGAGTCTGTGGGCTGGCCCCCAATCTCCTGGCCTGAGCAGGGACAGAGCACAGCCTCTGTTCCCAGAGCTCCCGGTGGGCTGCCATGGACACAGGCTTCGTAAAGCATGCTTTAGTGGCCACGTCCTGCTACCCCTGCCCCAAGTCTCCTGGGATCCTCTCCAAATAGTCTCAAGGTCTATTTCTGGGGAAACCAGACCCAAGACAGGGCCCTCTTGCTGGATGGGGGATTCACAGCAGTGTGACCACTGCTCTCAGGGGTCCAAGCTACAAGTGGCTCAGGGGTCCACGGTCAGTGAACAGCAGAGCCGGGAGCAGAACCTCCCTCTGCCTGAGCCCCATACACACAAAGCAAAGAGAATAAGCAACAAGCAAAGCCCGTGCTTTTGGCCCTCTATCCACTGTCCCTCTCTGTGGCCCCTGAGTTTAACAAGGACTCAACTGACTTTAAAGAAAAAAAAAATCATCTGATCACCAAACACAGCAAAGTGGGAGGCACAAAGCCATCTTCCAGGGGATGTGGGAGGAGGGTGGCTGCCTGGGGAAGTGGAGCCTGCACAGTCGGAAGGTCTTGGGGCCTGTCTGGGGCCAGCTGTCTCACTGGGATTGTGTGCTAGAAGGGCAGGAGGAGGGGTGCCAGAGCGATGTGGGGATGGAGGCTCAGCTACACAGGAGATAGGAGCGATGGGAAAAGACAGTCTTATCAGCTCCCAGGGAACAGTCACCCCAGGGCTGGGAAGGCTGCCCCCATGCCTGCAGCTCACGGACTCCCTCTCTGAGGCCAGTAGTCTCTGTGCCTCCCCACCCTCACAGGCAATGTAGGTGACAGGCAGCTCCCAGTCTCCTGGGAAGGTGCAGAGAGGTACCTGGAACAGAGGGAGTGGTCACTGCCCATGCTCCAGGGACACGTCCTCACTCCAAGGTGATTCAGGGCCTGGGCGGCACAGCCACCCCACCCCTGCTGTCGTTGGTACACACTGATTGGGCCAACACTTAAGGCTTGCTAATGAACCGTATTGATTCCACATTCTCTTGTTGTCTCCCTAAATGGCAAGCCACACATCTGATAGATCAAATACCTCCATGATTGCCCGCCTGACATCTCCATCGCTCCACACGAGGGTCTCTAATGAATTTTACAGCCCCGCACAACAGACGAAATTAAGGTCAAAGTCCATCACAGGAAGTATAAATCATCCATAATCTTGTGGGCCAGCAGAGGCTGCAGCCCTGGTCCCTGCTGGATTCACCAGGTTGGCAGCTTCTCTGTGTGTGGACAGGTGGTGGTGACCACTGACCTCAGTTATGAGGACTGTCTGCCCACGGAGTGCAAGCATTTTGGCCTTCCTGTTCTAAAACTGTCCTAGAAGGTGGAGAGGGTTCAGCAGCATCTGTCCAATTTTGAGAAGAGTGAGGCTTGCAGAGAATTGGAGCTGGGCTGGGGTCATTCTGGGAACCAAAGGCCTCCATCTTCTGATCCCAGGTTTGTAGGTCTGGTTACTGTGGGAGCCGGCATGGGTTTCCTCTGGGTAGGCAGAGAATGGGGTGCTCCCTGCCAGTGGCAGGACAGGCAGAAGGAACCCTCGATGATCATGATCCAGCTTGGAAGGTGGCTACTTGGGGTGCTGCATGGCTTGGTCACGTGCGATGCTGCTGTCCTCTTGTGGCCCCCGGACTCTCCAAGCTCTCAGGGTGGGGCTGTGTGGTCTTGTTAGGAAAGGGGACTTCGGTGCCCTTGAGTCAAGGGCCTCTGTCCTTAGCCTTGTCCTTCACTTCTACAGCTGTCTACTTGGAATCATGGTGATCACTTTCCTCTGCTAAAGCAGGTGGCACATTCTGACCTCACCAGGCAACTGTGGGAGCTCAATGAGACCACACCACTGGGCCACAACTTCCGACTAGCTGAGCGCTTACTCTGTGTCGGGCACTGTGATGAGCACTCTATGCAGGCAGACCTTGGCTCTCGACTGTTTTCAAACTTGTCCAACTTGACACATTTGGATGTGAAAATTTACTTGTGTGTATGGCCCTTGAAGCTAGAACTTGTCACTGACCATGGCCTTGGGATTCCCTGCCCTTTCCATCTAAAACAATTCGTTTGGTACTTGTCTTTTCTTTGTACTCATCAAGGCTCCCAGAACCAATCAACCATGAGTACCAAAGTGTCACTGTATTACCTCATTAGGGCTGGGGAGATAGCTCATGGCATAAATGCCTGTCCGGCAAGTACAAGGCCCTGATTTTAATCCCGAGCACCACACAACAAAACCACAACCAAAAAAAAAAAAAAAACCCTACCATCTCATTAAACTCCCTCAACAAACCTATAGGGAATTATCTTTTCTTTTCTTTTTTTTTTTCAGTACCAGGGATTGAACTCAGGACCTTGAGCTTGCCAGGCAGGTGCTTATTCTACTGAGCCATCTCCCTGGCCCTATAGGGAATTATCAATACCATCTTCCAGAAGAGGAGACTGAGGCTCACACAGGTTATTTGGCAATGACTAAATAGCAGTATCTCCTTCCTTTCTCAAATCAATAGAAACTATGACCTTCTTTAGGCAGACAGTGGACAATCCTGCCTGGCTAAAACATTGCCTTCTTCAGCTTTAAGGCCAAGCACAGTCACATGACCAGCTCCAGCCAATGAGATGAAAGCAGACTTCTGCACGCCATTCCCAGGAGGTCTCTTTCACTTCCTCCATCCTCTGTCTTGAAATCTAAACATGATGGCTGGAGTTCTAGCAACATTTTAGGCCATGAAGATAAAGGTCCCATGGTGGGAAGAGGCCCGAAAGAGCCATTCAAGGTTATTCACCTCTATACTGCTTTTCTATGGGCGGGAAATACGCTTCAGGCCTGCGTAAGCAACTATGCTGGGGCCTCTGTGGTTGGCAGATATCTTGGTCATGGCTGGGGTCATGGCTGGTATCGGTAATCTCCATTGGAATGGCTGAGTCAGGAGCCTGGGGGCTTCACTGCTGCCCCCCTGTAGTGAGCACTTGAAAATGTGAGCTGACGCCAGCCCTACCACCACCACCATCAACCTGTCATTGTCAGAAGGGGGCAGAGAGGGCTCCCTCCAGGGATGTCCAGACAAGCCAGGCCTCATTTGATGCTCATGAAGTGAGCACAGCAGGTCACGGTGAACATTAAAAAAAAAAAAAAGGAACCCTAATAGAATAAATGAGAAGATGTTAGAGTGTCTGCCCGCTGGAAGGAGGCACTGTGCACATGTGTCCTGGCATCAAAAACTATTTAAAAAAATTATATATATATAGTTTTTTTGTTTGTTTGAGTCAGGGTCTCACTATGCAGCCCAGGCTGGCCTTGAACTCATAGTGACCCTCCTGCTTCAGCTTCCCAAGTGCAGAAATGTAGTTTTTATCATGGATCTTTGGGTATTTACCAAGAAGCCAACAGGCATATGTGGCTGTAACTGGCTCAGCAGTGAGCTGGGAGGCACCGCAGCCACCACCCTTGCTATAGGCCAGTAGAGCATCCCCACCCCACTTCTTCCCACACCGCTGTGAGCCCCTCTACAGCCCTTGCCTTTCTTCCGAGTGCTCTATGAGCAACCTCAGGCAGGGCCCTGGTGGCCGTTCCTTGCCCATCACAGCCTGTCATCCAGGCTGAGCTGATGACCTTCCCAATGCATGGCACAAGTGGCCACCACTCAGGCCTCTGGTCTGCAGCACTTATGCACAGGGGTCCATCTTCTGTGCTCTGGCACCCCCGAGCAATTGCCTGAGCAGGACAGGCCAGTGGCTGACCTTTAGCAGGGTGAGTTCTGACAGACACAGAACGCAGGAACCAGCAGTGTTCAGCACTGGAGAAGACTGGCTGGGGGCAGGCAGTCACATGTTGCCAGCATGGGACCTGGGGGAGCGCCCAGCACATCCTTTGGATTTCCAGATGAGGGTGCCAAGGGCCCTGGCACTGTCCAGCTCAAGGTCACCTAGGGTGTGAGCAGTTGCCTGCACACCACTCTGCCTAGACTCAGGGCAACTGATCCCAACCAGCGGCTGCACAGAGTGATGAGCGGCCGCAGAGGGGATGCCAGGGCTCGGAGTCAGGCAGCCCCCATTTGAATCCACACAGTAGCTGGCAGACCTTGGGCAGGGCACTAATCCTCCCGGACCACAGATTCTTCCGTTCAATAGATGCTGAAGAGAGGCAAACAGTGCAGCAAGATGCCCGGGGTCAGCGAAGCAACGCATGCTGCTCGGAGGACTGAGACCTTAACAAGTGCTCTCTTGCTTTGGCAAAGGGGCAAAGGCCAAGCAGACAGCTTCTCTTCAGGCTTGGTGGATCCCAGAGGCACCCATGACAGAAACCGCCCAGTGTTTCGAAGCCTGATGCGGCACTAAGGTCTTAGATCAATTTGCCAAAAACCAGTGAGCTGAACAGCCAATTCCCTGAGAATTGTCAGACCTTCCGTCAGGTCTGGGACAGCCACTTGGGGGGCAGAGGTGAGGGTGTCACTCTTGACTCAGGCCTACAGCCCAGGAGCAGCCCCCTCTCTGCCCACCTTGGTGGTGAGAACTCTCTCCTACACATCTGTCCTATGTCTCATTGCATCCCATTTCAGTTTTATGAACCAATATTTAGATGAAGGAGATAAACACTGAAGCCTGACAGGCAGAAGAACTCCAGCCTGTCAACCCTTGCCAGTTGCAACCTCCTCGGGATCACACCTGCCCCCAAGTGGCCCTGGATTCAGAAGATCCAGGAATAGATCAAAGGGCCCAGAAGGACAGACTACTTGGGCACCCCTAAAACTGGGGGAGGCCCCGTCTACCAAGGCCTTCCAGGTCAGCCTGGGACAGGGCTTCGGACCTAAGGATCTCTCTTTCCCATCCTCTCTCCCTCTCCCTCCCCTCCCCTCCCCTCCCCAGGTTGCAGATAAAGAATTCAATTTTCTTTTAAACGGTGGGGAAATTGGAAGAGATTTTGTTCTGTTTAAGCACAGCTGGAGTCTCAGGTCTCAAGGGGTTTGAGAACAATGAGATCAATTAAGATGCCAATGGTGAGGGGTGTCAGGAGGGGGGTGGGAGGGCCGGTGGGGGTGGAGGAGGCCAGGCCTGCAGGAAGCCTGGTTCTCAGATGGAGGCCCAGGAGCGCCTTCCCTATGCTGACCCTGCCGTTTTCTTTGCACTTTGCTTGCGCCCAGATGGGGCCGACAGTGCTCAGGCTCACTCAGAATTCAAGCTGGCAATTTTCCAGCTCCTACCGAGGGGATGGGAGAGTCAAATCTCACCAATGCCCTCAGGAGCAGAGAGAGGCCATGTGCTGGAAGCCACCCAGACTTACTGGCACCCTGTGCCCGCTCTGTGCAGGCCTCAGCCTGTGACCTTGGTACACATCACATCCGGCTGCTGAAACAGGGACACGGCTCTCTTTTATTTAGAGGACAGGAAATCCAGACAGTCAGCAAGTTGGCCAGGCCAGCCTGGCCCAGGGCCACTTCATGTTTGCCAAGGTGCAGGACCTCCCAGCCAGCCTGGGAGACACGGGATGGATACTTTGCCAGCCTGCAGGGGAAAGCAGAGGCAATGGTGCCTTGTGGGACTCAGCCCCCTCTCCGGTCCCCTCCCTGCCCCCGCCCCCTCTCTCAGCCCCCTCTCTTGCCAGACCTCTGGCTCACAGCTGGCTACCTGCTGCTCCATCACCTGGGTAGCTCATTCTTAGATTTTTGTATTTTTGAGGCAGGGTCTCTCAATGTCGTTCAGGCCTGGCCTTGACTTTCCATTGATCCTCTTGCCCCAGACTCTTGGGTGCTAGGATTACAGGTGTGCGCCAGGACACCCAACTTTGTTTCCTGAATTTTCAATCCAAATTTCTCCATCTGGGTTCTTTCTCATGCCACCTTCTGTGGGAGACCTGCCCAGCCTGCCCCCTGTCCTAATGCTGAAGTCGCCCCAGCACTGGCCCCCAACCCTGCCCAGCCTCAGTCTCCCCCAGAACTTTTTCCCATGTGGCATGCTCACTCTGACTTTCTTTGTTTCTTGTGCTCCTGGCATAGACAGGGACACCTGTCTGTCTTATCTACTTTGGAATAGCCCTCGACAGACACTCACAGAATGGAGTCGCAGCAGGCAGGGCCCTGGGCCTGCAGGACACTCTGAGGGGGGTGCTGGGCAGGGCTATTGCCAGCCTGAGGCCTCCCAGGCTTCAGCCTGGGCCTTGGAATCACAGCCCCTGGTCAGGATGAGGGGGCCCTGGGCCCTGGAGTCTGACATCCATGACACCTTCAGCATCCAGGCCTTGGTTCCTGGGCTGGGGTCTGCAGCCTAAGCCCCTGCTTGACCTGAGGGAGGACTCCAGAGCCAGCCATCTACCCTCTCCATGGCCTGAACAAGAGGTTGAGACCCAGAGAAGGCAAAGATGGGCACAGGGTCACCTGTAAGTCCTGCGCCAGCAGTCTTCCCACACGCTCTTCCCCAGAAGGGGTGACCCAAATTTACCCACTCTATACCTCAGTATCCCCAGAAAGCCTCTGCTCCCCTCTTCCTCTTGCCACATCCCTCTAGCAAGTTGTCCTAGATACCTGTAACCATAGCAGTCAAGCCTACTCTTGCTGCCCAGGGAGGGGACAGCTAGACAGAAGCCCTGCAGGGAGAGGTGCTCAGAGGCTTGAGGAAGGACAGCTGCTCAGAGCAGAGATGAGAGCAGTTGGGAATGTGAGACAGAGAACTCAGGGACCTGGGGGGGGGGGAGAGTGGCCCAGGAGGTGGGCACATGCCCGGCACCACCTGGCTGGTGTCAGGGGGAGACCCCAGGATGGTCTCAGGAAGGAGGGTGAGGTGGGAGACGTGGGGTGAGCAGACCCTTAGTAAAATAACACCAAGGGTATGCAGGGAAGCTGGGTGATCTAGGGGGTTGGGGAGAGGGGAATGCGGGCTGAGGGGTATGGGGTGCAAGCAGCTCAAAGCCCAGCTGTGGAGGCCCAGTGGCAGCAAAGACTTCTAGCTCTTCCCTCCCTCCTCCTTCTCAGGTCCTTAGAGCTCCTAGCCCTGAGCCATGGAAGGGGCTATGCTTGGGTAACATTGTGGAGGAGACAAGCATCACTGTCTCACTGTGCTGTGATCCACAACGCCCTCCGTAAGTGGGAGAGCAGGGGTGGTGGGGTGCACACTCTTTATACTCTTCCCTTTGGGAGTTGGGGGTGAGGGGGTCATTTCACCCCCTTCCCCAGGATTTGCCTCACTGGATCTGAACCACAAGAATTCAGCAGAAATGATGCTGGTGACCTGGAGGCCAGGTCAGGAAAGGCAATACAGCTTGAGCCTTTGCCTGGTTCTCTTGGGGCCCTTGCTGGGGTGCTCTCGCCCAGAACCCTGTGTTGGAAGATGCCCCAGTCGCATGGAGAGGCCACATGTAGATGCTCAGGGCATCGCTCAGCTGAGCCCGTCCTTGGCAAGGCCTGTCCTGGCACCTGGCCTGCAGGTCCAGCCTCTGCTGGAGGAGTCATCTGGACCCGGGGAGCGGAGAGGCTGGGGCCCAGGACCTCATCTGCTCCTTACCCCAACTCCTTGAGTGTGGCAAAGGGGCTGCGGCCCCACCTCACTCAGAGCTGGCACAAAGTGCTATTGGTGGGTGAAGAATGGGTAAAAGCCTGGGCAGCCTCCGAGTTTCTCTGAGCAGAGAATTAATTATAAAACTCTCGTAGGCAAGGTAAGTGATGTGCAAGCGACGTGCAAGCAACGTGTTCTGTGGGGTCCCATAGCGCAACACAAGCACAGGGGCTGCTGCTCAAAAAGCACTCAGAATTCTAGACATGGACTGCGGAATGTGGGACCCATACAGGGTCCAGAGTCTGGAAAGTTGGAGCCAAGCAGGGAACCTACTAGGCTTAAGAGCCAGAGCTCTGAATCTGCTCACAGTGCAGGTGAAGATGGACCAAACCTCCAGGTGGATGAGAGTAACAACACACTCACCACACAGCTGACCTCGCCCTGGGCTTCTAGCACACTCACACCCTCGCATCCTTCACCTCTCTCAATTGAGGACAACGGTTACTACTGCACACTTGAGACTTGGGATCAGAAAACAGTGAAGAAACCAACCGCCCGGGGTCGCAGACGCAGCACACAAGAGGCCAGGGCCTGGCTTTAAACCCTTGCTCCTTGCTGCGGTTGATACAGCACAGATGTCTCCACCATGTCTCAGAGCAACACGTCCTTCTGCTAGGAGTCAGAGGGTCAAGAAGGAGCAGGGGTGAGTCCCAAGGTACCCCGGAGACGGGGGCCAGGGCTGGCCTTCCCACATCATCTGGCCCTGTTCAAGTTCCACTGCTTGGGCTCACTGGTGGCAGGGTGGACAAGGTGCCAGGCAGTCCCAGAGCTGGAAGCCCGGCCCTGCAACAACCTCACAGCCTGCCTTTCCCTTTGGCCACTGTGGCCTTTGCTGGTGAAGGGGACAGGGAGGGACAAGCGGCAGCTTTACTGGCATCATGAAGCAGGGCTCACCGCTAGTATATGGCTGGAGAGGGGCCAGAAAGGTCCTGGGCTGGGCAGGAAGGAAGCCAGGTGGCTCCCAGAGGGGGTGATGGAGACCCTGGGACTCTCCCCCACATTTCTAGATGGCACTGGAGGAGGGTCAGGGGGGACGGGGGGACTCTGGAGGCCAGTGGTGGGAGGGGACCTCACACATGGGAGAAACTGAACAGTAACACCTCCCCCTCCCCGGCCAGGAACAGCACGCTGGAATGAGGGCCTCATGGAGACAGGAGGCCCTGAGAGAGGCAGTGCCTAGCTCAGTCACCTGCCTGGGCCTGCTCAGCGAGGGCCCAGGAGGGTGGCGTCCCTGCCCAGATCTGTGGTCCCAGGAGGTTCGGCATGACAAGCTGTCTCCTCCTGAGTGTGTTGCAGGCAGGCTCTGTGCTATGTGTCTCCTGAGCCACTTCAACTGTCACCATCTTCCCTGCGTCACAGAGGAGGAAACTGAGGCCCAGGGGCTTGCCAAGGGCCTGGCCTGTCTGACCTGGGCTGGCCTATAATGACAGGGTAGGAGAGAGCCAGACAGCACCTTAAAAGCTGATGACAAAAAGCTGCCCCTCAAATCTGTCAGTCTTAACTACACACATCAATGCCACCATATCCAGTGTATGGACAACCCAGAGACACTGGGCAGGCACCGCCTTCTAACCTGGTAGGAAGGAAGCCAAGTCCCACAGTGCTCAGCTCACAGTGAAACCAGATTTGAAAGCCAGACTCAGAGGCACACAGCTATAATCTCAGTACTCTGAGAGGCTGAGGCAGGAGGGTCATGAGTTCAAGCCTAGACAACACAATTTAATGACTTAGCGAGACCCAGCCCCCAAATAAAGCAGGGTTTAGGATGTAGCTCAGTACAAAGGACCTGAGTTTAATCCTAGTACCACAAAAGAATAAAATAAAACAAAACAAAAGTGGATTCTGGGCCCTCCGGGGATGGCTCTGACGCAGGCTTGGACTTTCAGCTTCCATCACCCTGAGAATGCTTTTCTTTATGTCTTGCCTCAGGTATTTCATCATGGCAATGGAAACCAGGCTAGTGCACCCCATGAGACGCACCTCCCCAGGCACGCCCTGCCCACCATCTCTGCAGCAGTCACCTGGGAGGCCATTCCTCCTGCCCCTGCCGCCTGCCAGCCAGCCTTTCCTACAGAGGACAGCTCTAGGCTGTCACAAGCACCTGGGTTCCCTGAATGAAGTGCTCATGTCTCCCTGACCTGGTGTCCCTAGTGACTAGAAAATCTCCTACAGCTCTGGCCTTGGTGGTACCAGAGGGTCCAGAATGTCACACTAGGATACAGCAGCCAGAGCGACCATGTGGCTCCTAGCCTGGGATCTGCAGCGGCTCTTCCCAGCTCCCTTGTGGCTAGCACAGGTCCCCACGAGGGTAGCTTCGTAGTCCATGATCAGGAGTCCATGTGCACAACAGGTACATCACTTACCAGCCCCGGGACCCCCAGCAAGTCACTTAATCTCCCTGAGCCTGCTTCCTCACCTGTAAGTGAGGACACAGCACGCTAACAGGTTAGAAATGATGCATATAGAATGCGCAGCACAGCAAGGACTCAGTGGTGGCAGCAACTGCAGCAGTGGCATTACTGTGGCAGCAGCAAACACCACAGTCCTCAGAGGTTGCCCAGACTCAGCTGGGCACAGGCACACTTTGGCCCATCTTCCTTGCGGTACAGGGGAGTTGCTATGTTCCCATGTGTCAAGTGGGAGCCGAGCTAGGCTCAAGGTCAAGCCTTTGACCTTGCGGTCCACACTCTTTCCTCTCCCCCAGTGGAAATTCTTCTTGCTATAACCAGGGGCTGGGGAGATCCACAGAGCAGGGGGGGGAGCAGTCTGGCTCTTCCACCCCAGCTGGGGTGCCCACCCTGGCAGTGATGGTCAGTTTCCCCTTGCCATAACTCCCCAATGCCACCTCCCCTGCACAAGTGACCAGCACAGGACTCCCCTCGCAGCAGGTTCTGCAGTGGCCTTGGGTACAAATTAAAGCATCTTCCTTCTCTTTATAATTTTTTCCTGACACAACTGCCCATGAAACATTTTAATAACATCCCAGAAAAGGTCAGGGAGAAGGAATTTCACAGTACCCGAGCAAGCAGCTATAACTCCAGCCCCTCTGCAGCAATACGTGTGGAGAGACGGGGCTGAGCCAGGTCTATCTAAGTGGAGAATGGATGGGCTTCAGGCCTAAGCAGGGAGTGGCAGGGCTACCTGCCACCCGCCAGGGCTCAGGCAGCACCCGGGGAGCCTGGAGGCCACAGCTGATTACCAGCACGATGGCTCCTCACAGCATTACAGGGCCACACACCTGGGGCGGCAGGATGAGGAGCAGGTAGGTGAGGCACGGCTGCAGAAGTTGGGAACCGCAGGGGTCTGGGGCTGGCAGCTCTGCAGAGCCTTCAGCAGCCCAGAGGAGGCAAAGCTCACCTGCTCACTTGAAGGGACACATGTGCAGAGTAAGCGGAACCAAGATGGGCCAGGTGGGTGCCCAACAGGCCCAGGGCCTGCTCCAGCTCTGACAAAGCCCAGGGTGGAGGAACTGGCTCATGCCCGCCTCGGTCTACTCCCTGCCCAGCTGCAGAGACCCATGTGCTGTCCATGGCACCACCAGCCAGGCACACTGTACTTACTCAAGAACTTCGCCCCTGCTCCATGGCTGTCCCCACTTCCCCAGGGCCATGGGACTCAGGGGTGCAAAGTGAGAGCCCCAAGACCGATCCTGCTGACACCCAAGCCTGGAGTCCACATCAGATTCTTTGCCACTTGGCCTTTGACATTTAGGGGGCGAGGCCCCCGTTTCCTGCCAGGACTCCCAAGTGTAGGTTACTGGGGTGCCCTTCCCTATATCTAGGGGTACATGGGAGGTGGGAGCTGCTGGCCCATGCTCCCAGACAGGTGGGGGTCCCCAGGCAGTGGGTGATATATCGCAGGAGCACCCTGGAGAAGCTGGAGGCCATGGGCCGGGGACGCAGGCGGGGAGAACAGCAGCATCGGACCTGCTGCCACGTCTGACGGCTTGACTAGCTAAACATCTGTTTGAAATATTAATAACTGTCAGATGCGAGGGGCCTGGGGGATCCACACAGCTCTATGCCATCTGTCTGCAGAGTAAACACACTTCAGAGGGGGGCCTGGTACAGCAGACAGCAAGGACTCTGGGGGCCACAGGTGACCAGGGAAGGGCCACAGTGAGCTCAGCACCCATTGGGGCACAGAGTAGGGGCATGGCCTGGAGCTTGCGGAGCACCGCCTACCACTTCCGTCTGCTCGGCATCCAACCCAACTTTATTATAGGCGCTTCCTCCCATTTTCTTATAATCTGCACAGGACTCCCCCTCCCCCTCAGATCCCCTAGGGTGCGCATGACCTATCCCTGGCAAATCTGAATCCTTGGCACTGGTTCCAAGATGGCCCAACAAGCTGAGAAGCAGTTTTTTTTTTTTAATAATAATTGTTTTCTTTCTTTCTTTCTTTCTTTCTTTCTTTCTTTCTTTCTTTCTTTCTTTCTTTCTTTCTTTCTTTCTTTCTTTCTTTCTTTCTTTCTTTGTGTGGCCAGCTCAGCCCACCAGGGGGCGGGGCTGGCTGGCATGTGGTGCTGGGGATTGAACCGCGGTCCCTGTGCTTTGCTAAGCTTGTTCTAAGTAGGTACTTTAGACCACTGAGCCATCTCACCAGCCCTGAGAAGCAGTTTTGGGACTCTGGACAAAAGATTTGCTTTTCCCCACTAAGGTTGATAAAGTGGTAAAAAGCAAGCTTGGAGGTGCTTGGTGCCCCCTCAGCCAACACAGCTGGAGTGCTGAAGACAGACCCTGCTCAACTGGACGCCTGGATGCAGCCAGCTGGAAGTCACTTATGCCTTCAGGTAGCATCAGCCAATCTTTTTTTTTTCTTCCTGCTTGAACTACCTAAAGATTTTTGTCCCTTGTAACAGCAAGAGAGAGAGAGAGATGGAGAGAGAGAGAGATGGAGAGAGAAGGAGATGGAGAGAGAAAGATGGAGAGAGGAGAGAGGAGAGAGGAGAGAGGGAGAGAGAGAGAACTAACTGATATAAATGCATGCTGGGAGGGAGCCCCTTGTCAAAGGACAAGTCCTAGCAAGGGCAGTGGGAGGTTTCCCAAGCAGCTCCCACAAGCTCCCTCGTTTCTGGTGCCTGTGCATCACCCTCCTCAAAGACAGCTGGAACCTGTCTCATTCACAGGGGTACCCGGGATCAGTCCCTCCCAGGCAAAAGGCAGAAGGCTAAAGCATCCCCCTCCTTCAGCCTGGCCCTTTTCCACACCGCAGTCCTGGCAAAGCGAGGGCATCCTGGAGAGATCACACTCTGACGCATCCACACACATAGCCTCCTGACTGCCCAGAGTCCTTAGGAACAACCCTGCGGCCATGGACTGCCCAAGCACTCACAGCCCTGCAGGGCGGCAGAGACTCACCAGGACCGTTAGTACAGAGGTGCCCACGGTGACGTTCTCATACAGGCTGACATTGTACAGTGGCTGGCTGAAGATGGGCCGATTGTCATTCTCATTGATGAGGGTGATCTTCACCTTGGCATAGCCCACGTGGTCAGGCACACTCTCGTTGGCAAAGAGCTGGGGGAGTGGTTGTGGGCTGGGTCAGCTCCCACCTGCCCATACACCTTTGTCCCCACGAGTCTTCCTTGTGCCTGGCAGGTCCCCACCCACCTCAGTGCTGTACTGTGGTGAGTCCCATCCTGCTCCCTGTGGCCTAAGCTGGCCACTGGTTTTGCTATGGGAGAGGAGTGCTAGGGCCAAGCTGGTGGGAGCTGGAAGCTGGGGTTGCCCCATGACCTGGTGACATTGTACCCAGTTCCCAAATACACCCTTGTCCTTATAAAGGGGAGGCTTAGGCTGAACCCTGCTTCTTTCTCTGTGAGCTTCTCTGGGTGAGATCCACAGGGAAGATAGGAGGGGGTAGGATTTATGGAGACAGGTAACATTCCTCCTCTGCCTCCCCCCACCTCCCACCTGACCCAAGGAGACAGGGGTGGCTCACATCAAAGTCATAGCGATCCACAGTCTCATAGTCCAGTGGGATGGCCACCCGGATGCGGATGTCAGCTTTTCCTTGGACAGAGGTGGGGGAGATGATGAAGTGGTGGGAGTTGTTCCCCACCAGATACACCTCGAACATGCTGTTCAGGCCCTGCATCAAGAGCAGAGAGACAGTGGTCAGAGAGGTGTGGGGTGGAGGTGCAGAGGGCACAGAAGTGGGGGCAGCAGGGTGCTGCCTGCTAGGGTGGTGGTCGGGCACAGGCCAAGAGGGCTTGCCCACCCCACCTTGGAGGCCCCTTTTCTCCTGGGTGGGCCAGCCTGCTCCTAGCCACATCTCTTGCCCTCGTCGATGCTTGGGAAGTCTGCCCTGCTCCCTCTGCCTTCATCACCCTGAAGGATGCCCACAGTGGGCCCTCTGTGCTTTGGCTCTTGTCTCTTGCTGGCTTTTTCTGCTGCTGGAACCTCCTCTGGGGAGATGGGAATCTGTTGGCCAGAGGCCCCGCAGGGAGATGGAGGAAAGATAATGGAAGAGGTCCAAGGTGAGAGGGGAAGAGAAGTAATCAAGAGGCAGCCCACACCTGGCCCTGGCACAGAGGGTTCTCTGGAGGGGGGAGCCCTCCCACAGCTCTCTCCTGCTGACCGGGGTGGTCCAGGCAGGTAGCAGGAGCTCCCCAGCATTGGATCTGAAGGGTACATTCCTCTGGTCCTGTTGTATTGAAAAATTTTCTGTTCCCTCTGGTGTGAAACCCATCCCAGCGATGAAGGGGACCAATTAAATGCCCAAGGGGGCACTAATAACTGAAATCAGTAGTGTGACAGCTCTGAAAGGTGACACCAAGGCCTCCCCCTCCCCTGCACGTTGGCTTCTGGACTACAGGACTTGGAGGACCCCAAGGGTGGGAGTTGGCTGGGCTGTGCCCTCCCCACAGTACCCACCCAACCCCAGCCCTGCCCTGCCCTTCTGAGGCTCACTTACCAAGTTCTGACAGTGGGAGTCACCAGGCAGAGTATGGAGACAGGGAGAAGGAGCCGGAGAGAAGGAGCCGAGAGTGGGGGAGGAACAGAAGAAGACAGTGAATTTGGGTGCAGGGTCAAGACATCACCCCATTCAGGGATGCAGCCCCATCCTTTTCTAGGGCTGCTGCTTCAGGAGCCAAGGAGTGGCAAGGTGGGCAGCGGAGGAGAGAGCAACAGCAAGGACCCAAAAAGATGGGAGGGACAGGAGGGGACAGGAGCACTCTACCAACCCGGGCAGCCACAAGCAAGGGCTGAGGGGTGATGGACCACATCCTTATATCCTGCACCCCGGAGCCTGGAGGACCCCTTGCAGGAAGCAGCCTAAGGGCAGTCACAACTTTATTTTTCTGACATGGGAAATGTCTGCGATTCAGTGCAGAGATGTGGAAAAATCTTCCAACAGCTCCAAGGCATAAATAGCACACACCCAGCACCCTCCCACCAAAGCCAGACTCAAAAGCCTTCTTTCAGATGGTCACCCAGCCTGTGTTCCGCCTCCTTCACAGGAAATCTGCTCAATGTGATGTCTGTCTGTCTGCATCCATCCACCTGTCTATCTACACACAGAGCGAGACAGATGCTTCTCCCCTTTGACCAGCACAGTGGTGTTCTATACATATTGCTTTGGGACAAATATATTCACCTAAAGGTGGCCACAGTGGTGCACACCTGTAATCCCAGCATTCCAGGAGGCTGAGGCAGGAGGATCGTGAGTCTGACTCTAGACTATGCAACTCAGTGATTTAGTGATTAGTAAGCTTCTGCCTCATTAAAAAATAAAAATTAAAAAAAAAAAGGTTGGAGATGCAAAGGCCCTGAGTTGAATCCTCAGCATCACAGAACAAACAAAGAAAGCAAAACAAAACAAAATCTGTCTCGCTTTCTGATTATCCATGTAGAAGCATACATTTGTCGCGGACCTCCTGCTAGGCACAGTACCAGGGGCTTGGGAAGCACCAAGCATTTGTTTTGTTTCTCTCAGTGGCTGTAGGGTGCCTCTGTCACACCTTCTGTCCATTATTCTGCCATACATGGAGCCCTTGAGGCTACAGACTGTGCCTCATACAGTGAAAATCCACCCCAGAGCCTGGCACACGGTAGGTGCTGAGGCTCCAGGAGCTCTTCTTCATGTGTCGCCCTCTCCCCAAGAGGCACAGGGCTTGGGCATTCAGTTCAGAGAGGTTGAATGAGTCGCTCAAGGAAGCACAGGGAGCTGGCAGTAGGGTAGGCAGAAAGGTGCAGGTTCAGCACCCAGGCCAGGACTTGCTGCCTCCCAGGCCAGAGGAAGCAGAGCTCAGGACTGGAGTGCGTGGCCCAGCGAGGACTGTACTGGCCACTGGTCAGTGATTTCAGTCACCAGGGAAGTGGGAATGTTGGGCACACCAGGGCTGAGTCTTGGGAGAAGCAGCCCTGAGAAAGGCAGTGGTGGGAAGGGACAGTGTTTGTTTCTCCTTGTGTTCCTTTGTTTGGTTTTTTGAGACAGGGCTCTTGCTATGTAAGAGCAAGGCTGGCCATGACCCTGTGGCACCTTCCTGCTTCCACCTCCCAGGTGCTGGGATTATAGGTCTGTCACCTGCACCGCCATGCTTAGCTAGGTACTGTTTTCAGACCAGCAGAGCAGCTTCCAGGTACAGGAGGCAGCTCTAAGCACTGAGCTTTCAGTCCCCTGGACAGTCTGTTAACCTTTGGACTGCATGGGTCTGGGCCAGGGCCTGTGGGTGTGCATTCCTGACCCAAGCTCCAGGTGGTGCTGATGGTCACAGAGACCAACCTTTGAGAGCCACTGGCCCAAGCAAAGGTTCAGGGTTGGGAATGAATAGTGATTTATTACTGCTTGCAGGAGCCTGGTAGGGAAGCTTGAGAGTCTGTTGGGAGAGACCCAGGCAGGCGATACCCTGAGGCCTGGGTTGGTTCCATGAGCATTAGAGACCCCTCTAAGAGCTAGAGCAGAAGGATACTGGGGGCCGCATGAGGAAGGTGGCCTGGAGTCACTAGAATTGCCAGTGTGGGACCCAGAGGCCCAGGGACATGAGTCAGAGCCTCCTGGAAGCCAGGAAGCTGCATTTCCCCCAGGGAGCTGTGTTGCAGAGCCAGGGAAGACATTGGGGGGTCAGGGAGCACCAAGGTGCCTACAGGGGCCCACAAAAGGCCAGCAAGAGAGAGGTACAGAGTGATCAGGGCAGTTCTAAAATACTGGCAACACTGTACACCCAGGAAACCAGGCTGCAGGGGCTGGAACCCAGGCAGGCCTGACTCTGCCCTAGGAACTGGTTAGAAACTTTTAAAAAAAATGTATTTAGTACGGGATTTACAGGGTCTCACTGTACAGATCAGACTTGTAGCAGTTCTCCTGTTTTCAGCCTCCCAAGTGCTGGGATTACAGGGGCACACCACCACACCCAGTCTTTGGTTAGAGACTCTTGTTTGGGGGCCATGTACTAAAGGTAGGGGGGACCTAGCCCTCTGAAGATGCTGGTGCCCACTAGGACAAGAACCATTAGGACAGGGTGGTGCCAGGGAAGAAGCAAGTTTGAGATAAAGGACTTCAATCTGCTCCATGTATCTGAACAGAGGTAGTACAAAAGCCTGGGGGAGGGACTGTCCACTCATGGAGGTCAGCAGTGGGGGACTGAAGTGATGCCTGGTGTGAGCTCAGTGTGGCTGCAGGAGAAGCCCCTGACGGCTCCCGGGCCCTGCAGGACAGCTCTGTGGGTCTCAATGATCAGGGACCTGTGGCTTCTTTCTGCTCTGCCTCCAGCGCTGGGAGTCTGCCTAGGCAGGATGCTAGCTGGCAGGACTATGCGTGCTGCTGTCCTGAGAATCCTCCCCGAAAGGTGCCCTGAGGACTGTTCCTGCCTAGCGCCAGTTGTCAGCCCTGGGGATAGGGGTGTCTGTGAGCAAGACACTCAAACACCCTGTGACCAGAGCTGGGAGCCTTTATTAGCCAGCTTCTGCCTGTCGAGCCCCAACTGTGTGTGCCAGGGAGAAGGGCATCGGCAGCAGCCCACCTGTTTCTCAGAGCAGGACACAAGCTGGAGAGGGGACTGACTGTTCCTTCCACATAGCTGGCTGCAGAGGAAACATTCGCCTTGGGGTTCCTCCTGCTCTGCTGTCCTCTCGCTTGGCCAGGGTCAGCAGTGAAGGCCAGGCTGGGGCCCATGGGTCTCCTCCGTGCCCCTGTCCTACTGGGGGCTGCCTCTGCAGGGCGGGAGGGGCCGAGAAGGAGCAGGAGAGAGCTTGGAGTTGTGGAGGGCCGATTTTGTTGGAAAGGGAGATAAAGAGCACATCAAAAGGAGCCCCAGTGCGTGTGGAGAGCGGCCGGGTGGATTAAATTCTGCTCCAGCTGGGAGAGGCGATGAGCAGCTGATTGGTGCCTGAGCTGCAGCGGGCTGGGAGCTGCCGGCTGCCCGCAGGGAGGCCTGGTGACTGCACTTAGATCTATTTATTTATGGGGAGGAGGATGCACGTGGGAAACCACTCCTGGCTCTCCACAGTCCCGTCCCGATTGCCCCTGGTGACTGTAGCCTTCTAGCCCCCATGGAGGGCAGCGCCTTATCAGCTGCCTGCCAGAAGGGGCTGCTTCCCTGCTCCCTTAACCTTGCCTGCTGCTCCTGCTCCTGGAGGTCCAGGGCCACCAGAAAGGGGCGCCTGCCCAGCACAGACCCTCCCTGCCAGCTCTGTCAGTTTCCTGGCTCAGGGGTAGCGTTTCAGCTCTGTATAGAGTTGATCATGCTTGGTTTGGGGGTTCTGTAGACCCCACAGTCCAAGGGAAAAAAGATGACACCATCTAACAGCACCAGCACCTTTCTGGTTCTGGAGGTAGACCCGGGCAGGGCCCTGCCATGGTTGGTGCTGTGGCACCTGTGCTTCCCTTTGCCTGAGGCCTGGAGTCCCAAAGGAGGAGGCGTGACTGGCAGTGCTCTGGGCTGCCTCCCTGGGTGCGAGGTCTGCACAGCCTCCTCCATCCCTTCAGCTGCCCCCACGCCAAAGCTCAGCCCTGCTGTGGTAGCACCAGTTGGTCCTGCTCTCTCCCCTGGAGCTCAGGGTGGTGACTGGGTCAGGGACCCAGCATGTGATGCAGGGAGGGCAATTCAAAGCTGAGGCATTGACTGAGTCCCTTTCTGGCTGTGTGATCTTGGGCAACTCAGGTCCAGTCTCAGAGCCTCAGTTTCCCCATCTGGGAGGTGGGGAGAGAAAAGCATCGGACAAGATAGAACGGAGTGGGGTGCTCTGCGCCAGTACCAGCTGCAAACACGCATGGCATGTTTTCATGCCCCAGACAGAAGATTCCAAGGCACGGCCTTGTGAGCTCCTTCCTTTGCACCTCAGGGGCCAGGGGCCCTTCCTCTTGCCTGGCAGCTACAATGTCCCTTCTGCAGGGGACCTCAATTACCCTCCAGGGAAGAGAAGAGACCAGGGTCATGAGCATGGCCAGGTCCTCAGAGGGCCTGAGCTGGGGCATGGGCATTGGGGAGGGGTTAATTTCCACAGACCAGGATGAAGAGGGGTGGGCAGAGAACAAGGAGGCAAGGACGTGTGCAGGGGTGAGGGACTGCATGGGCCGCAGGCCCTGCCCCACTGGGCAGGTCTGATCCATGCTATTGACCGGCAGAAAATCAAAGCGCACAAAGCTGTATTCTTCATCACTCCTTTGTCCATCCTTTTGTGAACTAACCTGATCAGACACGGCCAAGTGCATCTTGGATGGAGGCAGGCATCTCCTCGTCCTTCATCTCCCCTTCTGCCCCAGCACCCACGGGCACCAAGGGCTTCTCTGTCCCTATGGCCTCCCCAGGCCACCCGTCTCACCTCACAGCCAAGAGGTCCTTGTGGCTCACTAGAAGGAGCCTTGTGGGGGGTGACTGTCCCCATACTTCTAGTTCTACCCAGGGGACCCAGTGAAATGTACATCACACGGCTGGTATGCGCTAGCTCAGCCTTACTGTGTCCCTTTGTGTCACAGGCTGACCCAAAGCCTTGGCTCAGGCTAGCAACCTGGCTCTGGGATCTGCAGCTGCCACACATTGCTGGATGACTGCAAAAGGCTCTTTTTCCTCTCTGCCTCAGTTTCCCGATCTGTGCAACAGGGAGCTCAAACTGGGACACCGTCTCAGAGCCCTTTAATGCCTGCTGTGTCTTTCGGATTGCTTTCTGCTCCTCCAGCCAAGCGCCCCTCTCTTCTCCCCCTTTCCTCTCTGCTCTCCCTCTGTGTTATCTCCCTTGCCATGGACTGCTGCTATGTCACACCCCACATCCCCCCTGCTGAAGTCCTAACTCCCAACAAGGGGGAACCCGGGGAAGGACTGTGCCACAAGGGCAGGGTTTTTGTGAATGAGATTAGAGCCCTCATGAAAGGGCCACAGCTTCAACTTTGCCCCTCTGCCACATGGGGACACAGTGAGAACGTGTCCAGATGGACCAGAGAGCTAGCTCTCACCCCGCACTTCTGGGCCCCCAGAAGGAGGAAATCTGTGTCCACAGGGGTTTGTTACAGCACCCCTAACAGACACACAATTTTCTCTTTCTCCCCTTCTTCCCTTCCACCATTCTCTTCTGCCCCCTCCCCCTCCCCAGGTTATCTATTGAATTCCACACACGCCTGCACAGACGGGATCAATCCGAGGCTGCCTTGCCTTCAGCTTATCTCTGCTCCAAATGATTGATTTTCCCTCTTTAAGAGTAATTTGCTGGTGAATTCCACGTATTGCAAAAACCCCTGTGAAATCTAATTCAATCCGATTGGCAGCTGGCACTTTGGGGGACGAATACGAGAGAGCAGTCATTTTCCTCACAGATGTGTGTATTATTCGTGCGTAAAGAGGGCGCAAGCGGGCAGGTGCGGCTCACCTGCGCATGCGCACCCCCTTCAGCGGGATCACGGAGCCCTGAGGCCAGTCCCCGCGCTTCTGGGAAATAAATTACCATGTGCATTAAGGCAAATGAGGGACAGGTGGTTGAGAACTTCGCTTCCTAATTTGAAGCCCATCGCCACAGTGCACTGGGGAATCTCACTTCCAAAGCCCAGTTACGCCTGACCGTCTGTCTCCTTGTGTCTCCCCTTGTCCCCCTCCTTCTTGGGTCTACAGTGCCAACCCTGGGAACTCAACAAGCCCACATCACACAGGTGGCTGTTCAACGCTGCTGTCTTTTTCTCTTCTTCAATTCTGCTTTTGTCTGGCTCAGAGCCTCAGTTTCCCCAGCCTGGCAGTGGCAGGCCTAAATCAAAGAGAAGGGGGCACTGTCCCTGGGTGACCAGCTGGCCTAGCTTGCCTGGGGCTAAGAGGATTCCCAAGATATGGAACTTAAAATTCTAAAAACAGACAAATGGAGACAGCACGTCCCCAACTGTGAAAGGCCTGTCCCTGAGAGGCTGGCAGGGGCAGGTGGCCAGGCTTTTAGGGACTTGGTTGTGGGCTGTGTGTGCTCCCCCAGGCTGCTTGGACCCCAGGCTCCCTTACCCCACGGCTCACACATAAAGGCACTGCCAGTGAGGCCCAGCACAGGGCGGCCTGCGCTTCCCCCTTGGCCTGCTCTCTGTAGGTCCTGTCTGGAGGTCCCGGGTGCCGCCAGTATTTGCAGGGCCTGGCAGCACTTGCTGTACCCACTCCCAGAGTCAGCTGCCCTTTCTGACCTCATTTCCATGCCCCAAGCAGAGAGCGATTTTTTCTGAAAGCCCAATCTTTGGGCTGCTTGGACCCCTAGGGAGCAGAGCAATGAGCCCAGTGGGTTTTTCCTGAAGTGGAGTGGCCTGAGAGGGTCAACGAAGAGGGTAGGACTCCCTTCATACTGCTGTGGGTGTGTACAAAGGACCAGTTTTTTTTTTTTTTTTTTTTTTTTTTTTGTGGAAGACCCAGGGCTTTGGGGACCTTTCCAGTCCCAAAGAGGTAATGGTACCTTGTACAAAGGACAAAGGCCTTGTATAGGACTTACAGGGCCCCAGATTAATTCTAGGACCCCATGCTACGATAACCATGATCCCAGGAAAGCCAGGCCATGTCCCCTCCTCTGTCCCTCCAGCAAAGGATCCTTTTTGGAAGGCTCTGTCTTGCAAGGTGGCCTCGCTTTCCAGAGAGGTGGCCATGACCCTAACTTGAAGATGTGCTATTCTGATCAGGACCTGTCAATCAGAACCTCTCCAAGTCCCAGTCAACCCCTTCCCTCGCTCCACCGACAAACTCTGTATGCAGATTCTGGCTGGGGTTTCTGCAGGGGGCTAAAGTGTGGTAGAAGTGTCCTCAGAGATACACAGTCCAAAATGCATTGGGGAGGTCATCATCCTGGACTCCTCCAAGCTCAGAAGTGTACCCCCACAGGGGGCCTGGTGGGCAGGAGGTGGGGCTGGGGGACAGGCAGCAGACTCCTTTGAACAGAGCAGGCTGGGGTGGGTGGGGCTGGAGCCTGCATTCTCCGAGAGCTCAGCAGCTGGCTGGCTCTGACTATTGACCAAGCCAGGCCATTTCCCTGTCCCCATGGAGAGAATGTGCAACAAAACAAAGACATTTCAATGCCTTTTGGAGATCAGGAGGGGTATACACTGTGGTCACCAATCTCTAACTCCCCTCCAATAGGGAGTTCATCTTCCTGCACATCCAGGTGACAGAGCGGTGCTGGGGGAGTGTGGTGGGGGGGAGGTAGGGGGCAGAGGGAGGTTTGAGCCCTGGACCAGTTTTTTAACCTCAGCAAACTGCCCTCTCCGCCTGCTCTTCAAAGTTGAGATCCCATTACCGGAGCCCACAAGGCTGGTGCCCAAGGGCCAAGGGCAGGTGGTGACTGCATCTTCATTCCCTTCCCAGCCTCTACCAGGGAGCACTGCCCAGTTGGGAACCCCGTGCCATGAAGAAAGGCACCAAAAGTGTCTTAAGGAGCAGGTCTTGGGCTAGGCAGGGCACAGGGCTCCAGATAGAGGGGTAACCATGCCTGGTGACAGTCCTACCTATTTAAGATGTCTCTGCCCACCTTAAATAGTGGCTATGGGTGGATGGGTGGACACAGGGTAAATATAAGAATGGCACCCATGTGCAGCACTTTTGTCACTCTCACTGCACGGAATGCAATCCCCATGCTCATCCTAACCCTGCCTTCCCCACAGACCCCACCCCTGAGCTGCTCTTAGGCCTTGGGCCCAGCCCCTACTCTCTGCTCTCTCCCACTGCCTTCTGCCGCTATCTCCATCTTCCTTGTGTACCAGATTAATCAAAGCTGACGGACAGCTTTGAGGTTATCACTCACACTCAAGAACCATCGATGGCTCCCGCACGCTGGTTGAATGAGCTCAGACTCCTAGCCCAGCGACACTCAAGGCCATTCAGCCTATCTTCCCGGCTGCATGGGAAGCTGTGTGTTCTGAGCGGGCTGATTTACGGCAGTGGGCAGGAGGGAGGGAGGTGCCCTTAGTCTAGAAGCTGCTACCTCGCACTTCATCTTTTCTTGAGGGGTGTGAGATCTTCAATACTCCATAATTTACTTTTAAAATTAACACACAGTAAAGCTGGCATGCTTGGTATACAGGTCTGTGTGCTCTAACCCACAGTCAGGTTCTTGTTACCCCAATTCAACCAAGACACAGAACAGCGCTACGGCTCAATGCCTTCTCCCTTTGGGCCACCCCTTTGTCACCCTGAACTCCTGGAAACACTGATCTGCTCTCTAGAATCTCTGAACTTTTGAGGATGTTGTGGAACAGACGTTTAGGACTGGCTTCTTTGGGGTGACGCCCGATTCGCCCCACACTAGTGGCCTGCATCTCTTACTGCAGTGCCACCCTTGGCCACCCAAGTGAAGGCTCTGGAAGCAGCAGAGAGATGGGTCAGATAGAATTTTTCTTTTTTTTTAAAGCTGGGTAGAGTCTGAGTGCAGGTTTGTGGGCTTGGACATCCTTGATGAGGATAACTGAATTGAGTCACCATGCTGAGAGCAGAAAGTAAACACAGATACACATGACCCGTGACTATGGATAGGTGCCAGGCGGCTGCTTCCTCTGTCTCCAGAGTCCTAGTCCTGTCTGGCTCCTGTCTCAGTTGCCAGCTGGCTCAGACTCACCTTCCCTAAGGTGACAGGTTGGAGTCTTCCAGGGCTACCAGCTCACCTTCCTCTCTACTCTGTCCACATCCCTTCCCCCAGTGGCCCTGCCAGACCCTTCCTATGCTGCAGACAGTGGGCCTTCCTTTTTCTCCTCTGGCTGGGACCCACCCAGCCCAGGGCCAGACTCTAGGGCCCAGAACAGCCACCAGAGGTTGTGTCATATCCAGCTTGACAATGGCCTTGGAGCATTTATAGTTCGGAGGTCACCAGATGCCACAAGTTGGCGCTCCACCTTATGGCTGCATGCTGGCCCCCCCCCCCCCGCACACTCCTTCAGCCCTCCCACCTTGCCAGCAGAAGCCTAACAAACGCATCAAATGTGAATAGGGAGAAAGCGAACCTATGCCTTCCATCACCCCTGACAAATCTAAGTGAAACTCTGGTCATGGGACATCTGGGTGGTTTCCACAGAACTTCTGAAGCTTCAGACACATGGAGTCCCTCTCTGATCACCAGGAGTAGCCAGCTAGCTTCCTGTCTCACTCCTGGGGATGATGTCCCGGTCTCTGACATTCCTGCAGCCTGTGGCCTCTAGTTCCGAGCACAGCACCTCCAGCCCCAGAGCCTCACAACGGCTCTCCCTCTGCCTGGTGTGCACTGCTACCAAGATCCATAGCTGCCCACTCTTCCAGTGGTCTCTCCTCCAACGCTGCCTGCCTCCGCGCCTGTCCTCCCCCTCCCCAGCCCTCCTGCAACCCCTCATCTCTGCGGCTGCTAGCACCACCTGTCGTGATACACGCCTGCTTCTTTAGCTTGCACCCCGGGGCAGACATTGCTCAGGGCTAGGCTGTTGTGTCCACCGGTGGATGGTACCCAGAAGGCACCTGGCAGCTGAGTAAATGAGGGAGCGAGGGACTCCTACACTTTGAGGAGAACTGGTAAAGACATTTCTTGAGTCTGTGGGTGCCACTGCCCTGACTGAGCCCCTCTGACTCCTTCACCCTGCTCTGTGACCCTGCAGAGAAGGCTCCTCTCTGAGCCTAGTTTTGTTCATGCATAAAAAGTAGAGGTGTCACCTGCCTGGCAGCGGCAGCCCTCTTTAAGATCAGGTGGGGAACACTGTGCCTGGCACCTTCTCACGGCCATGCAGACACAGGACAGCCTTGATGTTGTGTTTTCTCATGTTCATTCCTTTTTTTTTTTTTTTTTTTTTTTGTGGAACCGGGGATTGAACTCAGGCCCTTGTGCTTGCCAAGGAAGCACTTATTCCACTGAGCCATCTTGCTGGCCCCTGTTCATTCCCTTTTAACAGATTCCTTTTTAACAGATGGAGAGACTAAGGCCCAGAGAGTGGAAGGAAGGTCCACCCCACGTCTCTGTGGATGAATCTCACAGCCTGACCTGTGTCTTATAGCACATGCCTGGCCCCTCTGCCCCTACCCTGTCCCATCATCCACCTTTGGGGGACAGTGAGCAGAAGCCTAGGGAAGTGGAGCAAGGCCTGGGCTCTAGGATCAGATTGGTGGCCAACCCTGGCCACAGCTACCAGCAGGATTCTCAGTTCCTACGCCTTATATGTGAGGCTCTCTCACAGCCCAGGATCCCAGGGATGGAGACAGCCACAAGGCACAATGCCCAGCCCAGCCTCCTACCTTCAAGCCAAGAGAACCATCTGAACCTGCCAGGGGCATGGCAGGGTGGGAGTGGGGCAGCAGGGCAGCAGGGCAGCAGGGGAGGAGGTAGTCACATTTGAAGGTGACACTTAGGTCCCTGCTGCCACAGAGAAGGGACACCATGGGAGGCATGAACCAGGCAAGAGATGATGGAGAGGGGAAGAGGATAGAAGGCAAGGTTCACCTGAGCCAAGGGAGGCGGACAGGAGGGCCACTGCCTTCAGGGGTGTGAGCCAAAGATAAGATACTTTCCACTGCCTCCCACCATGCAGGCCTTCTCGGGGCCTTGGGGTGTGGGGTGGGTGTGGGACAACCCCCAAATCCAACTGGAAAATGAAAGCCAGCCCCTGAAGGGGTCTTGGGGCTGGGAGCCACAGGAATGGGGTGGGGAGGGGGTGAGGGATGTGCTGGCACGACAGCTGCCACCCGGCCCTCGTTTCACACCCCCGCCAGGGCCAGGACCTGTGTAAATAGCATGCTAATTACATTTATAGATGAAACTAAATTAGGAGGTGTCTCAATCACGCTGAGGACACCCTCTGGTCCTCGGGGAGGCTGGAGCTTTCCTGCTGGGACAATCACACCATGGGATGTAGCCTCGGACAGAAAAATCCTAATAATCATAATCATCGTAATAAGAGCCTCAGCGAAGGCAACCGGGGAGAAATTAATGGGAAAACGTACAGATGGGGCTGTGCTGCTGCCCCAGCCTCCTTCCAGAATGGATCGGCTTTGAAGGCAACAGATGTTTTCCTGGAGAGCCTAAGTCCTGGCGGAGGGGCCCAGACACAGGAGCAGAAGCTGTGGGACAACAAAGACCTTGCAAATGGACCCCTACCCATTGGAGACCCGGGTCCCACTGTGGCAGACACGATTGTGGGTGGACACATAACCCTGTGATGGGTTGGAATCCCCAGGACAACCTAGATGTAAGAGTAGTCCGGCTCAAAGGGACGCTGCTCTCCACTTGCCTGCATGCCTGGACCTGGCAGCTCCCTGCACAAGGGTCTCACACTCTCCCTCCCTCCCCCCTCCCATGGCCTCACTGATGAAGTCCTTCCTGTGCTGGGTGGGTGTGCAGAGAATGGTGGAGGCCCCACTTCCTTTATTCCTCCCAGGAGATTCAGTGGGTGGTAGGTGATTCCTAGCCAGTTATCTGCCTAGCAGAGAGGATAGAAGGGTCTGGAGGCTGGAATAATGATCCATCCACGGAATGCAGCATCCTGTATCCGGCCCCCAGGACGCTGGCAGCAGGCACCCCCTCTTTCCTACCTCTAGTCACAGCTTCTTGAGTTTGGTTTCCAATCAAACTGCTTGGGACAATCAGCACAAGGAGATCCGCACCCCGAATCACATCAGCACCAGAAGTTAGGGCCGCTGCAATCACTTTTGGGGGAGGGCAAGGATGCTCCTCTCCCATGTGTACACACATAGATGCTGTGCAGGGCTCAGCCGCACACCGCCTGCAAGGTCTAGAGCTGGAAAATGTACCCTTGGCATGGCATGTGACAATAAGCAATGGTCTGGTCTCCTGTCCTCAAACACCTCACTGGGCGTGCAGCTGAGGATGCCAACTCCAAGAAGCAGCAGATGCCAGCCTTGAGGTGAAGCAAGGGAAGGTGACAGTGGGTGATACAGAGACTCAGGATGGGCCCTTCACCCTTTTGGATCATAGACCCCTCTGACAGTCTGCTGATACCATGGACCTCTTCTCAGAATTTTTTTTATTTTACATACAGGGTCTCTCTATGCAGCTCAGAGTTGTAGTGATCCTCCTGTCTCAGCTTCCCCAGCACTGGGATTACAGGCATGCACCACCATGCCCAGTTTCATGGCCAGTATGGTACATCTGGGGCTTTGGGGTATGCTCGGCATGCTGTACCAGGGATCAAACCAGGGTCCTTACACTTGCCAGGCAGGTGCTTAGGCCACAAAGCTATCTCCCCAGCCCTCAGAATGTTTTAAATTCCATAAACTAAAACACAATACAGGGGAACACAAATGAACTATTTTGAAATATAAAAGTCTTGTAAAAGGATGTTGTGGCGCACACATGCTTTGGGATGCAATTGGCAGTGAGATTTAGCAGTTGGTCTAGTAGCTGCTGTAATTTCAAACAAGGATGAGAGTAAATGGCATTTTAGGTTTCCTGGGACACCTGTACTGTGCTATGAAGATAGTGGCGATCCCTCCTGGAGTCAGAGTCACAGACACTGCTCTAGAATGCAGCCATGGCATGCTTCTGGACCTGTGACTAAAGGGACGGCTGTAGTGCAGTTGACCTTTGCTAGAATCCAGGTGCAGATTTTACTTGGAGGCAGACTTTTCTCCGTCCAGGGTCATGGGTAACCAGTGGGGAGGTCGGTAGGCCCCTTCCCCCAAAGGGTTAAGAAGCCTGGGAGAGGCCTCAGTAGAGCAGGCTTCGAGAACACCCCCTTTGTAGAGCCACGGAGTGGGCTGGAGTGGAGAAACCGTGGCCTGGACAAACCAACTAACAGGAACAAATGTGAAAATAAATTTAAATAAATACAAGTTTGTGGGCTGCGGCTCCCTGACAGGCGCAGGACGCAGGTGGAATGGAAAAAGAGGTTGATGGATAAAAATAAAGACTGAGATTAGCTGGAGACCAAGAGCGACACCGCCCTTCCCATACATACACAGCACAATCCCTGCCGGCACCCCTGCCCCCAAACTGGAAAGCATTTTAAAATCTAGCTTTCTCTCCATCACTTGCTTTCTTTTATTTATTTACTTGGTGTTGTCTTCTCCTCAGGGAGGTGGGTAATTCTGCTTCCCCTTATCCTATGCCCTTCATACAAATGAATCCTGTCATCTGCCCGAAAACAGGAACGAGCCCCTGCCAGCTGGGCCCCGCTGGCCGCTGTGATGCATGCTCCCCTCCCAGCCCCATCTCCTTCCCACCGGCCATGCTGCCCAGGGAACCCCAACCCCTTCCACTGGACTCTTAAACCTGCATCCTCAAGGGGCCCCAGAGGCCAGCTTCCTCGTGCTAGGGGGCTGGCTTTCGATCACATGGCCCAAGGCTCTCAGTTCTTTGTCAGGTGGCCCCTGCAGAGACACCGTTTCCTCTTTCCAGGCGCCCAGCCGGAGGCACCCACTTAATGTCCGTGCTGTTGTCCAACTCCTCCACCGAGATGAGGAAATGAAAACCAGCAGGCTTTGGAAAACTGAGATGGGAGAGAACAGACAGCCACGTCTGTAATGTGAGCCCACAGCACACGCAAGAAGCAGAGGCCTCAGAGTCCAAAGCCCAGCTCTGCGACCAACTGACTGGGTGCTGGAACAGCCTCCTGACTTCTCTGAGCCTTCTTCCTCTTTGAAAAGGGCAAAATCAAGCACCTATCTCCCAGGGCAGGGGATGGCACTAACTGGAGTTCATGTGTAAAGAGTGCCTTTTATGGGCCACCTTCTCTGGCCTGGTGGTGTAGACCCGAAGCAGCATGCTGGGCTCCGCTAAGTCCAAAGCCCTGGGCAGACCTAGCAGCAGACAGCCTCTGTGGCAGCAGCCTGGGGAGCACTCTCAGGGGGACTTTCAACTGCACTTTGACAGTTTCATTAGAGGGGTGCCCTGGAGAGGAAAAGACTCCCTTGCAGGAGGGCTCTGGTTGGCCCCCACACCAGGTGGGGTGGCCATGGGCTCCTCCATTGCTGCAGGCTCACCTGCCCCCCTCTCAAGCCCTGCCCAGCCACATGAGGCTCTTTCAGGCTTCTGGGTAATGCCCAGTGCTCCTTTTGCAGGGTCCTCTGCCCATATGGGGGTGCGCCCTGCCACCAGAAGGCCTTCCCTGTGCAGTGCACTGAGTTCTGAGCACTTCCTCACAGTGGGCAGGTTTGTGTTCCCCTACCTTCCCTGCCACACTGACGTATAGCCTTTGAGAGCAGGGTTACAACCTCTGCACCATCCCGAGGCCTGGTGCAGCGTTGGGCACATAGCAAGGACCGCAGGGCATGTGGTAGGTGCAAGAGGTTTGTTGAGTGAAGGAATCTCTAACACTGCCATTAAAAGCCAACCTGGTCTCTTAGGAAGGGCAGCGGGCCACCCACACATTCCCGAGGCCTAATGGCCTCTCTCAAATGAGCCCCAGGATCAGCCAATGCTGGGTGGTGGAGACCTCTGGCAAGTGTGACTCTGGCCTTCTACTCCCTACCCCTGCTCCCACTCTGCAGAACGCTCCTCTGCCCTCCAGGACAGCAGTGGATGTGTCATAACAAGCTGTAGTCACAGTGAGGCAGAAAATGAGTGGGTCCCTCACCCCCAACTCCTAAGGAGAAGGTTCTGTGTCACCAAACTGCTTCTCCCATTGGGTGAAGGCAGGGGCTGTCCATCTGCAGGATCAACTGGGAGGTGAGCGGTATGGATGGTTTCCTGTACCCTGCCTCCCTTCCGGCTCCCCTCAGCTGTCTGACCCTTTCAGCAAGCCCTGCATCCAAGTAGAAGAGTGGTTTCAGGATAAGTGACTAGAAATTCCCAAACACTCTAAAGAATCCTCCCATGCAGACGGCCCAGGTAGGCTGAGGCCAGTGGGCAGGTGGGGGCAGAGCCATAGGAGACAAACTGACCACTGGAGAAGCTGCTGGAATGGTCTGAGGACAATGTATCATACAGGCAGGACAGGAACCTGAGTGGGTAGAGTGCTGCTGGTGTGCAGAGGGAGCCAGGAATCTGCAGGTGTGGGAGTGAGGCTGCAGAGGCTTCAATTTGAGACTGAAGGCCACCAGCACTGGCCGCCTTTAAGGCCCCCCTCCCCCACCTGCACCACAACCATGTATTTGCATCTCAGCTGTCACCGGGCACAAATGGGCTGTGATTGGGTTCAGCCCACCCGTTCCTTTTTTTCCTGGCTTCTGTGAGTTTTCTGTAGTACAGGCAAGGAGAAGAGTGACTCAGCAGGACAATGTGACACAGTCCTTGGGAGAGAGGAAGGGCTTCTTGCAAGCACTTCTGTTGTCAGGCATGGCCTGGTAGAGCCTGAGATTCCCAAGAAACCATTCAGGATCTTAGACCCTCGCCAGGGACAGCAGGTATCATCTACTTTTCATGAGGCAGGTTAGCATCCTAGTTCTGCAGGACTGCCACAGAGTGTAGACTGAGAGGTCAAGCTTCTCCCTTCTTCCTCCTTCCCTCTGCCGTCATCGGCACCCTCTACTGCCCCACAGTGGACTCTCGAGACCACCACAAACTTTCGGGGCCTCACTGCTGCTTTCAACTGCACAGTCACCAACTGCACTCATCTCTGGGTCAGAGACAACCCTGGCTTCCTCGGAGCCCGCGACCAAGGGATGTGACCTCTGCACGCTCTCTTCCCTCTGCACTTGCTCGATGACCATGTTTTTCTGCCACACTGAGCAAATCCAGAGTCACCTTCAACCCAGACATAAATCCCAGTGGACATTTTCACCCCTCAGAAAGGGACGGAGAAGACAATTCCTTAAAGTGTCTCTTTTCTTACAGCTGTCCCATTCTCTGCTTCTCCCAGGCCCTGGGCAGTGCCCCAGTGCCGCCAACCTATGTCTTCTGAGTCTCTACCTAGTCCTTAGGTATGGAGGTGCCCCCCTCCACCTGGGACCTGGCTCTAGGAGCTGCTCCTGGCCAGCTCTGAGTCCCTTGGAGTTCTGGAATCATAGACGAGTGGGGAGGCCAGAACGGGTGGAGCTGGAGAAAGGAAGCCAAACTTCCTTTTACCGAGGAGGGAGCCAGAGTGAGGAGCAGTTGGGTGGAGCCCCACTCGGAGGTGGGAGGACGGCCCGGATGGCCGAAGGCTGGGCAGCCTGGGCCTCTGGGTGGCCTGTGCTCCTTATGAGACCTCTGCATGTCACTCTGGGGAAATGGGACCTGGCAGAGGAGGCCAGTCTTCCATGGTCAAATCACGGCCATGTCCCTGGGGAAAGCAGCCATGGGGAGTGGGGAAGGGGTCCCGAGGACAGGAGTGTGCCAAAGGCTGGACAGTGGCCACTAGAAGCAGGCTGGGCCTGCAGATACCTCAGACAAGCTGCCAGCAGAGCACCTGGAGGAAAACTTGAGGAGCAGGCATTTGGCTGCCCGGTGGGCAATGCTCAGGGGATCCAGGTGGGCTGCGGAGCTGTCCTGGTGGCTGCTAGGGTTCCTGTGTACCAAGCCCTGCATCCATCCATCCTCCCCTGTGTCCATCCCCCTCTTCCTCTGGGGCACAGGCTGAGATCCAGCTGCTACCCCATGCCCCCTAGTCTGCTGGCAGTAAGGTGGGGACCCAGAGCCAGTCCTGGCCAATGAACCACGGGGTAGACGTTACAGGGCCGCTTCTGGGATCAAGCACAGAAAAGCAGCGCCCAGCCCGCTGGCTGTCTTTTCCTCTACTTCAGCAACTGATGGTGCACTTGAGTGAATGCTCAGAGCGTGTCTGCCTCTGACATGTGCTGGGCCAGCAGTCCCACTAGGAAATAAGCTTCTGTCCTGGGGTCAAGCTGTGATGGCAATAACGGAATGGATACATTCTCTTTCCTGTTTCTCTTTAAACAGACCAACAGAATGAGGCTCAGAAAGGGTCATCAATTTGGCTGAGGTCACAGAGCTGGTAAATGGCAGCACTGGGTTATACACAGGAGCTACGTGCTCCACAGGCCCATGCTGCCTCCACTCCAGCTTCCAGGAAGGATCGAGTGCAAGTCCCTGGCCTGAGTCCCAGCCCAGCCGCCCTCCTCACCATGACACAAACCCTAGTTGTTGCATGGGTAAGTTCTGGTTCCGCCACCTACTTGCAGGCTTCCGCTTCAGGTTCCCTGTGGGCCACCACTGCCTGGTTGCCCAGCCTTCCTGTGCACCCCAAGGCACAGGCCCCACTTCCCATAGAGCCTCTCAGGATCCTCCCAGCCCCACTCCCCAATCTTTTCCTCCCCAGACCTTGTTCTCCACTCTGGGATCTGTGTTTCTTTTCATGGATTCTTGGGAATTAATATTCCCCAACCCATCCCCACCCCCCAAAAGGCCAGAGAGATATCTCAGCAGACTAAAGCTCCTACTTAGGCAAGTACAGGGATGGGGTTTGATCCCTGGCACGGCAGGATGAGCGGGCCCCGCCTCCAGGTGCACCGTGACCAGGTGTGGTGACACACACCTATAATCCTAGAGCGGAGGAGGCTGAAAACAGGAAGATTACTACCAGTCTGAGCTGCATAGTAAGACCCTGTACCAAATATATTAAAAGGGGCCGGGGAGATGGCTCAGTAGAATAAGCACTTCTCTGGCAAGCGCAAGGGTCTGAGTTCAATCTCCGGTTCCACCAAAATAAATAAATAAACAAATATGTTAAAAAAAAATTTCCCCAAACCCAGGACTTCCTTCTGGGGTCCTCATTATTAAGAGTCACTTATAAATGGGGAGGCAGCTGCTCTCCAGGGGGCACAAGATGACATGCTGGGGTGTGAAAAGTATCAGAGCTTGTTTTTGTGCACTTGATCTTTATCTTTTAAAAGTTCTACACTTTTGTGTATGTTGAAATATACACACTGTATTTGTACAAACACCCTGGTGGCTCCACGGGACAGGGACCATGGGCTACACTGGACCCAAAGGGCCAAACCTTGCTCTTGGTAGACAGCAGGTGCTCAGTATATACTTTAGCTATCTCAGCTAGCCAGGGATGACTTAGAAAAGATGAGGCACATGCCTACGCATACACGCATGGTGGGGCTGAGTCCTGGAGGAGGGGCTCCCGGGAGAGGCCAGCAGGAGCTGGGAAGGCCAGGGAAGTGACACTTCTTACAGAGCTTCAATGTCACCTGTAAGGGACTTGAGATTACTGACTTTTACAGCCTTGCTCAGCCTCAGAACACAGCAGGGCGGAGGGGAAGCCATGCTGATTCCTGTTCTATACCTGAGGACCCAGAAGTCCAAAGGCACCTGGCACCCTGCCTGGGGCGACACAGCCCAGGGCAGGACAGTGGGTCTGGATGGCCCACGTGTTCTGGGGACTCACCTCATCCTTGTCCACCACCTGGATGAAGAGGGGGAGGGCAAAGCCAACCTGCGCCAGTTCGGTGATGGCCACGCTGTACTCAGAGCTGTTGAACTCCGGGGCATTGTCATTGATGTCAATGACCAGGATATTGAAGGTTGTGGTAACGGTGGCATCAGATGGGGTGCGGTCATCGTGGAGCTCTGTGCCCTGTGGACAAAGGACAATCAGCCCATGGATGAAGGCAGCTAGACACTGTGCATTAGTGCGACTACCCCATGCAGTCCTCACCGCAGTCTGGGAGGAAGTCTGTCTCTAGCATCTGCATGCTACAAACAGGAAACTGAGGCCCACACAGGTTAAGCAGCTTATACAAAGGTACAAAGGCTGAGTAGATTTCAAAGCTGGATGAGGAGGACATGGATGAGGACATGGATGAGGATGAGGAGGAGGAGGAGGAGGAGGAGGAGGAGGAGGAGACAGATCTGGGGGCTCGCCGACGGGCAAAGGGAGAGGATTCAAGCTGGCAGATGATAAGGCTGAGCCAGGGACTGCCGGGCTGTCAGTGGCCGACCAAGACTTCATGGAGCATCTGCTGTGGGCTGAGCACCGCCGGGTGCCATGAGGGTCCAGGCTGGACTCAGGAATGCACGGAGCATGGAGTCCCACAGCGAGCTGGTGGCAGTGCTGGCACTCTGTGCTCATCTATTCCTGAGTCCAGCCTGGACCCTCATGTTGCCCAGCATCTTCACAGCAGATGCTCCGTGAAGTCTTGGTTGGCCACTAGCCAAGCCTGTGCTCCAGGGCCCTTGGAGCTGACCACCTGGCTTGGTGGGAGCGCACCAGGGCAGAGGGGCAGCCAAGAGGAGACTGGGGCCGTGCAGCTGGCAGGGCACAGGCCTTGCTGGTACATCCTCTGTGGCTGCTCGTACCTATCACTGCCACCAGCCCCTCTTAGGGTCCAGGAGAGCTGTGAAAGGCCCGGCAGGGCAGACTGAAGGGTGTCTTCCCCATTTCCCTCACTCCTTCCTATAAATGGCTGGCTGGGGCCAGTGAGGCAGGATGCACGCCCCCGCTCGGCTTCCCAGGGCATGGCTCAGCAAGCCATTGATTTTAATTAAAACCTGCTGCGAGTGACAGGCAGCTGCAGGGGATGGGGCCCCACACCTTCTGGGGTGAGGACTTCAGCAGCTTCTGTCTCTTCTCTGTTGTCCTGCTGTTTCCTAATCCAGAGGAGCAAGAGACTTAGAAATGGAACATAACCCCAGACATGGGCAAACTCAAGAATTCATGGTATCTGCCTCTGAGAATCTGGAACGATGAACAAAGACTAGGGCCACAGGATGAGCACCTCACCCCTAAGCTGGGGACAAGGAGTCCAGTCTGGGCAGGTGTTGGTAGCAGATGTGTGGTTCCCTGATAACTTCCGGTCCTCTCTTGAGTGGCCTGGGTATGAGCCCAATCAGTGCAGGGAGAGGGCAGGAGTGTGGAGGCTCTGTCTATAGGGGAACCCTGGGCCCCCGAGGCTGGCCCCGGGCACCGGCAGCCCTTGGTCCTGGGAGCAGGGTCACAAGCTGGCCTTACCTTCACAGTCAGGATGAAGCCATGGCTGTACAGGGGGTTCTCCCGGTCCAGCAGGCCATTCAAGGTCAGCGCCCCGCTGATGTAGTCCAGGGCAAAGATGCTGTTGGTGTTCCCTACAAGTGAGAGAAATGTTTAGGCACGAGCGTCCCCAGCAGGCAGGCACGGGGCTGGGCCGGGGCTCCTCCAGGCCCTAAGAACTAAAGAGCACATCAAAGGGTGCTGGAAATGGAAGAAGCACTGGACGCAAGAGTCTGCCGAGGGGCAGCCATGGCACTGGATCATGGGGTGAGAACACCGGGCCCTTCCCAGCCTTCTTTCAGTCCATCGGACTAGTGGAGAAAAAATTGCTTTGCTGCTTGTGTGTCTTTAATGCCTCTCAAACACTGGCATGCTTTCCTTTTTAACAAAGAGGGCAGGTGTCAGGCTCCCAAAGAGAGTAGTGTCCAGCTAGAACTCAGGGGCCTTGTTTGTTTCCTCTGTACTTGTTTTAATGGTTCTGCATAACCCCACCGATCCCATCCCACTGATCCAAACTCACTCATCCCATGCCACCTGTCCCATCTGGCTGATCCCATCCGGTCCTATCCTGTCCGTTCCATCCAATTCTGCCCCATCCATCCCACCCCAACAATACCATCCATCCTATCCATCACCCCATCTCATCCAGCCCACCCCATCTCTTCTCACCCATCCCATCTCTTCCATCAAGTCCATCTCACTCTATTCCCTCCATCCTGCCTCATCCCAATTTCTTATTTACGGCAGTGATATAATGATTTTGAAGTGATGAATGCGTTAAAACAATTGAATTTTAAAAATAAGTATTCTGAATACTCACTGAAATTAACAAACATATTTTAAGTACTGGTAAAACTGTACACCAACAACGTCTCCCCTGCAACTCCTCCCTGCCCCTGCCCACTGTGTTTTCCGCTTCCCCTCCATGGGCGCTCAGTGCCCTCTCCCTGCCTTCCTCAGTCTCCCCAGACGCCACGTGCATTCTCGCCTCCTGATCTTCAGGTGTCCCCTTCCTCCTCTGTCCTCCAGGCTGGGCCAAACTTTCCTCGCTTGCTCCATAAGGGCCGCCCTGGTTCCCCAGCGGCCCTACTCTCCCCATAGGCACCAGCTGCCACTCTGGGAGTGACTGCTCCCCACACACTTCCTGGGTGTTAATCTCATCTTCCAGCCTGGTTTAAAAGCCCCTGATGATGGGGATTTTTTCACAACTGTCCCTCAAGGCACCTGGCTGATGCTGGCACGTGGTGACATGGCCACCTGTGCTAGCCCCGCCTGGTGTGCCCTTGCCCTTAGGTGTGCCCTTTTCACCACCCTCACCTGAGAGCAGCCCACAGACACTCTCGCACCTCTGTAGGGACCAATGTGCGGCTCATGCAGTCTCCTTCTTTCCCTCCTACTCTCTCAGAGTCAGCAGACCCCAGGGAAGGCTACCCTGTCACCAGGCCCAGATGTGGCATGGTGGCCACAGGTGTCGGCATGCCACTTTGACCTCAGGAACTTTGACAGGAGAGAGCCTGGCTTCTAGAAGGACCAACAGGGAGATGCCATTCACAGACGGAAGGGCACAGAAAGGAAGCTTCTAGAAAAGGAGCGCGGACTCATGAGCCCCCAAAGTCACCCTCCATGCCTCGGCTTCCATGTCTGCAAAACAAGGGATAACCATGGCCCTTACTGCTCATGCTTGAGAGGGTGAAAGGAGGTGGGAGCCCTGTCTGGGGACAGTTCTGGTGCCGAGGACTCAGCAAGGGCTGCTGTTGTCAGAGCTGGGCTCAGGGGTCAGGCAGTACCATGGATGGGGACAGAAAGACCCTGGCTCTGGGGGAGGGAATTCATGTGAGCCTTGAGGACACATGTGGTACCAGGGCCACTGTGGAAGTGACTGCAACTCCCTGTCCCTCCTGTTCCTGCTTAAAAGGGACCTGCTTGTCCCTTTCGAAGATGACTTTCTTTGCTAATTTAGACTTTGTAACAGGCTGGTCAGCCTGTGTGGAGTCGCCCGCCTGTGCCATCAGCCTGGCAGCTAGCTTCCACCCAGATGGGACACTAGAGTCCTTCAGACCATTGCAGGGGACTCTGGGGCAGGGGACAGGGAGGAGGCAAAGGGGAGCCCACTGGGGGTTCACATCACTCAGACTATGATGTCTCTGACGTGGAGCCAGGTCCCAGAGGGGATATCATTCCTGGCTTCCCCACTTAAGGTCCCTAAGTCACCTTCTGCTGGGTTGGGTATGGTTGTTTGCATGACGGAGATGGCAGGGAGCAAGGAGAGCTGGAAATTCACGCAGAGAGGGAGTTTGTTTAGGAATCTTGCTGAGGGGAAACCAGGGATGTGCGCTTTCATCTGTTCATTCACTCATTCAATCATTCGCTTTTGCTGAGTATGGGTGGGAGCAGCCTTCACTGGTCCTCAAGGCCAGGCTCGAGCCGGGATGAACACAGGACAGTGCAGGGACCCCCCAGGGGTGGGACTCAGAGCCCCTGAGCTGAGCCTCCAGCCTCCCAACCTCCATGAACATACACAGCACTGCCCTCCTCCCTGAGCCCCACACCCAGCATCCCATCACTTCGGATTTTCACATACATTTATTCTTTCCAATAAAAGAACCTGTGAAATGTTTAACTAAATGTGATTCAATTTTTACCTTTGTGAGATCTTTCCCTATAAATCATTCACAAACCAGAAAGCCCTTGTTGCACGACATGCTTTAGTTTTTGGTTGGGAAAGGTGGGTTGCCCACCCTGGCACACTCAGCTGTGTCTCCCTGCTCACAGCCCTGCAGCCCAGCCCTGACCCAGAATCCACGATGTCACTACACTATTAACACGCTCCACTCCCACCTGGGTACCTTCCCCTGGCAGCCCAGCAGGTCCACGCAAACAACGTGCATGCGTATGCACACTTCCATCTGTGTCCACCTTCCAGCTTCCAGAAAAGCACAAAAGACAAACGCCCAGGACCAACAACCAGCACAGGCCATGGTGGGGGAGCTGACAAGGCCACCAGAGTGAGGCACTGGCTGAGATGCTGCTTGTCACCATGGCAACGTTAGCACTGCCTGGGAAGCCCTGTGCTCTCAGACAGCAAGGTCAAGGGCACATGTTCCTCCAGAACCCCTTGATTGGTTCACCCACTTGTTCTTTCAAGTTCATGTCAAGCACCCACCATACACGTGGTTCTGGAGAGGAGCAGAAAGCAGGCTGGGCTGTGCCTTGAGCCTCACGACAAAGACCAACATCCACGATGTCACTATACTATTGCGCATAGAAGGACCTGCCAGCTGAGGGCCCCAAAGCAGAGCCACAGAGTGGAGAGCTGGCTAAAAGTGGGAGGCAGTGGGCTGGGTTCAGATCATAGTTCTGTACCAGCTGTGTGACCCTGGCCAAGCTCTTTTCTATACATGTAAGCCTCAGTTTTATAGTGTGCAAAATGGGCGCAATACTAGGAGTGCCTGCCCAGAGTGCTGCTTTAGAGAAGAAACAGGAAGACAGTGCCCACACCAGGGGCCCTCAACAGATGCCGCTGCCTGTACCATACTGAGCTGACACCACCATGGTGCCCCTCATCCCCAGGGAGCTTGTGTTCAGCCATGCGCCAGCCGCCAGGGCGTGACATGAGCCCAGCCAGCACGGTGCCCACCTTCTTGTCAGGAGAGCTCCACATCCAGGGTTCAGGTTTACAGGGTAGTTGCTCAGAGGCTGAGGCAGGAACAAGCCCACAGGGCATAACGCCCAGGCTCCGTCTCTGCACCCTCTGTCCCTTACCCTTGCCTTGCCCAGCCCCTTCATCCCCTCTCTTCCTAGGGGCTGCAAGCCTGGCAGCCACACACAAGCTTCTCTGCTATCCTGGAAACTGATAGCCCATGGGAGCCCTCTGCTCTGCAGATGTTCTGTGTCCCTCTCCCATGGGGGGCTGGGAGGCTCAGCGGGGAGCCCTTCACCTGTTGAGTCCTCACTGCCGAGTGGAGGGACAGCTCTTTCTCCTGGGCTGACAGCTGCTGTCCTGGTGTGTGGGGGCACTGGGCTTGGGAAGGGCTCCTGGAGAGAGAAGGGGGTGTCACATCTTTAGGGGCCTTCAGATTCTGTAACTGGGGAGTCACAGTGTCACAAAAGAGAAAAGCAGGCCATTGCTGGCTTTGTGTCCTCCTGGGGCAGTGACCCGTCCTCTAGGAGCTCTAAGCTCTCTCCAGATTTTCAAGAGAGGGATCTAGAGGCTGAAGCTCATGTGTACATGGAGGAAAGGCCCCCAAGGTTGGGGGTGTAGCTTCACTCCCTATTGATCAAAACAGAGGCTGCTACTCATTAAATGCCAGGTACCAGGCACTGAGCTTAACTGTGCACACAATTACTACGTATTCTTCACAATCACCTATATTCCATTTTTTTCCCAAGAGGAAGCAGGCCCTGAGGTGTTAAATAACCTGCCCAACATCTCATCACCTGCGAGTGGCCAGGCTGGATCTCAGCAGGGCGTGGTGGCACACACCTGTAGTCCTAGTTACTCGGGAGGCTGAGGTAGGAGGATCGCTCTAGTCCAGGAGTTCTGGGCTACAGCGTGCTATGCTGACCAGGCATCCACACTAAATTTGGCATCATTATGGTGATGATGAGTGGGGGAACACCAGGTTGCCTGAGGAGGGGTGAACCGGCCCAGATCGGAAATGGAGTAGGTCAGGCTGGACCTCAGGTTGTGCCTGTCTGTCTCCCTTCCTCTCCTCCTGGGCAGTCTGTACCCAGAGGCGCATGAGAGGTGAGCAGGCTTCACAGAATGTGGCGTTAAGTGAGTTGCTTTAGGGATCCTTGTGGGCAAAAGACCTGCGTGCACGTTTCTCAGGGGGAGATGCACAGACGGCCAACAGGAAATAGTAAGTGTTCAACTTCTCTAATTGTCGGGGCGACGTCCAGCAAAATCACGACGAGCCATTGCCTCACTCCAATTGGAGTGGCTGCCACCAGATGACAGAGGACAGATACCAGGACACGGAAAAACACTCGGAAGACAGGAGCGGGAATGTAAATGAGCAGAGCCATTACGGTGAAATCAGCGTTTCTCAAAAACAAGATTGAGGACCACCAGCTGATGCAGTGACCCCAGTGGAATATATATATATATATCTCGCCACTATGTTGAGGACAGCCACTCTCTTGCTGATTGCAGTGCTAGTCACAGCAGCCTGGAAACAGAAGCAGCCCAAGTGTCCACTAATGCATGAATGAATGAAGGAAACGAGGTATATACTCTTAACAGAACACTGTTCAGCCATAAAAATGATAAAATGCTGTCATATGTGACCAAATGGATGAACCTAGAGGACATTATGTGAAGTGAAATATGCCAGGCACAGAGAGACCCACACGGCACGATTGCACTCACACGTAGAATCCATAAAAGCCGAACTGCTAGTTGAGAGCAGAACATCGAGTGCTGGGGCTGGGGCGGGGCTGCGGGGAGAGGTGCTCAGGGGCGGTCCATCAGTTAACCCAAAGTCAGAGCTGGAAGACTGAGTCATGGTGTCCTAGTCCATAGCAGGGTGACAACAGTTAACAAAAATGTCTATTTCCACACAGCTAGGGAAGTGGATTTTGGGTGCTCTTATCGTAAGGAAATGATAAATGTTTGCAGTAATGGAAACTACACTGGGGAAAAATCTGTGCGGACATTTCTCAGGAGGAGACACACAAATGAGTCAGGCTAATTACCTGGTTTGAGGATGACTACAAAAGGTATGCATGGTGCAAAATATTACGTCAAACCTCATACACAGCCAGGCATGGTGGTGCAAGCCTGTAATTCCAACACTTGGAAGGCTGAGGCAAGAGGGTCGCTGAGAGTTTGAGGTCAGCCTGGGGTACATAAGCAAGTTCAAAGCCAGCCTGCACTACATAGTGAGAGACCCTATTTCAAAAAAAAAAAAAAGAACCTTTTACATATATATGACTATTATGCATCAATTAAAAATAAAACCAAACTTTGAAGAAGGGACTCCTACATGAAAAGCATTGTACGTTCTAGAAAGTTCTGTGTAGCTTCCTCATGACAGCTCTGCACAGCAGAGGAATGCCTACCTGATGGTGTCCCCCAGCGACCTAGAGAGGTAGCTGCCACACATACTAGGTGCAGAGGAAATGAGGCCCAGGCATGGCTCAGCTCTGTGGCAGCCCTATAGTGCCACTGTGGACACATAGGGGCATTTAGAAGGCAGCCCAGGAGATAGAGGCAATGGTCATAGAAGTGTATGGGCAGCCACCTTAGTACCAGGTGTTGGAGGCTGGAGAGGGTCCTGAGAAAGAGAGGCAGCAGAGGCCCGGAGAGGCTCAGAGGAGGAGGGTCCAATGAGGGCGCTGTGGATCCCAGATGTCCCCAGAGCCAAACAGTAAGCTACGGAGGGAGGTGGGGCCAGGGCAGGTTCCTACGCCCAGTGCTATACAGAAATCCAAGTGAGACAGGCAGCAGCGCTAGAGGGCGCCACAGTCAAGCAGGGCCTTGCAGGTTCCCAGAGAATGGGAGGTGGAGGGAGGGAGCGATGGAAGCAAGGAAGGGCTGCTGGGGTGGACAGTCGGATTTCGGGGCGGAGGCTTGCGGGGTGGGGGAGCCCAGTTCACCTCTGTCTTCCTGCTCCTTGCAGCCTGATGGGCTGTCCCCCGCCAGCCCCCTTCCTCCTGCCCACTGCCAGATCTCATCACTCCCACATCTTGTCCCCTCGTTATCTCGCCTGCAGCATTTTGACCCATGCTGCCGGGTCCAGGCAAAAAGCAGTTTAGTGAGTGGCTGATGGTGCGTGTGGGAACACAGGCTGATGACTCTGAATTGCTTTGTCTGCTCCACTGGGCTAACAGCGGCCTGCCTTTGCCCTGGCTGTGCTCAGAGTTAAAGGAAAACCTGAGGCTCCCGGCAGCTCCTGAGATCTAGTGCGGGTCATCTCTTAACGCAGGCTCTGCCCCCCTCTTGCTTCACTGAGCCCCAGAGCACCAGGCTGGCACACTCGGTCCTCTCAAGGTGGGTGGGGAGTTCCTGGCTCTCATGGCCTGGAGGATAAGGGTTGGGGTCTCTGCCTCTATCTCCCCTGCTTTCCCAGAACAGTACTCCTGCTGTGTTTTGCTGGCTTTCTCTCTAGCAGTAGCCAGAAAGCACCAACCACATACAGCATGGAGTGTGGAGTATCCCTGGGGCTGAGTGGGAGAGGCAAGCCCCAGCTTATGAGGAACTCGGAAACTTCCAGGCTGAAGCCTACTCTCCTTCAAAGGCCAGGCCCAGCCCAGCTTCAGGATCCTCCCCAGGGAACGAGGTGTACCTGGGATCAGCACTCTCTCCCACCTGCATCTCCTCTTTAGGTAGGGTCTGTGCCCGGGGTCTGTTTCAGCGACACCTACATAGAGACCGCCTACCGAGCATCAATCTGCAGGATGAGCGAGACCAAGGTGCCAACAGCAGCTCTGGCACTTCCCAGCTGTGAGACCTCCTGCTGGCCGTGAATGCTGGCAGCTGCTCCTCACCTGCCAGGTGGGGATCACAAACCCTGCTTCACGAAGGCTAGGCATGACCACTGTGGAGCCCGCACAGAATCTGGAGGGAGACCAGGCCTCACCTGCGGTGGCCCATCTTGCACTGCAATGGCCACCATGTAGTCCTCATCAGGTGCTGGCATCATACAGTGTCATGAATGCACCCCTCCCCAATCTCCATAACCCCCCGACACAGGCAGTGCTGCCCCCGTTTTACAGAGGACGACACAAAGGCGCAGTAAAGTTAAAAATCACTGGCACTGGGTCATCCAGATTAGGAGGAGTGCAGCAAGGAGTTACACTCTGCTCCCAGGAAGCCAAAGAGCTCAAGATGTACCCAGAGGCCTCAGCATGCCGCTGCCACTGTCCCCTGCCAGGTGGAGCCTGTTAAGAGCTACATGTGCACAGCCCACGAGGTGGGGGAGGGGCTGGCCTGCAGGCCCATCGCTGTCCGATGAAGCCGTATCATTTCAGCTGGTGTTGAATTTTATCACTGTATCATGAAAATTGGGAGTCAGTTTTGAGATATGGGCTTTGGGCAAGGGAGCTTATGAATTAAAAATTGCTGCCTAGCTGCCTGCTGACAAACAGGCCTGAGTCCTGAGTGGCACCTGGGCCAGGCTGCACTCAACAACCCTGTGACCAGCATATGGCAACCAGTGGTGTGGGTTACCTGGGCTTTCATCCTGGGAGAGGACAGGCGAGAGCCAGCGGGTGGGAGGCTTAGGCTTCCCCCTCCTCAAGCGTTCCCTGAGGCCACCTGGCCAGGCTCTCTGCACATCCTCGCTGGTATCTGTCTGCATTCTGGTCTCAGCTCAAATATCACTTTGGAGGAGCCCCCCCCATTCACCCCACCTTTTACCCTCCCCTTGCCACTCCGTGCACCATTATTGCCTTCTAATTTTTCAAAGCCTTTTTTTCCGCTTTGGGACTCTCTCCTTTCATGGGTTTCGTTTTATTCTCAGTATCCTTCAGTGGAATGGAGCCCTGGGAGGCAGGTCCTGCATAAGTGTTCAGCTGATACACAATAAGTGATCAATAAATGCTTTCCCAATGAATGAATGAAGGGAGGGAGGCTGGGAAGTCTGAGGCTACAGAGCAAGCCAGGCATGGTGGCATATACCTGTAATCCCAGCACTTGGGAGGTTGAGGCTGCAAGATTAGCACGAGTTCAAGGCCAGCCTGGGATACACAGGGAGCTCAAGGCCAGGTTGAACAATATAGTGAAGCGAGACCCTGTCTCAGAAAGCTGCAATGGAGCAGACCCACCCTGAGGCAACTCACAATGTCACACATCATAAAGACACCAGCACTGTGGCTGGCCCCTGGAGGAGGATCAGCCAATCTGCAGCCCGGCTGGGCTGCCAGCCCTCCGGACACAACCACATGATCTCGTGTGTGCATCTGGGCAGGGCCTCTCAGTGAAGTCCAGTTACGGGGACTGGCAGAGCACAGCCAACCTCAGGGCCTCTCAGGCGGATGTGACAGCAGTCTCCTTGTCTTACAAGCACTCCACACAAGGACGGTTCTCACCAAGCTCACTTAAAACCAACAAATGACTACCTCCCCTAATCAGACTGCAAGCTCTATGTCGATTCATTTACTAATAACTGGCTCCAACTCATAAAACATTACCCTGAGGAGGCAAGGGCAGACAAGCTTATTATGCTAGGACTGCCTAGAGTCCAACCACAGCGCAGCACTGTGCCTGGCTCCCTGTTTCCTTACAGGTCCACCAAGGACACTTTCACAGGGACCAGCAAGATGTCACGAGCAGTCAGGGCTGGACTCAGCATCTCTCCATTTCCTGACAACCCTTTCCTGCCCATGCGAGGGAACTCCTCTAAAGGGAACAATTTTGGATGTGTCTGCAAATGTGACCACCAGGATGTTCAAAACAGGGCTGTTTTATAAGGAAAACTAGAGACAACCTAAGTGTCCAACAGTAGGGGATTAGCTAAACAATTTATGACATTAAATTCAGGCAGCCACTAAAGCTTATAAGGGGAAAGTTTGTGACTTGAAAAAAATAGCTGATTTAAAACATATCAAGGGCTGGGGAGACAGCTCAGTTGAATAAGCGCTTGCCTGGCAAGTGCAGGGGCCTGAGTTCAATTCCTGGTTCTGAAAAAAAAAAAAAAATCAAGATAGGGCCTATAAGATAGCTCAGTGGACTAAGTGCTTGCTTAGGCAAGCGAAAGGGCCAGGGTTCAATCCCTGGCACCACATTTCATGCCTGCCCTGCCCCAGGTGCGACAAGCTGGTCATGGATACCAGGCGTGGTGGCACATGCTTGTAATCCTTTTCCTGGGGAGGCTGAGACAGGAGGATCACTACAAGTCTGAGCTGTGTAGTGAGACCCTGTACCAAATACATAAAATTTTAAAGAAATAATAAATAAAAGTGGCTGCGGTGTAGCTCAGTGGTAGAGCACTTGCCCTGGGTTTGATCCTCAGCACTGCAAAAGCAGAAATCAAACAAAAACCTCAATATCAATGCAAATTCCTTTAAAAAATAATCCTTGATGTTTTGTCACTAGGTAGTTACAATGCTCACAAAGGTCTGTGAATGTGGCCAAGGCCACTGAATTGTATCTGTATTTGCCACGAGATAAAAAGTCTCCAGTGTTTGCCAGTGTGTGTCTTGGAGTCCTAAGTTGGTGTTAGATGCAGGCTGAGTCCCAAACCCACAGTTTTCCCTACCTGGGTAATATCACCACGCCAAGCCACAGTGATTGAGCCCACTGGCGCAGGGGCCTTTCTGCCCTGGCCGCTGCCCCGGCAGGCAGGATGCAGAGCAGCAGAGAACCAGGGGCTGGACAGCCGAGCTTGGCCTCCAGCGGCAGCCAGGCCAGAGCAGGAAATGGGCCTGAGCCTCTGAGAGCCGCTCAGTGGGCAGGGCTGCCCAAGGACACCCGGAGAAGGAAGTGGGCCCATCACCTCCCAGGCGGGGGGCCAGCAGGGGCCAGGGAGTCCCCAGGTGCTATTAGGAGAGGCCAGTGCCAGGACCCTAGAGTGCCAACTGAGCCTGTGGGTTGGGAGGGATCCAGGAGGGGACGGGTGGTGATGGGAGGGCCTGGGAGTGACCAGGCAAGGACACCTGATGCACTAACGAGGGTCAGTGCCTGCTGTGGGGCCCTGTGTGCCAGCAACAATGTTCTGAGCATGATAGATGTGCCCGTCAGTTACTCTCCCTGCTGCTCTGGGTGGAGGACGTGATTTTCAGCATCATTCCTGGTATTGTTATTCCCCTTTTACAGATGGGAGGAGTGAGGCCCAGAGAGATTAAGTGACCTGCCTGAAGTCACACTGCTGGCGAGTGGTGGAGCCAGACCCAAATCAGGCAATGTGCCTCTGGAGCCCGCATCCTTGTTCCCTTGCTGGCCTGACCTGAGAGATGGGGCAGATGTGTGCTTCTGCCCCCTGATAGTGCCTTGCATCCCTGTAGCCTCAAGGTGCCCTGAGAAGCCAACACTGCTGCCCTCCTTTTAAGTGGGGAAACTGAGGCCCAGTCAGGTAAGATGCCAGATCTCCTGGACACATGGTTACTCAGTGACCATACTGGGCTTAGCACCCTAATAACCTTCCAGACAGGAGGGGAGTCAGACAGGCAATGGGGCGGAAGCTCCCCCAATGCCCTACCTACTTCCTTCCCTCCAGGGCTGGGTTGGGTGGGCCCAGAGCACCCAGTCCACCCCGTAGGAGGGTGGGAGCCCAGGTCCCAGGGCTGGCTGCTGTGTGCCGCTGGGCCAGCTTGGATACATAACTCTCCTACAGCTTGGCACTTGGGACAGGTCAGGGCTCAGGGAGATTTACAGCTCCGATAAAGCCATCTCAGTCCTCGAGTAAGCGGTACTTGATATTTGATGATCTGAAAGGCCTTGTCTCCGAGGGAGAGGACGAGGGGGAAGAAATGGGGGGAGCACTTAAGAAAACAAAGAGAACAGTGATCAGATGCCCAAGGAGGAGGCACACAAGGGGGAAGCACTATCACCCTAGCTACGTGGCCGCTTCCTCAGTGCCTGGGCAGTGCTACCATAATGGGGCATGGGAAAGACAGGCCCAGGGGACAGGGCTTCTGGGGTGTGGAGCCACAGAGACTGCCCACCTTACCACCAGGCCATTAGCAACAGGCTTAGGTGGAGGTGGGGTGACTGTTGTCAATAGGGAAAGGATAGGCACAGGTGACAGGAAGCTGCCTGGGGGGACCTGCAAAGGCCTGGGTACATGCTCAGCAGACTGGGCTTGTGCCCTTGGGCTGGGGGGCTCTCTGAGGCTCTGCCTGCTCCTGGATATGAGACCACTGGCCTGGCTCACAGCGCTGTGGGGAGGCCCAGGGAGCTAAGTAGTGTGAGTGCTGTGCACACTGCAAAGTGCTGAGCCCACGTCAGGGATGAAGCAAGGATGGTGGAGCAGGTCACCCTGGACGGGGAGCTAGGTCCAGGTGCACGCTGAAGCACTTAGTGGGGCCAGAAGCCTTCCCTGCTGGCCCTATAGCCCAGGATCCAGTCTCCTGGATTTGTTCAGGCCACCCTGCCAAGGTCAGGAGCTCGTACAAGAAGCTCTGACACGAAGAGCACTGAGTTCCAATCCCAGCACCACGACATCTAGCCTTGCATGATTTCATCGCACTAACAGAACTTGCCCCCGAGCTGCTGGGAGGACAGTGCGGCTCTCTGCCTCGCTGTATCCTCCTATCTTCCTGGCCACCTTCCCTCCTTGCCAAGGCCAGCACCAGTGCCAGTGTCGATCCCTGGGCCCATGCTGCCCCTCCCAGCCCAGCTGCTGTGAGTTCCATCGCGAGTGACTTTCAAGACTGCGGAAGGAGAGTCCATCACACACACCTTGAGCTGGGTAATTTATGAATCAAATTGTGCTCCGTCAGGGCTCCACAGCTTAGAAATAGATGTGGTCAGATGAGGTTCAGGGCACCAGCCTCAGACACAGTAATCTTCATAGAAGCCGGCTACTGGCTGGCAGGGCTGGCCTGGTAACTGACCTTGAGGGGGGCCCCGGGCTGCAGAGCCCCTCAGCCTGGCCCTTGTTCTGAGGCCAAAGGAAGGACAGAGGTCTGCCTGGGGCTCAGCGGGGTGGGGGGGAGGCTGGTGACCCTGAGGAGGTCACTCACTATCTCTGGGCCTCAGGGAGCTCACCTGGTTAAAAACTTAGGGCTTTCCCACGGCAAGGGTTATCCAGGTACCTGTTTCAGTGACAGATTCTTTGTCAGACAGAATCTCCGAGAACCCCAGTATATAAATCCCTGTATCTGGTGGAGGCAGATGAGGGTACAGGAGACCAGCACATTTGCTGTCCCCACCCACAAGGCTGGAGCCTCTGGGCACCTGGAGGCCCCTAGGAGTCCTCTGCTTTAATAACTCACAGTCTAGTACGAGTGCTCACCCAGGACACACAGGCAGCGTTAGACTTCATGCCTTCCAGGAACCCGAGGACAGCAGCCCTGGCCAGGCTTAGAAGTCCCTGAGGTTAAGAGGATCAGCTCATCTTCATCAGGAGCTGATCTTTATGAAAGGGCCGAGGTTGTGGTAGCTAGGACCACAGTTGAGATCTCTGTTACTTCTCACCAGCGGTGTGACTGCAGCTGGCAAGTGACCTTCTCTGGGACTTAATTTCTTTGATTTGTGAAAGGAAATCCTTGTCTCTAGAGCTGCTACGGGAATGACAACCGCATCTGCTCAGTTCAGCAGTGCCCGGCATAGGGTAAGTGCTCAGTAAATGTCGCCACGTGGATTCTTCCAGAGAGGGGCTAAACACGGTTCCTGACACACTGCTGTTTAACCATCACAGTGACATCACTGATTAGTAAGCTGAAGTGACAGCGCTTATCTGAGTCACATAGCCTGTCGGGGTGGGACTGGGACTTGAACCCAGAGCCCAGCCACCGAATCTGTGTTCCTTCCCCCATCCTGCCCTGGAGACACTGTGTGGAGAAGGCGGAGATTGCTCCAGGCCCAGCTGCCCACCCCAGGAAGCTTCAGCCATCTGGTCTGTGACTCAGAGCGCAGCATCAAAGCAGATGTTTCTGGTCAGGAAAGACTGCAGGGAAAAACCACAGATTCAGCGAAGAACAAGCCCAGCTGGCAGAGTGGAAAACGCCAGAGATCTGCTTGCTGCCCAGAATGAGTCCGAATCACCACATTCACAAGCAGAGACGGCAAACGGCTCCTCTGGGGCAGGAGCCACGGCCCGCATCTGAAAACAGTGGGGCCAGAGGCTCCCCAGGAAATCTGGTGCCAAGCGGTGTAGTAAGGCCGGCTCTCAGAAAGTGCTAAGGTCAAGTCCAATAAATGTTGAATTGTTATCTCTTCTACAGGATTTTATCAGAGCTCTGAATGTGCTAAAGGGCATGCGATGGTTGCCTTCCATTCAGCCCTGACGGGGAGCCTGTCCAGGCCACAGGTCCCATGAGGATCCCAGCAACATGGAAGCATGCACACACGCACACATATGTACAAGTGCACTGAAAATCTTTTTCTTATGGAAAATTTCCCATGGGTGCACGTGTAGAAACAAGAGTATGATAAAGACGGGGGGCATTCACCACCCAGATTCAGCCCTCACCAAAATGCGCCAGCTGTAAATTAGCCACCTCCCTGCACACCCCACCTCATGGTGCGTATGGTGCCATCCGATTCAACCCCAGCTCATCTTTAAATACCGCTCCCATCTGCCTTGAAGGCTACAGTGCAGCCGGCACGCCACGATCACACTGTGCAGAATGGGCCATTCCTCCTGGCCCCTATGACATAGCCACTTTCAACTGGAAACTCAGTTTTTTGTTTGTTTAAGACAGGGTCTTGCTGTGTAGCCCAGGCTGGCCTCAAACCACAATCCTCCTGCCTCAGCCTCCTAAGTGCTGGGGTCACAGGTGTGTGCTACTGCACCCAGCTAGGACTCTGTTACCAAAGCAGGCATCAGCCTCTCAGGGACCTATGCCTTTTGCTCTGAAGGCCAGATCTCTGGGTCTCTCGCCATGCCTGCTATGCTTAAGTTCTTAAACAAGAAAAAAGAACAGAAAAGATGGGAAGCAAGCATGGTGGTGTCAGTGGGCAAGGGTCCTGGGCCGGGGTGGCCACTGCATCTTAGCAGCCCTGCTCAGAGGCTCTCACCCTCCCAGCTTTGGCCTCAGTCCCAGGTGCTACACGAGGTCCCCAGCCCTGGCCTGGTGCCACACAGCAAGCAAGCATTTGGAAGATCCTTGACAGATGCACCAGGCGGCAGGGAGGGCTGTCCCAGGATGCTCCCGGCCCCTGGCTGGCCCACAAGGGAGCCCTGCTGAGCAAGCAGGATACAGGACCAGGTTGGGCACCTTTGCCTCTCTGGATGAGGTGCAGCATCCAAACTCTTTCCCAGACCTCTGGTCACTGTTCTGAAAAGGAGAAGTCCCAGGACAGAGCTCAGGGTCTCTCCCTCTGGGCTACTCTTAGGATGCATAGCCTCGGTCCTTCCCAGCTCCAGGGGGCCCCATTCTGGCTTCCCCCACCAGCTGGCATGAGGGCTAGGAGGGTGGTTTTGCTCCACAGCTCCCAGCACAGTGGGACCCCCCCAGGCAACCCCACTCCAAGTTCTGCAAAACAGATACCCCTGGAAGAGAGGGAGCAAAGACCTTGCTGGAGACATTTTGGGGTGTTCTGTAACCTCGATACTCTCAGTGCCCACAGAACAGAGGAAGTCAGGCAGCCCCTGGACTGTGGAGGGAGCACCTGGCGCTGGGCAGAGCCCCAAAGCCCAGATACTGCCCTCAGCCTGGGCCCCAGAAGGTGGTCTTTGATCTCAAGCTCCCTCTTGTACACCTCTGCCCAGATGTGCCCACTTGCTCCTCCTGGCACCACGCCCAAGCAGCACCAGCCTGGGGCAGCCCCAGCCTCTCCCTCCCATTGTCAGAGTGACTGATGGCTTTAATTATCCAGGGCTGGTGTGAACCTCAGGAAGGAGCCAACCCTATCTGCCATGCTTGGTTCCTGCCAACAGGCCCTGCCAAGTCAGCAAGGTGGTGCTGTGCCCCCCCACGCCCCGCCAGAGCTGCCCCCTGTACTGTGACCTGGTCCTCTCTCTCTACTGGGTACCTGCAGGCCTGCCTGCTGCTCCTGCTGCCCAGAGTGAGTATCTCAAATGTCCTAGGCACACACAGGGGACAAGGTGGGGAAGGAGGAGCAACTCAAGCCCACTGGCCTAAGAGAAGCAAGCCTTGAAAGGAGAGGTGTCTCCGAGGCAATCAGAAGGTCTGGACAGACAAACACACAGAGCAGAAGGTCCCCATGGGTCACAGCAGGGGCCTTGTGGCTAGCCTCCCTGCCCCTCCTCTTGCCACCTCTGTAGACTGTTCTCCATGGGGTCTCTTACAGGCCTGGCACAGATCAAATTCTTCCACTGCAAGATCTTTCCAGCGCAAAGGGCAGGAGTTCCACTCCTCATCCCTTCTGGTCTGCAAGTCTGAACAGTCACTGTCCCTCTTGCATTCGGGCCTCCTTCCCTGCTCCTGACCTCCTCATTCCCCCCACACTTCAGCTTTATTTTTGTTTCCTAGACAGACCCCACTTGGTCTTGCCTCGGGCCTTTGTACATACCACTTCCTCTGCCTGGACCGCTTTCCCCAACAGCTCTGGCATGGCTCCCCTGTCACCACATCACGGAGGCCTGCCCACCCACCCTGGCTACGTAACCCCACTTAGCCATCTCCAGCACACCCCTGCTCCTATTTTCCTGTGAGCAGTTGTCACTGTATGAAATTATCTCATGCATTAATCTGCCTGATTATTTGTTTTCTGTCATCCTCACTAAACTTCAAGCTCCACTGGGGCCGGAGCTTTGTCTGCTGGTTCATGGCTGCATCCCCAGCAGCCAATAGAGGCAAGGTGGCTGATAAATATTCATGGATGATCAAATTAGGCCACACTCCTTGATGATGGTGGCAGATCCAAAAGGCAGGAAGCAGCCACCCTGGCATCTGGGACCACACCCATTCCTCTCTCTTCCTGGGGCTGAATTGCCACCCTGCCAGGAGGGGTTTCCTGGGGAGCTTCTGTCCCAGCTGCAGCTTCTGGGCACTGGTGAAGCTGCGAGGGGCCAGGAATGGTGTGGTGGACTGCACCAGAGTACCAGAAAGTGCCAGCCTGGCAAATGGCTAACTTGCTTACTGCCTCGGCCTCTGCTTTCTGGTCCATACTGTGGACAGCTGGGTCCCTAGGGCCTGGGACAGCTATGCTGTGAGAGACACAGACGAGCCAGGGCAGGGAGGAGGCGCTGATGTTCCCCTCTGCCCAGCCTGCTGATCAATCTGCTTCTGCCAGCTGGAGGACTCCCTGGGATGGAACTCTGGGTGGCTCCGGGCTGCGGTGTAGGCCTCCCCAGTCACTCCTTCACCTGGGAATGAAAGATGATCGGGTGGAGTTTCGGCACTGAGGTGATCTCCATAAATCTGCCAGCGTGCGCCTGGGATTACTTTGTGGGATTAATTATCTGTCCTTCAAACAAAGACCTGACCTCAGCGACTGAATGTCCCAACTGGGGAGGAAGGGAGTGCTGTGGGTGGCAGGCAGGTGGGAGGGCCTAGGGTGGGCTGGATGAGTAGGCACTATATAACTTAGGTCCTCACTAGTCCCTCCTCTAAGTCCCTCCATGGCTCCCTCCTGTGACATATGTCATCCACCTGGCTTCCAGCACTTTCTGACACTTGGCTCTTATTGACTTACCCAACAAGTAGTCTCTGAAGCCACTTTTTATACAGGGTACCCTAATCTCATCTCATCTCCTATCTACCCTCCTCTTGCAGGGTTTGCCAGGAAGGGGTCTTGAGGGTCTAGGACAGAATCAAATTATACAGGAACCAGGTTTGCCAAGAATCTGACCTTGAGTTTACTGAGCGCTGAAAGCCTCAGTTTACCCATCTGTAAAATGGGAATTATTCAGGCAAAGTCTGTCCTCTACAAGTATCCCATGAGGTGAGTAGCCCCGGGGAAAGAATATGAGCTTCAGACTTACCTAGAGCCGGATGCGAGGCCCGGCTCTGCCTCTTCCTAAGGGCCTAGTACAGCCCTCCATTCTACCCAAGCTTTCAGGAGACAAGCACAAGAGTCTGATAGTCATCTCTGGTTTGGAGGTAGCTGGGGTGAGACAGAAAGGCCCTGGCAGTGTGGCGCAGGTGGCTGGTGCCAACTGTGGTCTGTGCTGTGCTAGGGCTGGGCCATCCTGCATAGGCCACACCGCTGGCCCCTCACTCTGTCCTGCAGGGTGTGAGTTGGGTGGCCAGGGAGGGCTTTCTGAAAGAGGAGACCACAGAGCTAAGTTTTAAAGGAATGGAGGGACACAGAAAGATGGAGAACAATAGCAAGTCACCAAGTAGCTTAGGTTGAGCTTGATTTTGTGATTCCCCCCGCCTCAGCCTCCTTAGGCTAGGGTCATGGGCATGTCCACCGCATGCAGCTTTCTTTACGAATTTACCTACTGGATTCCCCAATGTTGCCCTGCTGATCTGCAGAAATGTCTTATATATTCTAGCCGCACGGTCCTTGTTGGTTTTAGTTGTCGCACAAATCTCTGCCTATTGTCTGCTGTGGCCTTTTCTATATATCCCTGCTGAAGGGGTTGGGAGATAGTTCAGTGGAATAAGTGCTTGCCTGGCAAGCACAGAGTCCTGAGTTTAATCCCTGGTACCATCAAAAAAAAAAAAAAATCTATCTATCTATCTATCTATCTATCTATCTATCTATCTATCTGTCTATCTCACTGTTGAATCTAAACTCCTTTGCTATCCCCCTTTTTCTCCTAGGGTATGTGCTCTTCAGGGGCTGAGAAGTCCTCTCCTACTACAAGGTCACCAGCTGCACCTCCACATGTCCTTTTATGAGCTTATATTGCACCTTTCAGCTCTTTAACCCACCCGGAGTTCTCTTGGCACATGGCGCAGGGTGGGACCCTTGCTTTATTCCCTCCACCCCGGAGAGCGAGCTAGCTCCATACCAGCTCCTAGACAAGTCATCTTTCTCGTGCTGGCCTGTGGCACCTATTTTATCAGATATGGAGTGCCCACGTGTACACCTGGCCCTGGTTCTAGGCACCCTGTTCTGCTTTATGGGTCTCTCCATTGATCTTTAAAGATGTCCCAGTGGTGTGCAAGGCCACGCTGCCCTCTCTTTTGCTGCAGCTGCCAGGTGACGCTGTCTTAGCCTGGCTTGTGCGTGATGTGTGTGACTCTGAGCTGCCCCTTCTCCCCGCTCCTGGGACTTGGAATTGGAAAACTAGAAATCAGAGATGATTGACAGTCAGACAGCAGCGGAGAGGACGTCTCAAGAGCAGCTTCGGTGCTGCACAGGCAGCAGTGCCATCGGGACTCAGGTGCGTGGGGAACACCAGGGGGGCAGAGATGCTGTGGGCAGCTGACAGAAGGCTACCAAGGTCACCGGGGTTCAAATCCCAGGAACCCGTGGAGTGCTCCTGTCCGGCACCACAGGGCTAGACTGGTATGGTTTGGCTAAGGATCCCAAGTGGGGTGATCCTTGCGGATTATCTGCGGGGCTCTAAATGTAACAAGTGTCCCCATAGGAGGCAGGTGTGACCGCAGGACCACAGAAGGCCATGTGTCAGAGACTGCTGGCAGCTGCCAGGAGCTGGAAATGCCAACAGAGGGACTGTTCCCTGTGCCGCGAGAGGGAAGTAGCCCTGCCACACCTATATTTCAGCCCTAAGATTAATTTCAGGCTTCAGTGATAGTAAAACAGATTCTGCGGCTTTAAGCCCCTAGGTTGGCGGCAGTTGGTTAAGGCAGAGACTGGAAATGAAGACAGATACTGTAAGCATGAAGGGGACGCTGGAGCTTGGTGTCTTTGGTCCTGACCCTTACAGCCCTGACCCCAAGCACAGCTGCTCTGGAGGCCGGCGGGAATCCTGAGGTCCCCGGGGGTGCTCCAAGCGCAGAGGCTCTGTACACAACACTCCTCACCCCTACCTCAGCCCTCCAGTCGAGATGGCTCTCAGGCCTCACCCATCTCAATCCCTAGTGCCTGGATGCCCCTTGCAGCCTGCCCTGTCCCTCCTGCTGTCCCATCAGCAGCCCCGGAATCCCTCATGATCCAGCCACTGAGGCTGGCATTCCCGGGCACAAGCCCTGTGCCAGGCTCTGTTTCGAGCACCTCACAGTCTAGAGGTGACTCCTGGATGCCCCTATGAGCCTCACTGTCATCCCACTCCCCAGATGAGGGTGAGTCAGGCCAAGACAGGCCAACATCAGGATCTCCCTGCCCCCACTCAGGTGTCCACCACCCACTTCTACCACACTGTTCTGCATGTGCATTACTATTTACCTAATATTTTTCTCCAACTGGACCCCAAGTTTCTCCCTTTATCAGCCACTCTAAAGGAGATTTAGTTATGTGTCACAAATGGAGACCTTCTGAGTAGCCAAGTGTGGAGGATGACTGCAGGATGGGAAAAGAGCCCCAGGGTGGTGGCACTTTGCCCCTAGGTCCTGAGGCATTCTCTGTTGTTACGGTTTTTTTGTGTAGTTGTACCCCCAAAGCCTCATACAGTCCTGGGATGGGGACTTATAGAGTTTGTGATTAACTCATGATCTATTGGGATTATGGATGATCCAAGGCTGGGATTATGGGTCTTAGTACTGCTGGGATTAAGGATGCATGTACTTCCCCCAGCCTGGGGCGGAGAGCCTGAATGCAACATAAGAGAGACAGACTTCCTCTCTGTTGCCATTGTTGCTGCTACTCCTCCATTTTGCTCGTGCTCTCTGCTGCCCTCTGCCCTGTGCCGCTCTGCCTTGGAGCCAGCTGCGTATGGACTGAAACCTCCAGTGACTGTGAGCTAAATCAACCTTTCCTTCTTTCATTCTGGGTGTCAGGTATTTGTCCCAGCAACAAGAGAAGAGTAACTGAGATATCTGTTCCATGGGGGGCTGAGCTGGGGGGTTCGGGGGTGTCACAGACACAAGAACCCCACAGAACTTTCTCTTGGACACAGTGGAGGAAAACAAAAACAGACAGGGAATCAAGAAGGGAATAACTTTCTCCCCAATGAGCCAGTGCTGCCTATGGTCACAGCTGGGAAATCGGTCTTGCGATACACTCACCAGCCCTCTGTCAACCTCTGCTCTCCACCTTCTGGGGTTTCTCTCTCAGAGGACTCTCTGGGGGCACCAGCTTCAGGGACACACAGCAACTTCCCCTATACCAGGAAATCCTAGCGCTTCCCCACCACCCAGGTGTGTGACACAGCCTGCCACTTCTCGAGAGCACTGGATGCAGAGTCGGCTCACAGAGACCTGTCTCAGCATCACCACGTCATGCATAGCCCAGGCCAGTCCCTACAGACACTTAAAGGGGACAGAAGGCAGCCTGAGGACACAACCAGCACTGGCCAAGTGCTCTTTCACGGTCTCAACTAAGCTGTCCTTGCTGATGTTTCAGAACCCCACCCTCCTGGTAGAGAAGGTGGGTCTCCAGCCCTTTAGAGTGGCCCTATGTCTCCTGTGCTTCGTAGGATGCACCATTCCACCCGTGTTCACAGGAGCTCAGGACACTGGTCTGGTCCTACAGACCCCATCTTGTCCCCTGGCAACAGGAGGCTGGGAGAGGCAGGGAGCTAGAAGACAGGATGGCCTGACCCCATTGCACGGCTCCCACAGGCCAGAGCCCTCCAGGACGCCTGGGATGGAGCCCAGCAGCTGCCTGCGAATGCAGAGCAACAAATTCATTCTGTGCCATGATGTTTGTTCAGTTCAATCAATGTCTGAAAATATCTGCTTCAAAATCTCTGTTTCCAGGATATTGGTTAAATATTTGAATGGGGAACAGCCAGTTAATTGGCCCAGGCACAGCACTCAACAAGGAGGTGGAGAAAGACGAGCAGTGGACACAGAAGATCTGGCCCAGCCCAGGGACACCGGCAGTGGGACAGGAGACGGGGGGTGGAGGGCTGGGCCAGAGGTGAGGTGCAGCAAGGCCTTGAGGAGAAGGGATCCAGATGCTGGCTTTGACTCCCAGCTCCACCACCCGCCAGTCATTTACCCAGGGCACCAGCCCTCAGGGCCCTCTGTGCAGTGGGCACAGCAGTCACAGTGCCCCCTGAAGGTTACTGGGGGCATGGAAGGGCACCACAGGCAAAGCACCTGAGAGCCTTGGCCAGTGTCGCTCCGGCACTCAAGGTCTCTGGTATGCGCCAACTGGCAAGAGGGTGCTGGAGCTGGAGGAGGGACCCTGAACACACGTCACACCCTACCCAAGGGGCCAGTGCTGCCCCCTTCCTCTGGCTCTCTCCAAATTCCCTCAGAGGATCACCTTTGCTGCAGGGGCCAGATTCGCCCACCCCTGAAGTACATAAGGCCCATGCTGTGATCCTGGATCTCATGGGCATGGCGGGGGCCAGTGCAATCCAGGATGCTGGGCCACTCTGGTGGCAAAGAGGGTGCTGCCGGGGGAGTGGGCAGCCATTGGCCTCGTGAGGCTATGGGCAGGAGTGTGATGCAGAGCTGAGGTCTTAAGTTACATGGACAGACAGTGGTGTGAGGCTGAGGGATACGGATTTAGAGAGACCCCATAGAGACCTACAGCTGAGGACCCCAGGCCCTGTTGTTCATTATTCTTGTTAGTAACACATAACATTCCTTGAGTGCCAGGCATTGAGTTTTTTGTTTGTTTTGTTTTGGCACTGGAGATTGAACTAGAGCCTTCACACCGAGCTACAACCCCAGACTTCTCCAATTCTTTTTTCTTTTTCCTTTTTTTTTTTTTTTTTTTGAGACAGGGTCTTGCTAAGTCCCTAAATTGCCCAGACTGGGCTCAATCTTGTGATCCTCCTGCCTCAGCTTCCCACAGTGCTGGGTTAGAGTCATGCACCACCATCCTTGGCTTCCAGCTCTTTTTTTTTTTTTTTTTTTTACTATTTTGAAGCAAGGTTTGCTAAATTGTCCAGGCAGGACTTGAGGTTGCAGTCTCCCTCCCTCAGCCTCCCGAAGTGCTGGGAAAACAGGTGTGTGCCACTGTACCCAACTCAGACACTGTTTTGAGGGTTTAACCCTTACAATAACCCTATTCATATTCCCATTTTATAGAATAGGAGACGGAGGCACAGGCAGGAGAAGTAACCTGAGGAAGGGTGCTGCATATTGGCGCCCAGGCTGGCTGTGGGGAGGGGCTGTGACTCACATTTCTCACCCCCAGAGCAGACTTAGTGAAGGCCCAGTGTGCTGGCGGGGACTCAAGTGCAGGTGACCATGGCTTTGTTGCCTGGAAGTCACAAATCAGAGCTGCAAGGGAGTGGAGGTGGCTGACAGCTGAGCTCCAGAGCTCCATCTGTGGCTCATCCTCTCTGCAGGCATGGGGTCCCCTCTGTCAGCCCTCACCCCATCTGCTCTATCCTGCTCCAGCTAAGCTGAGCACAGAGAAATGGGGAGACAGCAATGTAGGGTGGTGGAGGGGACTTCGCACTAGTATCTTTGTAACCATATTGCAAAGGACATGCTAAGACGGAGCCTTATGCTTAATCTTTCTCTTTTATTGCTTTTTCTCTTGTATGATTTAACCCTGCACCAGGTACCAAGCTAGATAAATGAAAACTTTTATTTCAGATTAGCCCCGGCTGGGGGCCACCTTGAAAGCCAGGCAGGTACCTGAGGCATCTGATGAGAAGGGGCCGGGGACCTGAGCTGCTGAGAGGGGCTCAGCTTGAGTTCAAAGCTGTCCAAAGGTCCTGGAGACCTTTGCTGAGGTGGGAGCGACAGGCTGTGCCCACTGCTGGGGAGGCAAGGCAGGCAGGCTGGGACCCAGACTCGCTCACCCCTTTCCTCGCCCGCCCGCTGCCTGCTCCACATGCTTTCCTCTGATGCTCAACCAGCCAGGGCTCTGGCTACCTGAACTGATTCTCTACTAAAAAGTGGGTCTACCAAAGTGGTAACACTGGCCTTCACTTTCCACTTGATCCCAGGACCTAGCACGGAGCTGGGTAACTGAATGAATGAATCCTAATCCAGTCCTGCACAGAGACTAGCAGACTGACTGCAATCACTGTGTGTATGGGCAACACAGTCCCATGGGGCAGAAAGAGACTGGATTTTTGGTAGCAGGAAGCTCTGGGTTGGAACCCTGGACCATCACTGTGGTTCCACAAGACCTAAGCAGGTTCTGTGAGCCAGCGTGTTTCAGCTCTTTTATGTAAAAGGGCTCTCCCAGCCCTTTTGGAGAGGTGATGGCGTAGGTAGGAGATGGTGTTATAGCCCCAGGCCGACTCACCCACATCCAGAGGGAGATGAGAGGCTCAAGGTAGCACAGTTGGTAAGAGCAAAAACTGAGCTCTGTGCTCACAGACAGGGAAACGGATATAGCGGCTATGATGTTTTCACAGGATGGAATACTACCCAGTAGTGAAGACAAACAGCTGGTACCTACACCAGGCCAGATGGAGGGCTCCAAGATATTGGATAGAAAATAGGTGTCCCAAGAGGCTATGTATAGCATGATACTTATAAGAATAAAGTTCAAAGTCCAACTAAACCCAAGCAATACAGGATCCATATACATAAAAACAAGATGCTTTCTAAAAGGAAAGGAACAAGAAAATACGAGATTCAGGGCTGTGGTTCTGGGGACAGAGGCAGGGCTGGGGTGCATGAGGAACTCAAAGGCAGATAGGAGATGTGAATAGTGGCCTGGGGGTTGCAGATGGCAGCATCTCAGGTGCCCCAACACTTCCAAGTGAGTTAAGAACAAAATAAAACAAACCCATGCCTGCACCAGGGTTGATTGTGAGTCAAAAGTTATGGGTAAATCAATTCTGAGGACGATGGTGTAGGGAAGGTAGACTAAATGCTGGCTAATTTTATAATCCCCTCAAGCCCTCCCAGCCCTAGGAAGTCAATACAGAGCAGCTGTCTTTGAGATTAGGACAAAATGAAAAGAGCAGAAGGAGAAAAAAAAAAATGCCTGCTGGCACGCAGAACCCAGGCGCGAGTCTCCTCGACCCCAAGCGGCCCTCAGCCATGAGCTCACATGCTCATGCCTCTTGCTGAAGCTGCCTCGGCCACAGCAGGATCTGCACAGCCCAGGCAGCCTGAGCACAAGAGCTCTGAGCTGAGCTGGCTGATGAAAGGGCCCGCAGCCCTGTTCCATACCCAGTGCTTCTGCAGGGACAGTGGGCACCCAGGAGGCCACTGCATCCTGAGCAAGGGACACTCCTATGCATGAGGGGAAGTCAAGATGTAGGAAGGGAGAGCCTCAGCTCATGCTGCTGTGAAACCTCTTAAAAATCCACCAGCCAGTGCGCTTCACAGAGGGAAGCAAGGGACAGCTCAGGCTCTGGCAAAGAGCACCCAGGGCCCTGTTAAGGGACAGGACGAGCCAGGATCCAGAGCACAGCAGTGAAGACTTGGGTACTGTGAGGGCAGCACACACAGCCCGAGCTGCCAGCTGGATGACAGCACGGCCCTGGGAGAGCAGGGCCAGGCACAGACCGCAGCTTAGCTGGGATCCTCCGGAGGAGCCGCCAGTCTGTGTGATGTATTGTTGTTTTGGCATGGTGGCAGAGAACCGCAAATAATAAGCCAGTGTGCTTAGATAATTAAATTAAAAGGCCTCTGGAGGTTGTGTACCTAGATATTTTTGAAGAAAGACAGCCAGGGGATGCCAGTGGGATAAGGTTAGCAGCCTGCTCCTCACAATTTGAGAGAGCGCTGATCAACTGCTAGTGTCTGCTAAGGGCTGGGCAAATCCTCGCTCAGAGGCTCATCACAGGCGGAGATCAATTAGTACTGTCTGCTTGGTTGAGGATTAGGTATTCTGGATGGGTCTAGGGTGGTGCTTGTCCTACAGATGTGCCTCTTTCTGCCTGGGCCACAGAAACCCAGACCCAGAGCTTATTAGCTTCTTGTCTCCTCCTTTTTCTGCATTCTATAGTTCCAGGATATCACCAGCTTCTGCTCAGTCCCCTCCTGAACATCTATCTCTGCAGCCCCCAAGGACTTTTGTGTGAGGCTACACTGGTGGTCTCTCCGTGGACCATCTTCATGCGGGGCTTTCTGCTCTAACCCACCTAGGGATGAATCTCCTGTGAGCCCTGGTTCACCTCCCAGCTCAGCCACATCAAAAGACCACCACACTGTTGCCTCTATATCTCTACTAACAGCCCACCTCACCCCTCTCTGACCTGGCCCCTACTCCCCCCTGGCCATTTGCCCCTGAGTTATGGGGCCTCTGTCCCCTGCCCCTGTGTTCCCACAGCTAGGGACTCTAGATTTCCAAGCAATTGCGTTTCTTGAGTTCTGACTTCTCAGAGGAAGAAAAGCCAGTTTCATAACAAGTCTTTGATTCGCATGGCACGATGGTCCATGATAGCCACCCCCACCAGGCCCTGCCCAGGGCCAATGCCCTCAGTGGCACACGTAGCAGGTATGGGCTTATGCAAGTCTGACTTTAACTGATCATCCCCACTCTGTCTACAAATGCACACACATACACATACAGCCCTGCCTCCAAAGTACTCCCTGTGTCTTCAAAGAACCTCCGACTCAGCAGCATTAAAATAAAGTCCGGAGACAAGCATGCTAAAAGTCCTTGTCCTGCAATGAGATAACTGGCTGCATGCCCCACATGATTCCACAGTAGGACCACTGCCTTTCAGGCTGGAGTGAGGGGTGTCAGCGCAGATACTTCCTACCTAGTTTCTATTCTCATTCTCTCATTCATATTCTCATTCTCTCTCTCTCTCTCTCTCTCTCTCTCTCTCTCTCTCTCCAGAACAGGGGATTGAACTCAGGCCCTTGCGCTTGCCAGGCAAGCACTTATTCCCCTGAGCCATCTCCCTGGCCCCTCTCTATTCTCCAATACTCTTCAACCTTCTTTGCTATCACCTACCCTGCTTGCCCCGAGAGTCACTTAAGGTATTTTTTTCCTAAGTGCTTTCCCACCTCTCCCTGTAGAATCTCAATATCACAGGCATGATGTGTACCTGAGCATTCAGCACAGAGAGAGGCAGGTATTTTTCACCATCCTGAGCACAGCGTTTCACCCCCCCCCCCCGGGCCCATCAAGAACGCATGTTCTTCTAACAGAACTTCTCAGAGTACGGTACCCGGATCAGGCCCTATAAAAGCTGCTGATCTGGGAGGACCAACAGGATTGTCTTCTGGAGCCCAAGAGACTTGAACTCAAATCCCAGCTCTGCCCCTCAGCAGCTGTGACCTTGGCCAGAGCAGGTCACCTTGGAGCCTCGTCACCTTGTCACCACAATGGAGTGGGGTGGAAGGGGGTTCTGTCCCTTAGAGGCCATCACACAGGGTAACTTGTGTCTGGCCTGGGCCTGGCACAGGGAAGGCACCCAATAAGTGGAGGTCCCCACCCTTCCTGCTGTGGGGCGGAAGACAACAGAACGGGACGGGGGCGGAGGCTGTAATGCAGAAGGCACAGGAAAGCTCTGCTATGGGCTCCTTTACATTCACTGACCTCAGGTGGCCAGGGCCCTTCTGACACTGGGGGAGAGACGCAAGTGACAGAGGTCATCTTTCTGGTATGTGAAAGAAATCCATATGGCTCCTATGGGAGCCAAAGGACATGGACAGGATCAAATCCCCTGGAAGACATGTGTGATTGTTTGGATTAAAAATGTCCCCCAGGGGGCCGAGGAGATGGCTCAGTGGAATAAGCACCTCCCCGGCAAGCACAAGGGCCTGAGTTCAACCCCTGATTCCATAAAAAAAAAAAAAAAAATTGTCCCTCAAAAGCTTGTGTGTTTGGAAGATGACTGGATCATGGGGTGCTATACTCAGCAGTAGAGGCATCCTTTGATGTGCTTAACCTCCCCTCCACTCTCTCTACTAGGAGCTCCACTTTTATTTCGGGTTTCACATATGAATGAGATTGTGTAGTATTTGCCTATTGGTGTCTGCCTTATTTCACTTAGCAAAGTCCTCTGAGCTCACCCATGTTGTCACAAATGACAGGATCTCATTTGTTTAGAAGACTGAATAATATTCCAGTGTGTATGTGTACACAGTCATGCATCACTTAATAGCAGGGACGTGTCCTGCGAAATGTGTCATGCGACTGCTGTCATTGTGTGAACAGCACAGAAAATACTGAGACCAACTAAGATGATGACAACGGCCCCAGGTGATGTGACCTTCTGCAACCCCTGCTGCACATGGGGATGTGACTGGGACCACACTGGTTGCTTCCATATGGTGGCTCTTGGAACATTGCTGTGGTGAACATGGGACACTTGCTTTTATTTTCCCAGCTGTATGTGAATGAGACCATGGGCCCCAATGAAAAGACGAGCACGTGAGTAGTTCACTCGGGGCATTTGGCTTGGAGGAGAGCAAGTAGTATTTGGAAGTTCAATGAAGCAGCTTCCCTGCCCAGGGGCTCTGACGGCGTCTGGCATCTCGGACCAAGGCAGTCCCCACCTCCTCCCTTGCCACCACCACCTACCCCCATGCGTACCCTGCCCTTGCTGCCCACAGCGCTGTGAAAACTGTCCATTTCTAGGTCTGTCCCCTGACCCAGCTGCAGGCTCTGAGGCCCACAGGATGAGAGCCCACCCCCTCAGGAGATGGGCACAGCTCCTGGCTCCGAGAGGCTGCTCAGTCACCTGGGGTGCGGAGGAAGCCGCATACCTGGGGAGTAGTCCCTCTAAAGTGAGTGCTTCTCCAGGGGCTTGCTGGACTTCCACCACCATCACACAGATGGAAACTGATGCTTAGGAGGTCACAGCTGGTCAGTGGTAGGGTTGGGAGAAATGGAGCATCCTGATTTTTGTACTAGGTTGTGTGTAGCCCAGCATATCCCAAACATGATCACTTCAACATATCAATATATCACCATCACCATCATCACCATCACCACCATCATCACCATCCCCACCATCACCATCAGCAGCAGCAGCAGCAGCGCAGTGCCAGCAACTGAAATGATGCCCTCACACGTGCCTGTATGAGTGCCTTATTGCAGAGGCACACTCGGGGTCCTAGATAAAACATTATTAATGTGATATTTTATAGTCTTTGTTACATCCTATGTCCTCAGAATCCCGCGTGTTATATTTACGGTATACCTCAATTCATATGTCTCAAGTGCTCCCTAGCCACAGGGCTGGCAGGACTGGAAGCCACCACCACGGGCAGCAGCCTCAGCATCTGTGCTCCATTCTCCGGAGTTCTGAGGATCCCTGGTCCTGATCTTTCCCTGCCATTTACCAACCCTAATGGTCCATGGCCATTTAGACCCACCAGCACCATCCGTCCACTGTGAGGAGTCGGAGCCCCATCCGCGGATGAGGACCACAGGGCTGGAAAAACTCGAGCATCTGGCTTGGACGCACTGCTGGCAGGTGGCCGGGCAAGGCCGCAGTCTGACAGCTCTGGACTCCAGTTCCAGTGCTCTGCACGGGGCGGACGCAGCTGCCCCCCAAGGCGGGATTGTTTCTGGCTGGCAAGGGCGGGATGAGGCTCAGACTGCAGGGCGGCTGGCAGCTGGGGCCAGGAGCCCGCCGACCCTGCTTCAGCCCGGCTCTGCAGGCCATGATGGCCCTGGCACACACAGGCTGGAGAGCCGCCGGACCCACGCCAAGTCCTCTAAGTGAAAGAACTTTGTCATTCCTCAGTCCCAGCTTAGCCACGCAGAGCTGAGAACAAATTGATGGCGATGGGGCCATAACTTACCTCTGAAGGCCTCTTTGTTCTTGGCAAAACAGAGGGGTCATTAGTAATGGGGAAGCACTGGTGTGCGGACATAAATCCCCGTGGCGGTGGGGCTGATAAACAGCGCAGAGGGGCCGGGGCCTGGGGGTGCTGGGCAACTTAACTGCACTCCAAGGGTCCCCTGTGGCCTCAGGCCGCCATCCGCCGGTGAGGGGCAGTGGGCCCTCGGAGTTACCACAGCTCAGGCTCTTCCCAGGACTCGGGACCCTCACCTGCATCCTTTCAGTAGAAAATGGTCCCTAAGCACCTGGGGTGGAACAGGCGCCACCTGGCACTCAGGGCCCACGTGGGGCAGGTGGCCATGAAGATGCCCTGTATGTGGCAGGGAGACTCAAGGCAGCCTTCTGTCTTCTTCCAGCTAAACAGGCAGTGGCTAAGCCACCCAGCACAGGGCTGAAACGCACGGCCCCAGTGAGGCAGGTGTGTGAGGCAGGCCCTGCCCCATGATGCTCTTTCCTGTTTGTTTTTTCTGAGGGTCTCACTATAGAGCCCAGGCAGGTCTTGAACTCAAGGGGCTCCTCCTGCCTCGGCCTCCTGAGTGCTGGGATTATGTACGCACCACCACACCTGGCTGGCCAGAGACTACAGGGACAAGGCCAGATCCCAGTCTGCTGTTGCCGTTCTCTGGGGACTGAGCCCTCCTGCCCACCGCCTCCAGGCTCACACTGGCTCTCAGGATGGACATGACAGACCAGGCTGGGAGAAGGGGAGAGCAGGGACACTGTGGGGCCAGCTCAGTGGGGTGGGGCGGGATAAGCAGGGGAGCCAAGGGAGCACCCTGTCCCTAGGCTGTTCACTGTCAGAGGAGTGATGCAGACCCATGGGACCAAGGGTTGCAGCCACCATGTAACAGATCCAAACAAAGACCTGCCCAGAATGGCCAGTACCTGCCCCAGGTGCTGCCCTCACCCACAGCAGACTTCACCAATTGAAGACTGCACCGAGCTTGTTTGGCTTCAGTATCCTTTTCAGGCAGGCCTTACCAATCAAAGCGGGTGTGAGGCTGAACCTATTTGTCATCCTTTCCAAAGGCTCTCAAGGCACATCCGTGTTGGCAGTGGGGATCCTACAAAGCTATGCTAACTGCTCTAACCTTCTAGAAGTTTCTGCCTCCTGCCACAGCCTCTACATGCTTCTTCTCTGTGTGGTTTCCCATCCTGGTCTCCACTCACTCTTTGGTTTGCACCTTGGAATGTGGCCCTAGGGGATGCTGTGCCTGGGAGTTCCTTAGGGTGTTGTTATGCGCTGCTGTCCCCTATTCCAAGCTTCAGGGCCCTACCCAGGGCTCCAGAGCCCAGACCTGCAGCCTCCTGCTCCAAGGAGGGGGAATCAAGGGCTGCACCATCTTTGAGGGCTGGTGAGAACATCCCCAGCACACACCTGGATGTGCCAGTGCCCTGGAGGACCAGCTCCTAATGTCATTGCAGGAGTTTCCCCTTCCAGGCAGGTGCCAGCCAGGCTGGGAGATGTCTGGAAGCAGACCAGGACATGAGCAGACACTCCCCTTCCTTGACCAAGGTCTTCCTCACGCAGCCACCAAATCTTGGCCCAACTCCATTGCCTGTAGGGATTACTGATGTTCTTAGAGCTCAGCACAGCACCCTGGTCACCAGGGGCACTGGCTTTGCTTCCCAATTTGCAGAACTCAGGAAGGACTTAAGCCCCTGGATGCCCTGCCCCATTCTGCCCTCCCCGGGAGGCTTCCAGATTGACAGGCAGCCTGCCTTCCTGCAGAATAGCTTTCTTCCCAGGGCTGGCTCTTGCTCATCCTGGCCTGAGAGCCACCCATGCTGAGCTGCTGGGAGCCAGAGAAGTGACATTTACTCATTCATTTGTCCCACAAGTACCTGTTAGGGTTCACTCCATGCCTGGGGCAGAGCCCCTGATCCGTGCTCCTGCTGACCCTTGCCCCTTGGGCTGCATCTGCTCTGGGCTCAGAGATGTAGTAATCATCATGCCAGCAGCTTCAGGGCCAGGGCACCACGAGAGGCAGATGACAGAGGAGCATCCTGTGTCCCAAGGGTGTGCTGTTCCCTTCCACCAGCCACCCCAGCTAACCTTTAACTGACCAGGCAATGCCTAGTTTCCCCAGGCATTAACTCCTTGCACTAATAATAAATGACTGGGGTCAGGGAGATAACTCAGTGGCCTAAGTACCTTCCTGGGAAGCGCAAGGTCCTGAGTTCAATCCCTGGTATCGAATAATAATAATAATAATAATAATAATAATAATAATGGCAACAACAATAAAATAATAAACTACCACTTGCAATAAAGTCCTTCATATACACTCATTCAGCTCTTTGCATGTACTAGGTCATCTGACCCTTAAGCTTCTTCTCATTCTTCCAAATTTATGGATGACAAACAGACACACATGTTGTGAGCTGCACCTTGCTGTCCCCCTAAAGCCTCATGTGCCCACTGCTGGGGCTTTTCAGAGGAGTTTGGGCTAGGGTATGTGATAGCTGAGTGAGCCTGCTGATGGTTTAGCATAGATCTGGCAGTGGCTCAGGAGAAGGCCTGCCTGGGTGTGGGGGCGCTGCCCCAAAGGCTCAGAGCCAGTGTTGGCCAGCCAAGCACTCTGAGTGGAGAGAAACACTTCCATACATTCCAGATGAGACAATGAATTGGTAATGGCTAGAAATGGGAAGGACATGAACTCACCTAGAGCCACAGCTCCACTTCATCCAAAATTATGTAAAAATTGCCACCTTTTCACCAAACAAGAACAGAAAAACTCAAGAGTACCAAAAGAGGCTGGATGGGAGCCACTGAGGCCCAGGCTCAGAGCCCAATGCTCAGACCCTGGACAGCAGCCACATTCTGCTCCATGATCCCAAGCCGCCCAGACACTCCCAGCTTGGCTGGCCCCATGAGCCCCTGCTCTGTTCCTCTTCTTTGGTCTGCTTCCTGGGCACTTTGGGCCAAAAACCCCAACAGCAGCTCCTCTTGGATGATGGCTGAGGTCAGGCGCAGCATTTCCTTACCCGAAACAATGGTGTAGCCGATGCCCCGGGGACGACCCTTATCCTGGTCCACAGCAGTGATCACACGCACGGTGGTGCCCTAGGTGGGAGACAGGAGGGACTTGAGTTGGGTCTCCCAGATCCCAGGTTGCTCTTTGTTTGTCACTGACCAGGCAGCCACCACTTCCCTCAGGCAGGCCAGCCTGCCCAGGAGGCAGGCAGCGGCTGCTCAGTCTTAGCCGCCCCTCTCTCCTGGGGACACATACCGAGGGCTTCCAGCACATACCCCAGCAAACGGACCCGGCCTTTTGGATGCCAGCTCTGCCCCTGCCCTTCTTAGTCTCCCTTGTACACAAACCACACAGGGGAGAGGAACTGGTGGAGGAGAGGCTGGCAGTGGGAAGAAGCCTGGTCTCTATTGTAGCTGCTCCTGATTGCTGTGTGACTTCAGGACAGGGGCTGCACCCCTCTGGCCTCAGTTTGCCCTACCTTATTATGAATAAGGTGGAACTCTGTTTTCACTGGGACCTGAGCAGAGGAAGACACCACAGATCAATCATCTTATGGGTACTCCCAGCCATGGATCTCCAGGGATCACGGGCCAACCAGGAATCACCATGGCGCTGCCCCAGACCCCACGCAGCACTGCAGCATCCACCCTGCAGTCCCTTCCCTGGTGGCCCTGCCCCCTCCCTTGCCCTGAAGTGCAATATAGGAGGACCAGGAGCTGGGTGACCGGGTGGGGATCGGGGCCTACACTCCTGGGCAGTCTGTGGGGAGGAGTCAAGGACACGGGTGCAGACAGCTGCTGTCCACACTTGGAGCTCAGGTGCAGAAGCACACAGGAAAGCCCAGACATCTGCCTCGAGCAGCCACCAAGTGGCACACAGAAGGCTGTGTCTAGGACAGGTCGTGAAGGGTGAGTAGGAGTTTACCAGGGAGAGAAATGGAAAGAAGGTACTCCAGGCCAGGGCTCGGCAGTGTGAATTTATTCCTAGGAAGAAGTCCTGACATGACAGGCCCATTCAAAGGTCCCTGATGGATGTTTCTTTGGTTTTGTTGAGATGAAGTCTTACTATGTATTGAACTCACAATGTACCCCGAGGTGGCCTCCAACTCATGGTGATCCTTCTGCTTCAGCCTCCCCAGCACCGGGATTCCTGGTATTGGCCACCATGTCCAGCTCTGATACGTGGGCTCCACCCTGGGGGCCAGGAGCACCCCTCCAACTGCCTCTGGCCCTGCTCTGGGACAGCAGGGCCTCCTACACGACCGTCACTCCTGCCTCTCCCGCCCACCCCAAGGCTCGATGAGGGACGGTGACAGTGTTCCAGGAGAGTGCCGAGTCTGCATGGGGAGCGCCACAGCCCAGAGCCAGGCTGTGCACAGCAGGTCCAGCGCCTCGTCCGGCCCTTGCCTGGGGGCACCAGAGTTCTAGCTAGATGCCTAGGTGGAAGGAGTCTGGTCTTTGTTTTTGCTGTAGTACTGGGTACCAGGGATGGAAGCCCAGGGCCTTTGCACTGAGCTGCTGAGCTGCATCACCAGCTCCTTTTTCTATCTTTTATTTTGAGATATGGCTGAAGTTGCTAAGTTGCTCTCTGCCTCAGCCTCCCAGAGTACTGGGATTACAGGTGTGCCCTACCATGCCTAGCAAAACCCCTTGATGAAGCCAGAGAAAGATGCCCTTAACGGGTGTGCTCTGGGCCAGGTGCAGAGACGGGGAAGCACGGGTGCCACCCTCTCGCGGGCACTCTCGCTGTGGTCAGCAGTGCTGCCAACGCTCCCTGTGTATTTTCTTGCTTCACCCTCACGACGGCCCCACTACACAGATGGGGACATTGAGGCATGCATGGTCCTGTGGCAAAGGGTGAAGGGTGAAGCCAGGATTCCAATTCAGGTGACCGGGTTAAAGGCTCTCGCCATCCGGTGACACCACCTCTGGACGGGTGGTTGCAACAGTCATCAGGACAACTCTACGAGGGTCATTGCTCTGTGCCAGGTGAGGCTGTGAGTCTGGGACAGGCTGTGTGTCCAGCTCTCCATGGAGCTGTGGGGTGCTGGGGTGGTCAGGGCTCAGGAGCAGCCTGGGGACAGAAGCCGCTTATCCTAGCTCTCCTGGACTGGCTCTTGAAGACAGAACTTCCCTCAATGGAGCCAGCTAGTGGCCTCTGGCCTAGTGCTGTACACAGAGGGGACCTGGGCCCAAAAGACCTGAAGCCTCAGGGCCCTGGGAGCCCACTTCGGGGCTGCCACGGTTCCCCTGGGCAGGAGGGGCTGGCCGTGCAGGACAGGAAACCAGGCTGCTCCTGTTGCAGGAAGAGTCCCATGTGAGCTTCGCCAGGCTCCTGACAAGGTTTGGGATTTCATCTCTTTTTGGGCAAATAAATCCGCTTTTAATAAAACCTTGATCTTTTAATACAAGTGCAGACAGAAAGACTGGAAATGTTATGAGAAGGAATTAACAGGGAGGCACGGGGGCTTTGGGGAGCCCACGGCGCTTGTTTCAGAGTCTCGGTGATTACATTTTCAATATACTGCAACTTATTTCCAAAGAGGCAGGACTGAGGAAGCGTAGGCCTGCCTGGCCTGCTAGCAGGGCACCCTGCCGGGGCAGGGCAGCTTTCTTGGGCGCTGCTGCTGTGCTGTGGCTGGGAGAGCCGGTGGGCAGGCCCAGGTCCAGCTGGGTGCACAGGCCCATGGTCCCCACGGGTGCGATGGCAGCTGAGGCGCAGCTGTGCTGGATGGACTGCCTGTGTCTGCATCCTCCAAGCTGCCCCTATTTCTTGTCCAGACAATGGCATAATCATCCCCACTCCTCGGTGACCAGCATATACCTAAGCGTCACATACAGCGAGTGTGGTCAGAGCACGTGTTCCTGTGGACGGAGCTGGAGTCCCTGCGTGCCTCTCAGCAAACCCAAGGCCTCATTCCAGGTCACACACAAAGGGCATCTCTAAGAGCCCATGGCGTTTTGGAGTCCCCAGCGTCCCGTAGTCTCCATCCTGGAGACGCGTGGTCTGTGTGTGATGAGCGCAGCCGGCAGCCGGCAGGAGCACAGCAGCTGGAGTCAAACACCTGCTGCCTGGTGCCTGCTGGGTGCTCACATGCGTCCCTGCTGTTTCCCCCAGCAGGGCAGACGTAGGGTAGATAGAGGTCTTTCCCTTGGCCCTGCTGTAGGGGTACACAAGAAGAAACTTAGGCTCAGGGGTTCCAGCTGAAGGGCAGGCAGTGAGTGGGGTGCAGGCAGCTGGGGAAGGAAGAGAGGGCTTTCTGGGGGATGGCACGGTGGCCCCACTGCTCTCTGGCAGGGGTGAGAAGGCCATAACTTTGGGCCCAGTGACTATGCCCAGGGGAGGAGTGGGAAGTGGGGGCAGAAACTGGGAATTTTCTAGAAGGATCATGTCTGTCCCTCCTATGGTTGTCCTCTCCCAAAGAAGCCCTCAGCTGGGTATGGTGGCACATGCCTGTAGTCCCAGGACTCAGAGGAGGCTGAGGTGGGAGGACCACTTTGAATTTAAAGTCAACCTGAGCTATATAGTGAGTTCAAAGCTAGTTTCGTCAAATATATATTGAGACCCAGTCTCATAAAAAACCAACCAACCAAACAAACAAAAAAAAAAAACAAACAACAACAGTAGGAAAACAAAGCCAAAGAATCCCTCATCAGGGCAGGGGCTGCAGCAGGGGGCAGCCTCAACAGGGCCTGGCTCAGGGGCCACCCCCCTCCCCCTCACTGCCAGCTCATCCGGAAGCCTGACACACATTTCCTCAGCAGGATTAAGGACCTGAAGGGTGACGTGGCTTTGGGAGTGGGAGGCACCTTCGATGGGAGGGGCTGGAAGGGCTGCTGCTGCAACTTCCGACGAGAGCTGCCACAGCAGATTCTGAGGCAGAAAATCCTATTTCTCACTCCTTAATTCCAGTCAATTCCAGTCAAAGGGCTGATAGGCATCGGCTGGCAGTAATTTGTGCAGTTTATCCGCTCTTTTCACCTTCTATCGGCCCTTCACTGACGGGCAGGCCGACATGCTGCTGCTCGAGTGAGGAAATTAAAATTTGATGCAATAATCCCAAATAAGAAGGATTTTATTAGGTAATATATACACTTTAGATGAGCCATGCCAACCCGATACACTGATAGAAGGAGACATGCATGCTGGGAGCACAGATAAGGAGGGGGAGCAGGGCAGAGTGGGAAGGGTCCAGTTGGAGGCCCCGGCAGCCGTGGGGGCCAAGCAGAGTGGGGGCCTCGGGCTCTGGCTCTGGAGGCTTAACCAGCCGGATATGTCTCAGCCTAGGCCCTGCTGGGAAGGACTGCATCAAATCAGAGCTCCACACTGTTCAGGGACAGGAGGGCCCCGGATGGAGGCACGGAAACCAATTAGAAGGTGCAGCAGCCCAACCTGGAGGGTGGCGGGACCAGGCTGAAGGAGAAAAGCTGTACAGATGGGAAACTCAGAGGCAGAGCAGGGGAGGCAGAGGTGTGTGCACAGGGAGTGTGATCCTGTGCTGGCCGGGGCAGCCTGGCTGGGGCCCCAGAGAGGCTAAATCCACTGCTTCCTGCCTGGTCTGCCTCTCCCAACCCAGTCATGGCCCACCCAGAAGAGCTCAGACCTCCAGCTCCCTGGGTCTTGGCCTAACAGGGGAAAAGGGACAACTCTGGCCAAGCAAGAAGATACCAAAATCCCTGATTCTGAGGGAAGAGAATTGTACCAGATGCTAAGAAACTGAGAGGAAGGAGAGAGAGCAGGGGTGAAGGTGGTAAAGCCCAGCTTGCTGAGCTGTGGACATATCTGGGCGGAGGGGGGCGGCCTTGCCCAGGGTCCTGCACACCAGCAGGGCCTGAAAAAAATGATAGATGAGTAAAGAATGGAGCAGTGTGCTTTCTGAGGCTCAGGCTCAGACACTTGCAGATCAAAAGGGAGAAGCTGTGACAACTTAGGTGACAATGCTCTGCGAAGGGGGAGAGACGCAAGAAGGAACCGAAGGGTCTCCGAGGCAGCTCAGTGGCCAGCACAGGTGTCCTGCTCATCCTGCCCTGATGGAGGCTGGGGCCAGGAGGCCCAACTGCTCTGACCACCCAACAGACCAGTGACCACCCAACCATGTCACTGGACCCTCGGCTTGATGTCTGTCAACTGCCCACACTGGCTGGGGGATTTACACCACTTCTCCTAGCCGCGGAAGCCCCCAAGGAAAGGGGTACTACATACCCCAACTGCTCTACTTCCTGTGAGGAATGTTTGGGGGTCAGCTGGGCCAGGTGAAGGAGGTGGCACTGTAGGGCTTCTGAGTTCCTCCAGTGGCCTGGCCACCATCATGCCTTGCCTGCAAATCAAGCTGGCTTTGGGCATCTCTGCACCCCACCCTGGGTACAACACCTGGGAGATGCAAAGGAAGCTTGAGACAGTGCCTCAGAGCTCCAGGCACCTGGACAACCTGGCTTTGACAGTCACCTACATACCCAGCTGACCGTAATGAGACTGATAAGCCAGTCATAAATTACTCAGTATAGAGTTCAACTGTGGTCAGTTCTTCAGGGGTGGTCTCTGTCACCTCTGAGGAAGAAGCCGAGAAAATAATCCCCCCAAAAGTGGTGAGTGAGCTAGGAACTAGTAGACTTGAGATAGTTGACAATAGCAGGTGTGCGGGGTGACAGGATGAGCACAGCAGGCTGTGGAGAGGACCGCGTGGCCTGGGCACAAGCTCGCTTCTTCAGCCATTGTGTAGGTCCCCCGCTGCCAGCTGAGCTGAGCCCTCAGATGGGCAGGGCAGCCAGATGGGGTAAGTGGTTCACCTGGAGTTCTCAGGAGGAGAAACCAGGGGCCAGAGGCAGACAGCAGGTCTCCCCGCAGTTGAGAACAGCAGGTAGGTCTAAATGGGGCCTGGCAAAGCTGGGGTTGTACGCAGAAAAAGAGGAGGCCCCAGGAGGTCCTGGGAAAGGAGATAGGCAGCCAGGGACAGCATCTGTCTCAGGAGCTGGGCCTCCTGCTATGCACAGAACACTGAGAAAGAGAAAGTCAGGAGTGGGGCCGATGAGACACCCCCTTTGCTCCCCATGCAGCTTCAAGCACCTGCAGGAGGCTAAAAAGCATCTACCTTGGCTGATCCCCCATACCACGCCACACCTGGATCTGGGCAGAAAGGGGTCAAATGCCAGCCTCTGGAGCCCGAGTCCAAGGCTCTAGCAGTTGTGACAGCCACAGTGCCCATGCTGGGGGCTGCTTCCCTGGCCCACACTGGTCTAAAAGCATGGCCTGCACCCAGTCATGCAAAGCCAGCCTCCCCTTTATGCTTGAAGCTGAGTCTGTGCAGACGTGCAAGTGAGTCCAGAGCACCTCAGCCTCCAGGGGGTGCCCCACTTTACTCTCAGGGTGCTGAGTTCTTCTCTCAAGCAAACAACATTCCTTCAAAAGAGAGGGCTGCATTTTCTGGCTACGGGATGCACGCCAAGCAGCATGTCCTGGGTGGTGTCTGCTGAGAGGGTCCCGCCTCTCGTTAGTCCACAGCAGGCTCTTCCATCAGGTTTGCACAAAACATGGCAGAGGCAATGGATGCTCGCCCTTGCCCACATGCCCACAGGCCTGTGGACCCACCCTGCATGGCCCCTGAAGCGCAGGAAGTGGCTGGCAGGAGGTGTGTGGCATGGCACAAAATCAGGAGTCTCTCTTGCAAATGTGAAGTAGAGAAACTCAAGACTAAACTGCTCCGGAGGCATCTGGCAGTGTGAGCTCCTGGACGAGCTCAGGCTGAGAGGACTCTTGGAGCAGAAGGCAAACTGCTGCCAGCTCCTGCCATCTTGGGGGTGGTGTTGATGCCAGGAGAGGCAGACTGGCCTGCGGGGCCACACGGAGCCGCTCAGCTGGCTGGCCGACCTGGGACAAATCCGTTCTCAGCACAGGCTGTATGTCCCATGGGCGTCCCCGTCACTCCACGGAGAGCTTTCTGAATCCCTCCCCCACGCTTAGGGCCCCAGCACACTTGGGCTTTGTCGTGGCTTGTGTCCAGACGTCCTACCAAAGCCTCATGCAGTCCTGGACAAGGCTCCTTCAGGAGTGGCTGGATCTAGATATGTGATGCTGGGATTAAGGGTGGGTGATTACTGGAGGACTAACAACCTAAGTCTGCAGACCAAAATTAGAGAAAAAGGAGGGCCACGAGGAAAGCCAACATTTTGGCCCTAGCCTTCCAAGGTCAATTAAGACTCAGGACATGTGAGAACTTGTACTGTAACGTCATGTAACTCGGTAGTGTCCCAAATTTTCTGATCAAGGAGATTATGGGGCCAAAGAGGAAAGTGATCGATGATGTAGAGTGTGCCTAAGGAG
>NW_004524581.1:10932670-11006341 GCF_000260255.1 Octodon degus | reverse complement strand
CCCCCCTCCCCCACCAAACCATCCTGCCTTGGAGCCAGCTGACTATGGGCTGCAGCCTCTATAAACCTTGAGCTAAACAGAAGTTCCCTCCTTGAACTTTGGGTGTGGGATATTTTGTCTCTACAACAAGAAAAATAAGATTGGTTCTATGCCACGTGGAGCTCTCCAGGGATGAGGTGACAGGGGAGGTGAGGTGTCTTGCAGGAGGGGCCTGGAGGTTCCAAGTCCAGGACTGGCATCATTGCCGTCGTAGGGACTGGGTTCAGGCAATCCCAGGAGCAACTCGCCCCCCCGCCCCGCAGGGCCCAGGGAAGCTCTTACTGGAGGAGAATGCTCGTAGATGTTGGTGCTGTAAGGCAGGTTGATGAAGATGGGGTCCATGTCCTGGACATCTGTGATGATGATAGCCAGGTTGGCCAGGGTGGACAGAGGCCTGGTCTTATCTTGATCCTTAGAGGACAAAGAGAGGCACAGCTGTAAGCTGAGCAAAGCTGTGGGTATGGGTGTGTGCACATGCGCACATGCACACACACATGCACAAACACATGAGTGCACACATGCATACATAAGCACAGACCCACACACGACACACATATATGAGCCTCCTGCAGGGAAAGGCTTATTATAAGGGGGCTCAAGAACACTAAGTGCTTTCAGTAAGCTGGGCAGGGAAACTAGCAGGGACCCCCAGGCCCACAGAATGGTAGTTTCTCTGCTGTTACCAAAAATGGCTAAGGTAGAGGCAGAGCTCTTGACCCCAGCCTGGCCCTGGACTGGCTTCCCTAGATGTCCCATGTGGGGGATGATTATCTTGGGGTACAGATGGCCCATTCTCAGCCCTTTTGCTGTATTCAGTTCCAGGACACAGTCCTTCTTGTACCTACTTCCTTCTCTCCTTCCAAGACAGCAGGACACTGGCCAGGACTGGGACTCCTCAGAAGAAAGGCCTTTTGGGGTACCTTGGGACCTACATGCTTGCTTTAGGCTCCGGACTTATGGGTTAAATGACTTCTCCAGTCGAACAGCAGGGGGAGCTCCAGGGCCTATGACATTTGGGGGCCTCAGAGGAAGGACTCCTGAGAAGTCAAGCAGGACCCTGCTGTGGCCGTGGCCAGACAGGCAATGTGTCAACCACCAGCGTTAGGTGGAAATGCAGTCCTATAAATGCTCACCAAGACAGAAAACCCAAAGCCTAGGTTCTATTGCCCTAAACACAGAGGTGACTCTGGTGAATGGTCTACTGCTGCAGCATTCCGAAAGTCCAAAGTGACAGCAACCACACCGCTGCATACAGATTTCCTCCTGGGCACCGTGGCAGGCACTGCATATGCTTGGGTCAGTGCTAGGGGGTCACTGCCCAGGAGAGGTCATGGCGATCAGAAAGGGAGGTGAGCCGCCCAGTCCCACAGGTGGGGAAGGTGTAGCCAACACTGAAAAACGGGCATAAAAATTAGCCTTTAGCAGCCTTGGCTTGGACCCTAACAGCAGCTTGCCCCATATCCTCCAAGAATATCTTTTCCCTGAGCCCCCTCGTTTCTCTGCGATGCAGGGCTCTGCTGTAAGACTCCCAGGGCCCCACAGCTTGGGATTTGCGATGCGACAGTATCTGGGTTAGATCCTTGTAACCTCTGGTGCCACATGGGGTGTGACAAGAAGCCTGAGGTGGGCCCTTGTCCTGTAAGATGGAGGTGGGGAGCCCAGGAGGTGGGAGTCCTCAGGGCAGCTCAGGAAGGGCCTTCTGGGATGGGAGTGGGTGCCACAGGGGGCAGGGAGCAGACAGAACAGGATAGTGCTCAGCCAAGGACGCAGGCCACATGGGGCATCCCAGCCAGTCCTGACCTGTTGGGCACGAGTGGCCAGTCGGTCCGCCTGCCATCGCCAGGCTTGTGTGGGCAGCTGGCTGTTGTTTGGCTCAGTGCCTGTTGCTCTCATCCCACATGTGTGACTGCAGCCTTGCTCCTGTCACTGAGGACTGGTCCAGCCCTCCTTGGACCCGATGCGGGGACAGGGCGTGGCAGTGGGCACATCTGCTGGTGGGTACAAGCTGTGACCCTGCAGCCAATGCGCAGCAGCAGCCCCGAGGTGCTCCTGATGTCCACCTAGAGGAGTGCTGGCAAGGCCATCTACCTCAGAGGTCTAGGGCCCCTCCTGCTCCTCCTCGAAGCTCCAAGGCCTGATTGCTGGGAGATTAACAGCAATTTAGCCGTATTCATCACCCCAGCTTGAGCACAGGCCTCTTGATGGCCTGGCCCACCCACATTCCTGCCTGTGCCTGGCTCTGGCCTATTCCTGAGTCCCAAAGTCATTTGTATGTGGATGGAAATTATCCCTAGGCAAGTGGCTCATGGAGCAAGAGGGCAAGCAGCTGCGTGTTCTGAGGCCAGGTGTGGGCACACAGAACCCCACGCTCGGTGATGAAGGGGCAGTGAGGGGCATGTAGAAGGCTGCATGCCAGCGCACAGAAAGCAAGCCCCATCCCAGAAGTCAACCTCATAAAGAGCAGCGCATAGTTCTTGTGGGTCACTGAGGGAGAAGAAGCGGGGGAGTGTCCTCTGCAGGGACCTCCCCAGGGACCAGTGGGCCAGCGACAGGTGAGAAGTTTGCATTTCCTGCTCTGGGGTCTCTAGTGTTCTGGCCATGCCTAGGGAACCCCTTCTTTCAAAACCAGACCCTTGGCGGGTCCAGACCCAGCACCCAGGACTGGGGATCTGTGAGCTGCGACAAAGTGTGCATGTCACTGGCAGCCTCTGCTGTAGCTCCACAGAGATGGAATGGGTGCTGGGGCCAGGGCAGTGGGTCCTGGGCTTCAAGGGGCTTCCCATGGTTTGGTCTGCTCTTGGTCTGAGTCTTGCAAACAGAGGGGCAGGAGAGGACAGGTCAGCCTCTTGACCTGCTGCCAGCTAATGGTGCCAGCTGTGTCCCATGGAAGCAACAGGAGGAGGGAAGAGGACAGTGCCCTGCCCATCTTTCAGGGCCTTGAAAACATCTGATGGCCAAGGCCCAGCTGCATGTTCTGGAGACTAGGATCCTGGCAGACGACATGGGTTAGGGTTCTTGTTCCCCTCCCTCCTTATCAGCTATGTGGGCCTCAATGGTGTCATCTGTAAAATGGACTGACTGATGGCACCTCCCCTGTGCTGGACCAACTCTCCATAAGATTTCAGGGGCTGGCAGGGTGCTAGGCACAGATGGCTGTCCCTGCTCCAGGACCATCACCAATGTACAGAGCTGTGGCCAGGATGCCCAGACTCTTCTGCATGCTGTCAGGACGCAGCTTGGCTGACACCTCTGCTCTGTGTCCCAGGGGAGAGAGGACATCTTGCCATACGCATATTTCAAGGAGGTGACCGTGTTCCTTTGGACTAGGTGAGTGTCTAAGGGGCAAGTCTGCAGTGCCCTGTGCCTCAGTGTTCCCTTCTGGAGGATGGGCATCTTACTAAAGCTCATGATGTGGGGCTGCTGGAGGTTTAACAGTGATAGTCCATACAAACACAGCACCGTGCCAGGGACCCAGCGTGGACTCTGACAACAGCTGTCACCATGGCTCCTCTCACTCTGTGGCTGGAAGAGGTGGGCATGGGGCTCCAGGTGCGACTCACTGTGGCATTGACGGTGAGCTGGTAGGCCTGCGTGGTCTCGTAGTCCAGCTCCCGGATCACGGTGACGATGCCACGGGCACTGTCGATGGCAAAGAACTGGGAAGGGGGCTGGAAGGAGTAGAGGACGCTGCCGCCCGCGCCTAGGTCAGGGTCTGTGGCGTTCACGATGAAGATGGGAGTCCCCACGGGAGTGTTCTGGGTGAAAGCAAAGCAAATGAAAGGGTGAGCAGGAGCCGGAGCAGCTGCCTGTACCGTGACGATCCCCTGAAGCCCATTAACTGTGCCCCTCCAGCCAACCAGACCCTGGGCTCTGTCATTTTCATTCCAAGAAGGTTCAGAGCAATTTAAAATGCAGTAGCTATTTTTTCACCCTCCCTTGATGGCCTCCTGGCGGCTGTAAGAGCACTGATCCCACAGATGATCTGCTCATCCTGGAGACCTGGACGAGGGGCCTTTCAGTCCCCAAACCCATTTCTTGGCCATTTCGCTTCCTCCGTCAAGTGCCCCTTGGCTGCCCAAGCCTCAGGCCCAGGATGTGCAGCACCCAGCTGGGACTCTCAAGTCAGGGAGGTTTCAAGGGCAGAGGTGGGAGGTGTGTGCCCCAGGAGCCTGGCAGGGGCTCTGATGGCACCACAGGAGCTGTCTGGCTTTGCCAGGAGGGGCACCCATGTGCTGTCCCTGGGCCTTTGCATCTGCCACCCTGGAGAATCCCTATGAGGCTCACATATCCCCATGCCCCAAGAGCCTCCTGTGACTGTCCCTCCTCCACAATGGGCACAGACCCCTATCTCTCCGACTTGGGGTGTATATGGTTAAAGGCAACATTTTCAGGAGGATTTCCAGACCCTTCAGACAGGCCAGCGCCCCAGATCCCCGCTCCCATCATCCAGTGTCCCAGGGCACCCGGTAGCTCTCACCCCAGAGCTCCCACCGGCCAGTGCCTGCTTTCCCTCAGAGCCTAGCGCTCTGGAGGCCACAGGGCTGTCATCCTGCCTGGCACGGGCCAGGTGCTCAGCGAATACCCTTCAGGAGCACACAGAGATCTCTGTTAGCTCTCAGCTCAGCCGACACAGGGTACCTGTTCCCGTTCCCTGCTCAACCTTCCCTTCTCAACTTCATGGCGCAGGGCTGGGCACGGATGCTGTGCCTGCTCACGATGGCAGAGCACATTCACCCATAATCTAGGGAGCTGCAGACACAGCCAAGGAAAGGGCTGCGTGCAGTCTAGTAAGGCTTATCACATAGACAAAAGTGGCAATTATTGGATGCCACGCCCTGTGCTGTGTATGGGCTGCACCCACCAGCTCCATAACAAGCAGCTTTCTGGGTGGCAGCTGTCCTCCTTCCCCAGAAAAGGACATTGAGCCAGGCAAGATGATGCACCCCTGTAATCCCAGTACTACGAGACGCTGAGGCAGGAAGGCCCTGGATTGAGCAGATGCCAGCAACTGGGTGACTTAGCAAGACTCTGTCTCATGATTTTTTTTTTTTTTTGGTACCAAAGATTGAACTCAGGACCCTGTGCTTGCCAGGCAAGCATTTATTCTACTGAGCTATCTCCCTGGCCCTGTCTCATGATTAAAAAGAGGTTGAGGATATAGCTCAGTGTGGAAGCCTTGGGGGGTTCAGTCACTGTTATAGGAAAAAAAAAAGAAAGAAAAGAAAGAAAGAAAAAGTTGGCACAGGTTAAGTAACTTGCTCCCAGTGACCAAGCTAGGCAGAGGTGGAATTCAAGTGCAGCTGGTTCTAAGTGCGTGGCCTTAAGCTCACGAAGGGCTCTCTAGTCCTGGAACTCACTCTTTCCCTACTCCTCCGTGAGACTCTGAGTCGCACTGCTGGCATCGAAGTCTCTGCTTGCTCTCTGAGCTGCCACCGGTGCCCCCTGCCATGCCTGAGTGGTTTCTGCCTTTGGGAAATGTGGGTTGAGGCTGGAAAGGGCTCGCCGGGAGCCCAGTCTTGAGCTGCTACAGTTCTTCCCTGAGCTTGCTGGTCTCTGCCCAGCAGGCAGATGCTGGGCTGAATTGTGTGGCCTGCAGCTTGCTGTTCTCTGACCACCCTGTGCACTGGGAGCATATGGGACAGACCACAGGAGGCCCCTGAGGCTCACCGAGACTCCTCGGTGCCCTCTGCACAGGGCGCAGCTGCACGTCCTGGCTGTGAGGTGCTCTTACACACTACCTGCCAGAGTCACAGAGTGATCTGGACGTCTTGAATCCAGTAACCTCTCCTCTCCCCAACCTCTGGGCCCTGAAAGTTGCTTTTCCTTTGCTGGGTCTGCCCTGCCCAGTGTGGCTGCTGGGAAAAGATGCTTTTTCCCTCCAGAAGACAGCAATCTGGCCAGGGCAGAGCAGACAAGCGTGAGGGTTTCAGGCCTCAGCACACCATGCCCTGTGTCTCTGGGTTGGTCTCCTAATCTCTCTGCCCCCTGGATCCACGTGGCCCTGCCTTTCTTGCTGGCTTCCGGCTGAGTTCTGCCCATGGAAGGTGCCGGGAGGGGTCAGAGGGCGCGGCCGGGGTATAGCTTCCCCACACCCTCTGTCTCCCGGCTGGCATCATTTCTTCCTCTTCCCTTCAGTCCTGAGGGCAGTGAGGGCTTCCTTCGCCTGCTAACCCACCTATGCCTCAGTATCCCGTATTTTCTCCCACCCTGCCCCTTGCTATGTCCTCTATGGGTCATGTGTTAAGGGCCTAGTCAGCAGTCCGAGGAGCTCTTGGGAGCCTTCAGGAGGCAGGGGCTCAGGAAGGGGGTGAGGTGGTCAGGGCTCTGTCTTGCAGGGGACACTGGGAACCTGCCCACGTCCTCTCTCTGTTCTGCTTTCTGGCTTCCATGAGGTGAGCAGATGTGTTCTGCCGTGGCTCCCACCATGATGTCCTGGGCTGCCACAGGCCCAGAGAAACCAAGCCACCTAGCCACACACTATGAAACTCTGACACTGTGAGCCAAGATCAGTCTTACAAGTTGATTTTTTGGGCCTTTTGCCATAGCCATGGAAAGCTGATCAACACGCTGCCTCTTCCTACGCCGGCTCTTCACAGCCATGCTGTTACTAGAACCACTGGAGATACATGCTTCCCTGCCAGGACCCCAACAGACATAGTCACCTGTGAACACAGTGCATAGCCCAGAGCCCAAGCTCCCCAGGCCTTGCCCTGCTGCCGGCCATGACTGCTGGTCCACACGTGGCAGGGCCAGCTACCCCAAATCCAGAACAAGTGCCCTGTGGAGCTGTGACCCCTATAACAAGAGATGGACACAGATGGATGTCATAGCCCCCCGCGGCAGATGGACCCCACAAAGCTGACACACAGAGGAGAGGGACAGGCCCTGTAAGATGTCAGCTCTCCAGCTTCTGCCTCAGGAGGCTGAGGACATTTCACTCGGCTATACCTCATGGTCCAGGGAGAAGGCTCACTGAGCATCAGATCAGAGGATTTAAGAGCAAGACCCAGCAGCCCGTGGAGGGGAGATTCCCCACCTGACCTTCCTAGATTATGCCTCATGCCCTGTGGCGAAAACACATTTAATTTCTGCATAACTTAGGAGAGGTTTTAAACTGCCCTGGCAAAGAGCCATGCATACATTTTAGAGGGGCAAACTATCCAACTATGGGAGAGAAAAGAACGTTGACTTGCTGCACTTGGGTCCTGCGCACTCTGCTCCATAGGAGAAATTACCAAGTAGGGACAATTTCTCAGCACACACCGGGGGTTTCTTGGAGCACCAGCTCCTCTCCATGGGAATGCACAGGTGTGCATACAGGTGTGCAGCCTTCACATGAGCAGGGTCAGGTGCGGCTGGGTTTCCTGTGGGCAGCACATATTGGTTCCAGGAGCACAACTCTGAGTCCGATCCCCAACTTTGAATCTAGACTTTTTGTTTTGTTTTGTTTTTGTTTTTGTTTTTTTCAGTACCAGGGATTGAACTCAGGACCCTGCGCTTGCCAGGCAAGCGCTTATTCTACTGAGCTATCTCCCCAGCCCGCATCTAGGTCTTTCTACTGGGAGACCTGACATATGTTATAAAACCTCTTTTGGGCTCAGTTTCCTCATCTGCAAAATGGAGCTACTAACAGCACTACCTCCTAGCATTCTTGTGAGAAGGAATCATGTAAGATAAAGCATAAAAAAGTAATGTTTCTTGCTGGGCCAGGTATGTGGCAGGACTAAGCAGACAAACAGTCCTGATAATTATTTCAGAAATAAAATATCCTAACAGGCAGGGTGAGGTGAGTCCCATTGAAAAGGGAATGACATTAGAAACAGTGTAAATTGCCAGTCAGTCTCTCCACCATAAATTTGAACAATTTGGCCCCTTAAAAATCAGAAAGAAGCAGGGCATAGTGGAGCATGGCCCTGAAGAGGAAGGCAGGAAGATCACCCATCAAAGCAACCTGGGCTGCATGGAAAGACCGTCTCTCTGACAAAATGAAACAAAATAAACAAGAATTCAGAAAGGAAACATCTTTGACTGATTCCTGGCTGATGCAGTCTGGCAAAAGAAGCGGTAGGGCCTCGAGACCCTCGCTGGGTCTCCTGTGTGAGAAGGGGGGTGGGGCTAAGAGGGGCAGAGGAGCCCTAAACAAGGCCAGTTCCGACGTGTCCCCAAGCTGGGATGGCCGCTGGGCAGCACCTGGAAGGAAGTTTGCAGATGAGCATGTCCAATTTCCCCATTTTACAGATGAGAAGCGTAAGCCCACAGAGGGTGTGTGTCCTGCTCCAGGCCACGCAGCTGTTTCCTAGCGCCGCTATGACTGGAAATCAGATGCCTGGACTCCTGAGAGGCCCTTTTCACCCCACCCGCCCTCCTTCTAAGTAAAGCTGCTCTTTCTACAGGCCACTCTGCTCATGGGATGGATTTAGGCAGCCACATTCCTACCCAGCAACCTCAGACCCAGGCGCATCTGATTGGACCAGGACTTATCACCTGACCCAAGCGGGCCAATGAGACGGGGCTTTGCAAATTAAACCAAAATTTGCTGTGGGAATCTGAAAGATCTTTGGTATCCAGTTAGAGTTGGAGTGGGCACCATGACAGTCTGAGAGAAGCAGCTGTGAGCAGGCAAAAATAGTTTCACAGCCAGGGGAATGGCACAGAGAGGGTGAGGGGCTGAGGGGGGCCTGCTCTTGGGCTTCCTCTTCTGCTCTTGGTGCACCGTGTGACACGACCTATGCTGGCCTTCCTGTGTGCAGCTCTGGTATCCACAGCCTCCCAGGGGTCGCGGCTCCTGGCTCCCACATGATGATACCCCCAGAACATGCCTGACCCTTGGGCAAGGATTCCTCATTCCCACAGCTCTACCCCAGGCTCACCCACCCCACCTGCTGGGATTCTGCCCTTTTGACACCCCAGCATGGCTGCAGAAAGAAAGCTCCAGGCCAACCTTTGCAACTACTAATGGGGTCGCAGTGCCTGCCAAACAGGAGCCTGGGAAGCAGTTCGCGGGAAGAAGAAAACAGCCTGGGTAGAAGTGAATACTTGCCTCTTCCTGTGAAGTGACCCCAGGTACTCTTTAATATGCAGATCCATGTGGGCCACTGGTAATGATCAGCATTTGCATGGGTGGGGGACAGCCTGATCATGGACTCTCAGCCTGCAGAGATGGGTGGGCGGACATCAGCCCCTTCTAGGCCTTCACACCTGCAGGTCTGTCCCTCTCGGGGCGGCCAGCGCCCCTGCCTCTCCCAGTTCCCACTTAAGCTCCCCATCACCCCTGATGGACCCGCTGTAAATGGGCCGCCCTGTGCAATTCAGAGACAAATAAATCTTTTTGCTGCTCCTTGGGGTGACAAGGGAATAGACTCTGGGAAAGTTCTGCCGTGCAAGGGATCTTGTTCCTTAATAATAATGATAAATAGCTCACTTCTCCCGGGCAGTGTGAGTCACATTACACTACGGGCTCCTCCAGAGGAGGCTCGGGGTGCTCAGTGGAACGGGGTGGGGACACGAGGTGCCCGGAGGAAGAGAGGCAGGAGAACACAGAGACGGGGACAGCGGTCAAGGAAGAAGGAGGGGTGGGGTGGCGGGGAGAGGGAGGGGGAGAACAGAGGAGACTAGGACAAGCAGACTGGGAAGCATGAAGGGGACAAATGTGGGGGCCAAAGGGACAATACAAGTGAAGGGGTAGAGAATCTTCAAGAGAGAGGGGCTGGGCTGGGTGATAGGAGCTAAGAGAAGGGGGAAGAAGAGATGTCAGACAGGGCAAGTTGTCAACTGAGGGAAAGAAGTGCCAAGATCAAGTAGGAAAGGAGAGGCAGACAGGCAGAGAAAAGCGACAGCACACCCTGTCATATTCACGGTGGACCCTCCCAGTTAAATTAATTCTGTACCCTTGACCAAACCCAGCTAAAGCCTGAAGCGTCTCCGCCATAGGTGCTATCTCTAAAGGCGTTATTAATATTTATGAAATGCTTGCTAGATGTGGCCACAGTCTTTAATATCTTATTATAGAGCCTGTTATAAAATGCATTAGTAATAAATTCCTGACAGATGGAGTTCTGACAAGGTGCCGGCACCTCACTGGATCAGAACCGGGAACAGACACTCCTAGGTATTGCTCAGAGGCTCACAGCTTTCCCCAAGGCGGGTGGCTAGTGGCTGTCCCCACGGACGCAGCCCCTCCTGCCTCCTCAGGCTCTGGACTGCAGGTTTGTACGTATCTTACCTCATCGCTTCTTATTCCCAGATGGAGGAACTAGAAGTTCAGAGAGACAAGCAACTTGTCGAGAGCCACAAAGCTTGTAAGTAGCGACACTGAGCTCATATTCGGTCCCTCCTGGTCCTAGGCCTCAGGCCCAGCTAGAGAGGGGTCTCTTGAGTTGTGCGGATTAGGGAAGCCGGTGTGGACAGGAGCTTCGGCTCACAAGGAATTTTGGAAGGAAGGGAGATCTTAAAATCACCCACTTTCACTGAGAATACAGGCACGGGTTCTTGTACAAGGAAGAGCAGAAACCAGAGCTTTCTGAGCAAGGCCTCCCTTGGCAAGGGGGGAGCACACGTGTTTGGGCTCGACCAAATGCCAGGGAAGATGCTTTTCACGGTGACTCCAGGGGCCACGGTGCCTTGGCCGGTGTCAGCCTGAGGTTTCAGCTGGTTCCAAGGCGTTCCAGCTGTGGGAAACTGTGCAGGAGGTGAAGATGCACCTACGGAAGATGCAGGCAGCGTTTCTGTCTGGAAGAGCAGAGAAGACATGTACGGGCACCACTGGAGAACACAGAGTGGTGTCCGTGTTGGGAACCCTGCAAGGAGGACGAGGCCCTGGGATGGCGGCCTCAGGCCCCACTCCAACCCTGCGTAGGACACACTTCTGTGTGCACAATCCCAGAAGAAGGGACAGACACAACTTCACAGCGTCTCTCCCCTAAATGTGGACCTCCTCTCTTTCAGATGATAGGCTGGGCTCTAAAAGGTGCCAGGTTGGCTCTCAGAGCCCATGCAGGCTGCCTGGCAGAGGTGCCAGACCCGTGGGCAGAAGCCCCAAAGGGCTGTGGTATACTTCACTAGAAGCCTGGGGGGCTGGCCTCTCCAGCTGCTGGGCCTCCACTGCAGCAGCTTGGCTTCCCTCCACCCGAGTCCCTCCCCCTTTGCGGTGATTTTCAGAACCACTAGGACACATTTGTCCAAAAGCTCACCTAGCGCCCACCTGACTCCTGACTGGGCCAGACTGACCTGCGGGAGGGGCCCTGGACTCCTGCTACCCCCACCTTGCTGCTCACTCTTCATCCTTCCCTTCCTGTTTGTTCCTCTCTCTCTGGCTGCTTCTTCCCTTCTAGCATGGTCACTTGTCCATAGTCGGTGTTCGATAAATGTTATAAAAGAATGGGAACTTTCCAGTAAACACAGCAGACTGAACACATCCATTTATTTCTGGGTTTGTCCAAACCTTTCACCAAAATGACAATAAGGGAATTAAAAATGCATAAATCCACAAGGGCGAAAAGAACAAGAGAAGAGACAACAGCAGATGAGAAACATCAACAAAATTCTGGAAGGTGGAAACAGACGGGCCTGTTAACCTGCTGCAGGGACAAGGAGGCTGAGGCTGAGGCTGCAGCTGCGGCTAAGGCCTGCCTCGCACAGCCCAGAAAAGCCCAGGACATGAAGACACCAGGTCCAGGGCAGGGCAGGGCTGACAGTGGGAAGACTGGCTGGAAGTCTTTACAAAAGGGAGGTGGAGTCTCAAGCTCCTCCTCAACTCCTGCAGAAGACAGAAGGTTCCTTTGCATAGGGGCTGGGTTCAGCAGGATCTGGACTCCAGGCTGGGCGGTGGACCAGCCCTGCACATAGAGACATAAATAAAGTGTAGCCTTGCAACTTTGCACCCCTCCCAGCCACACCAGGCACTTCAACCATTGAGCCCCTGGAAGACCAAGAGTCTAGCAGGATATGTGCAAGAGAAAACCCAAATAGTAACAGGTTGGGGTTCCCTCAAAGGACCAGCCAGGTCTTTACCCAGTCACCCCCAAATGAAGCCTCTGGTTGACAAGCAGTCCTCATTTTACCTGCTCCAAACACACACAGGATATAAGCCAGCAGCTAAATGTGAAGTTGGTCTTACAGGTGACGAGACGACTAAGGCTCACTTCCACTGGGGAAGAGGTTTCAGTGTGAGAAGAAAACCAGGGCCTCTAACACTGTGACAGCAGGACAGTTTCCTTGAAAGAGGAACACCCCAGAGGAGGAAGGGCCCAGCTGAAAGAAAAAACTCAACAGATGGCTTGGGAAATGAATTCCTTTGAAGTACAACAAAGTCACAGATGAACATGGAGGAGAAAAGAAAATCAGAACAGTTCAGAAAGACCCAATACTCAATGAACAGGGAGGAATGATCCACAAAATAACATTTAAAGCCATAGTCTCACATTGAAAGAGATCACCAGGGGTTTATGAGCTCGAACCACACAGAGGCATAAAACCACGACATCTTGAAACATTGAATATGTAAGAAAACATCCTAGAGACTTTTAGAGGGAAAACAGAAGGCCACATACAAATGATCAGGAGTCAAGATGACATCAAAGGTTTGGGGAGATAGCTTAGAGGTCTGAGTGCCTGCCTAGCAAGCACAAGGACCTGGGATCAATCCCCAGTACTGCACACTGTGCGGGACCCTGGGACTGGGCGTGGTGGCGCACGCCTGTAATCCCAGCACTGGGGAGGCTGAGACAGGAGTATCCCTAAAATGTCCAAGCTGTGTAGTGAGGCCCTTTACCAAATAAAGACGTAAAAGATAAAAAAGATGCCATCAAAATTCTTAATAGCAACATTATATACTGAAACACAAAGAAGGAAATAATTTTACATTATGAGGAAAATGATTTCTATTTCAGACTTCTATACCCAGACAAACGATCAACAAATACAGCATAGAACATAGTTTTCAGAGAAGTGAGAATAAAATTTTTCCCATGAACCCTTTTCCTGGAAATTACTGAAGGGTATACTCCAGCAAAATGACAATATTGAGAATACAAATTAACGAAGACGAAAACACATAACCCAAGGCACAGGGGATGCAATACAGAAGCAAGGCAAAGAAATTCTCAGAGTGACTCCTCTTTCCCCACGTGCACACCACATTGAGCTTTCGCCACTTAACCTTCAAGCAAATCAGAGACCCACTCACCCGGACTGAGGCAGGAGGACGGGTCCTCCAGAGACAATACAGCCAAGAAAAATACAAACCAATGTTTTAAAAAAATCATACACTCTTAACCTACGAAGAAGAGGTATTTAGTTATTCCAGAATATTTAGAGATGGGTAAGCGACAGTTTCAAAGAACAGTAAGCAAACAAAAAAGAGATTATTAATTCTAGGGAAAACAGAAGAGGAAATATAATTATAATATATATGCTAAGTGCTATTTTAGCTAAAAGGAGGGATACAATTATGTTTGGAGGAAGGGCAGGGATCGCTCAGAGCAGCGTGGGTACACGTGCGCAGGGAGACGAGGTGGGAGGGCTGCGCCTGCGCAGTCTCATTCTTCGCCGTGGGAAAGCCTACCCATAATGTTGAAAGCTGTACGATTTGTAAGCATGTGATGCAGGGTTAGATGAGTGCCAGACACTGAAGGAGGCTGTCTCAGGGCGGGAACGGATGGAGCAGGGCCAAGCTGTACCATCAGACTTCTAAACTCATACATACGTTACTTTGATAAAAATTAATAGAAAAGTGAAGACCAATGTATATCCCTGTGGCTGGACATCTGAGTGGCCTCCTAACTTCCAGCCTGGCCCCTTGTAACAACAGGTCCTGGACAGCCACTGCCCGCAGTACTCAACCCTCATTTCATCCTCAGTTTCATTCTCAAACACCAACCCTGGCTCTGATTTCACCTCTGTGGCAACACCTCCAGACCCGGACGTCCCAAGAGTGATCAGGCATTCTGTCTCCATGTTCACAGCGCCCCTCATCTCTGCCCAGAGCGGTCTACACACCAGCCTCATCTCTGGCCCTTTTCACAAGGTATTTCCATCTTTCCCACCTCATTGCCTCTGGTACTCCTCGGGTCAGATGTCACCTCCCTCTGTGGGAGAAGCTTTTGCGCCGCCCCCCCCCCATTTCCTGGCACGCTGGATGTGGGGGGCTGCTGCAGCCCCAGCAGACGGGTGTGTGGAGCTTCCTCCCTTCTGCTCAGAGATGTGTTCTGTTGCCAGGAGTGACACTTGGGTGGGAAATGCTCCCAGCCCCTTCCCCATTCAGACCAAGGTGATGCAGAGTGATTTTCCATGTCTCCACTCCAGCTCACCAATGGCAGCCGAGTCTGGAAATCTCCCTCAGCCGTCTTGGCACGGCTCGCACCATCTCATCTGCTGGCCAGCAAATGTAGTGGGAGCACTGGGTGGCACAGGGCACTAGGCACCAGGGACAGCACACAGCTGGCAGACCTGTCCGGCAGCAGGCTGTGGTCACATGCAAACAAAGGATCTGATGGCCGTGCAGCTCCACGACAAGCTACTTTCAATGCCAAGCGTAACCCCCTCCCTCCCACCTTCTGTAGGGGGTGACAAAAGTAGCTGAGAAAGCAGGCAGGAAGTGGGGAGTCCAGTCCTTGGCTGACCAGATTCACATCCTCTCACTTGTGTCCCAACCTAGTCAAGTAGTCTGATTGGCTGCTGGGAGTGTCATCTTGTCCAACCAGCTTCTGATTTCCAAGGAAGAGGGATCCAATGGGTGACTATTAACTGCTCATCCTTTTTTTTTTTGCAGAACCAGAACTGTGGACTGGGAGCAGGGGAGATAGTTCAGTAGAAGTGCTTGCCTGGCGCCTGAGTTCAATCCCAGGTTCCACCAAAAAAAAAAAAAAAAAAAAAAAAAGAGGAACTGGGGATTGAACTCAGGCCCTTGCACTTGCCAGGCAAAGCAAGCGCTTATTCTACTGAGCCATCTCCCTGGCCCCGACTATTAATTTCAAACCCATTGGTCCAACTAGGAAAAATCCAGACATAACCATCCCCAGCTCTAGTTCATATCCTGGCACTGTGGGTGTCCCTGGGATATCAGCTGCCTCAGTTCTACCATCCAGGATATGGGCACAGTAATGCCCAACCTGCCTTCTGCACAGAGCTGGGGTAGAGATAAATGACCTAATACAGGCTCATTAGTTTAGAATCTTTACACCAAACACTTGAAATCTGAAATGGTACATTTATGTGGTTATCCCAAAATTATCCAAATATTCCAAAATCTGAAATATTTCTGGTCCAAACCATTTTGGATACGGTATACTCAACCCGATAGTGGGAAAACACATTCAGAAAACAAAGGTTAGAAAGGAAATGTTCGCATCCTCCTGCAGTGGCAGAAATTCCCAAGAAAAGAATCCAGGGAGAAGGGCATAACCTATGGCAGAATTGTCTTAAAAAAAAAAAAAAAAAAAAAAACAAAAAACAAAAAACAAAAAACCGCCTCTAGCTGCCATCTTGGGTCCCCGCGTGTGTGCGCCTAATCTCAGCTGGTCCGCCCGAGACGCCCTGAGCACCAGCCCTAGTCCCCCATGCTGCCCCATATCCACTCCAACAAGATGAAAGAAACTATCATGAACCAGGAAAAACTCGCCAAACTGCAGGCACAAGTGCGCATTGGTGGGAAAGGAACTGCTTGCAGAAAGAAGGTGGTTCATAGAAGGGCCACCGCAGATGATAAAAAACTTCAGTTCTCATTAAAGAAGTTAGGGGTAAACAATAACTCTGGTATTGAAGAGGTGAATATGTTTACAAACCAGGGAACAGTTATCCACCTCAAGAACCCAAAAGTTCAGGCTTCTCTGGCAGCCAACACTTTCACCATCACAGGCCATGCTGAGACGAAACAACTGACAGAAATGCTACCCAGCACCTTGAACCAGCTTGGTGCAGACAGTCTGACTAGCTTAAGGAGACTGGCTGAAGCTCTGCCCACACAATCTGTGGATGGAAAAGCACCGCTTGCTACTGGAGAAGAGGATGATGATGAGGTTCCAGATCTTGTGGAGAATTTTGATGAGGCTTCTAAGAATGAGGCAAACTGAACTAAGTCAGCTTCTGAAAAAGATCAAACTTGGAAGAAATTACTGGGAGCTGCTATTTTATATTGACTGCTGTTTAAAATTGTTTTTGTTTATGGATCTGATAAAATCTAGATCTCTAATATTTTTTAAGCCCAAGCCCCTTGGACACTGCAGCTCTTTTCAGTTTTTGCTTACATACAATTCATTCTTTGCAGCCAATTAAGCTGGAGAAGCCTGGGAATAAAGTTTGAAACACATTAAAAAAAAAAAAAATAGCCTGGGTCAGCTGCACACAAGACACTGTCCTGAACCCTGGGACGCGGGGTCTAGGGCATGAGGGGGGTCCTGTAAAGGGCAACTGATGGATGGATGGTGCCTCTCTTAAAAAAAGGCTTTCATGGGTCTAGAGTAACAGCAGCAGTTCACGTCTACTGAGGACTGCCGCGTGTCAGGTCCTGTTGGAAATGCCTAAGACCATTATTTTGTACCATTCACATAGTGACCTGTGAAGTAGGCAGTGTTCCTACCCTGTCTTCAAGGCCAGGAGCAAGGGGCAGCCCAGGTGACCTTGAGAAGCTGGGTCCTGTCATCCCAGCTAAATGCTAGGGACCACTAACCACAGCTAGGCGTGCTGCCTGGTGATGTGGGCTATCCATGGGCTCCAATTCAGAGGTGACAGGTGTCAGGGGTCTTCAGGAAAGTGCTGGAAGGGGAGGAGCCAGTTCAGACCTGTCAGGCTCTCTCCTTGCTTTCGAACACGTTTAGGGAGCAACACCGCGGGAGACCATGCCGGTCGCACTCATTTTCTTCATCTTCCCAACAGCAAAACTGGTGCTCAAGTGAAGCAAGACAGACGTAAGGGGAGCTGTGAGGGAGCAAAGCCACCAGGGAACCTGTGGCTGGCATCCCGGTTGCACCCCTTATGTGCTACATGACTACAGAGAAGCTAGGCAGCCTCTCTGAGCCTCAGTCTCCTGACAGTGAGATGGACACAACAGGAGAACCTGCCCCATTGGGTTATTTTATGAGGCATAATAGGTGCTCAACAAACTTTAGGTTCTATGGCCACGCTCTTCCCTCAGGAGGCAGGTATAAGGGTTAAGGGTACAAATGTGGACAGACAAAGGTTGGTAAACTGTGTGGCCTGCAGTGGGAGGTCCAGAATGATGGCCAGTAGCTCCGAAGGCTGAAGTCACTGCTCTGCTTCAGGGCACCTGCTGGGTGGTGAGGGACCCCCACCTCCATCCCCAAGGCACTCTGTCTCCCAGCCCCCACACTCATTCACTCCCTCTCACCATGATGAATCATGTTAAATAAAATGAATATGGAAATCTCCTTAGGGCGGGCCTTACATCCTCAGGAAGCTGCTGCTAATAAATGAATTCTGAATTGGGAGACAGCTCAAGCAATGCAACTTCTCTGCTGGCCCTCCTCCCCAGTCCCTCGGGCTCCTCCCACCCTTGTTCCTCTTGTCCCCAGCCCTGGGTAGACTGTGGAGGAGAAGGGCTGGTGAAGAAGCAGGCCCAGGGTGTTTCCATCTCTCCCAAGCCCTGCTTCCCCAGGGCTGCTGCTGCTCCGTACCATGCCGGCCCTTCAGGCACTGTGATAAGTGGAATGTGTCACTTGGTGCCCAGGGGGCTAACAGGGCTGGCAAAGTCGGAGAAGGCTTCAGATACAGCTATAGGACAGAAGAGGGGCTTGGTGAGGACTGGGAGACAGGGGCCTGGCTGAGCCCGGGACCTGGACCTGGTCGCAGAAGAGAAGCAGGGAGACCCATGGGGCCTGGGGCTTGGGAAAATAAGCCTCAGTAGGTGGCCAAAGGCAGGATTGACAGGAAAAAGTCAAGAGCTGGCAGTGTGGTGGTTGGCTCCCCTGGGACATGATGGAGTCAGCACCAAAGGGACTTATAAAGAGGAGCCTTGCTGAGCCCGAGACAAGTGTGGCGGCACATGTCTGTCATCCCAGAACTCTGGGAGGCCGAGGCTGAAGGACTGTAAAGTGTAGCCTACCCTGGGCAACTCAGTGAGACTCTATCTTAAACTAAAAACTCTTCTTAAAAAGGGGATGGGGATGTAGCTCCGTGTGAGGACCTTGGGTTCGATCCCGATCCCCAGTGCCCTCCCCAAAGAAAGCCCCAGGGCCAGGCCACTGCCAGCCTCAGCATTTCTCATACTCCCAGAGGAACTGTCATCTCCAACCAGGGAGGGCAAGCACCACCTTGTCACCGAGTCCACAGGACAGACAGAAAAGCTGAGAGCCCAAGGCACCCCCAGGATCTGGCTGTGCTCACTCAGATGGTCACAGTTCCAGACTGCATATGCCCACCCACTTCTGTGCTTCCTCCGTGGAGCCTCCCACCTCGTCCCTGAGGATGGAAGAAAGGTTCCCAACCATGTGCCTCTCAGCTCCTACGGCAGCAGTGTGGGGAGCCCTGGGCCCGACAACAGAGGAGGACTGAGGTCGGTGTGGCTCCTGCGTTAGCTCCTCAGATCCTTGTCTGTGCAGCAGAGGTGCCAAGTACACGATCTCCACGTAAGAACTGTAAGTTCTTTCTGAAATCTAGCCTGAGGCTGTCCTGCTGCAAAGCCAGCTCTGTGGCTATCTTCAGAGTATACAGGAGCAGCACATTCTGAAGTGAAAATCAGTAAGCTCATTCTCTCTCCCTTTCCTTTGCTTCAGAGCCTGGCTGTCCACCAAAATGCACGCTACCATCGTGGTTAAAATACCCTGCATCAGTCACAGGTGCTTGTCCTGTGCCAGGGCCCAGAGCATGGCCTGGGCACCAGGACCCTCAGCCAGAGGAGGGCGTTCTGAGGAGGGTGAGGGCTTCATGGGCCAGGAACCCAGAGGCCTCTGATATCCCGGCCCCGCAAGGGCAGCAGGAACCCCAAGCACCAGTGGGACAATTCCAGGTCCCTGTCTTGCTCCCCTACTTCACTTTTGTGTGGCCTGGGCAAATGCTCAAGCTCAGCGAGTCTGTTTCCTCACCTGTGAGGTCCTTCGACATTGAGCCCAGAACCTGGCCTTCAGGAGCGGGGGGCACTTGCCATCCTTGTGACCTGCTTCATTATGGCCAGGTAAGGCAACCTCACATCTTGAAGCCTAGGTGGGGATGCCCCATGGAGCTGCACCCACCCGAGAAGACCACCTTGGAAGAAGAAGATGCCAGCTGTGCTGTCCTTCAAAACTGTCCCGAGATGGAGCTGAGGCTCCTCACAGGGACCCCGGCAGGGCAGGGTCCAGTTCCTTGGTCCGTTATGCTTGACCGATCAAGGTCTACTGAGCGCAACTCCAGCTTAAGGGACACCCTAAGTCTGGCACATGCAGACTGTAACCATCAGCCTGGCCGCTAGAAAAGATGGCGACCAGAATCTCAGATGCCCCCTGCTGGAGGAGTGAGGGCCTTAGGGTAGCCACAGCTTCATCACTCAAAACCAGACTTGACCAAAACACAAATCAGCCTCTCTCTAAACCTAGCAGCAGCACCCGGACCAGGAGGCTCCTTGTGGGTCAAGGTGATGACCAGCTGGGTAGGAAGCTCCAACTACACACCCAACCGCCGCTGCTGGTTTCCAGGGCAATGGCTTTTCTGCCCCTCCCCCTCTGGGTCCAGGCAGCTGGGGGGCCCACTGGCCTTCCCCCAGAAGGCAGGGGAAACAAGGTAGGAATTGCAAATGCCTTTCATTAAGCAGGGTGCTAACACCATGAATTACAAATGAAGCCCTGATGAAGAGGACCCTGGCAGTCTCACCTCCGTTTGATATTAATTGGGCGACACTTTGTTTTAATGGTACATTAATTAATGTGGAATTTCGACGGAAGTCCGCATGACACTCACATTAATACAAATGAATTCATTACCGTCGGTGTTATTACAAGAAATGACAAATAAATCTGTAACAGTGGGACCCTTCAAATAATAATCACGAATCATTAGGTTTGCCGCTCGTTTGTATTGTAGCTTGCAAATATGTATATGTTTTCTGCTCTGACTACTGAGCCTTTGGATCTTTCTTGGCTGGGGGGGTGCAGCTGGTGGTGGAGGAAGAAGCTTCCTCCACACTGCTCGGCTTCCACTTTTCCTCCCTCAGAGCCTCCCAGACACAGAGACCCCCATATTAGGTGCATGACTGAGGTTGGTCCTCCCAAAGCATCCACAAATAGCAAGACTATTTTTGCTTCTCTGGAGCAATAAGCAAGATCCTAAGAGACCATCTTGGAAGAAAGCAGAAGACTGGCCTGAAGGACTGAGATGGGTATACATTCAAAAGTGATTGGCACACAGGCCGCTTTCCCCGTTCTGCTCAGGGCAGGCAGTGCTAATCAATCCCAGTGAACTGTCCAGATTTAGTTTCAGGATTCCTGACCCAGCACACTGAAGCAGCTTCTATGTGGTTGGTCTGTGATGTGAAAGCTGTTGGGGTCCTTTTTTGGAGGTCTTCCCAGGGAGGACTTTAAAATAGGACCCTGTCCCTCCTGATGGGGATACCCAAGAGCAGTTCTACTTAGCAGCCAGGAGATGGATGAAAGGACTTCTCTGGGGCCCCTGCAACCCAAACTCCACGACTCAGTCAAACCTCTCCAGGCCTGCAAGAACCGACCAATCCTTTACTCACAGCAGCTTTCTGGCCTTTGGCCAACAGATGACAACTTGGAAACCTAAGCAGTTTGCTCTCCCTGGAGCTTCTGCAGTATGACCCACATGGTGGGCCCTGCCCTCTAACTGGTCCAAGGAGTCCTCCTCGCTGGGCCAACACCTTGGCCATCAGCTGCCGCTCCAGAGGCTGGGTCTTAGCTGAGAGAGGGGCTGCAGCCTGCAGCTGGGCCTTGGGGCCCAGCCCCCTCTCCCATTGCCTGCTCCTCATTCACTCTGATGCTGAATGAACCAATTAATCACCTGACACTGTTAACTGTACTAATTACCCTCGCTCTTGAAACTTGTGGAACAATTATTTACTGTCTCTGCCTCACGAGCTATCAATTATGGTGACTGCAGGCAGGATGTCACTTCTGTGGAGCCAAGACGGAGGTCTAGTCAGGCTCGTAGCTGGCTTCTCAAGAGCTCTTGGAGGGTTTGGCTTCAGCTCAGGCTACTTCCTGATGTGGCAAAGCCAGTGGCCTATGCATAGGAACAGGCACTGCAGCCTAATAACTGATTCTAAACTAAGTCTTTATCATATAAAAGTAGTTCCCCAGACAACGAAATGAGACCCCAAGGTACTAAGCTGGGACAAAACCTCTTCCTCTTCCCTGTGTACATGTACTACCTCCTTAGCAGGGGTTGGCATCATGCCCCCAGAGACCTGTGGGAGGGCAACATGTTCACACTATTTTCCTCCTGGGTCCCCAAGACGAGGGTCTGTAGGGCTTTGCCGGCCCGCTACAGCGCCTGTCCTTGTGTCCTATACTTGGAGAGGTGCTGGTGCCTCTGGCCAGGATCTCTGATGAATGCAGGAAGGGAAGACAAAGAAGACACATATAGAAAGAACTTTAAGCCCACCTGGACCTTGAGATATTCCTGTTCTCTGGGGCTGCTGGCTTTACAGCAGCGACCCACAAACCACCTACCACCCCACACTTATGCAAGGACACTCCTCCACTTTGCTTTATAACCACGGTCCCTGCCACTGCCTGGTGACTGCGTGTGACGTGAGGTGCAGGGCTGTCGGGCAGGCATGTATTTATTCAGCCACACAGCAGGCTGTGGCTCCCTGTCCCCTTGGCTCCCTCCCCCAGTCCAGACCTCCCACTGCCCCCAGTGCGCATTCCAAACGTCAGGGCAAAAAGCACTTAGAGCCAACTGCTGAGCCCAAATCTATTACCCTGCGGAGAAATGCACTCTGTCACCACTCAGCTGACAGGCTGCAGGCAGGCTGGGGGAGTGGCAGCCAGGCCCTGACAGCCTGCCCTGTGGCCTCTCCTCTGGGCGCAAGTCAGGCATGCCAAGGGGGTTCAGGAACCCCCACCTCCACCAAAGTCCCTGGGTCCCAAACAAGTCACTGACAGCTACACAAGAATGTCTCAAGGATGCCTTGGCCTCAGCACAGCTAAGAACGAACTCCAAATCATGCTGGGAACTGTGGCCCCAGGCCATGAATAGAAGGCTTGCCCTGTGTCTTAGTTACTCTTCTCTCACTTGACACCCAAATTGAAGGAAGGAAAGGTTTATGTAGCTCACAGCTACTGGAGGTTTCAGTCCATACTCAGTTGGCTCCAAGACAGCCTGGCACATGGTAGAAAGCAACCTTTCATGGTTGTTGCAAAGAGCAAAAAAAAGAAAAGAAGGAGTAGCAGCAGCTCCAGTAGCTCGCTTCTCTCCCCTCCTTACACTGTAATGCAAGTTACCTGCCCAGGGCAGGTGCAGCACCCACACCCACAATAATCACAAACTCAAGAAACTGCCAAGACTGCATGAGGCTTTGGAGGACAACTATACACAACATTCAACATAACATTCTGCCCCTGGATCCCCAAAGACTCATGCACATCCCTTTATGCAAAAGCCATTCTAATCCATCTCTATCTAAGAGTTGCCAAAGTCCCAACAGTTTCAGCATTGCTGAAAAGTCCAAGTCCCAAGTCTCTTCCAAAATTCAAGGCAAACTCTCAACTGTGCAACATTCAAAGGCACAAGACAAACATTACCATTCCAAAAGGTACACACAGCAGGATACAAGCATTGGGACCAACACAAGTCCAAAATCCAGCAGGGCAAACAGTAAGTCCTGCAGTTCCATGTGGGACATCCAAAGCAGTCTGCGCTGAGTTGTGAGCTCCTAAGTCCTTACATGGCTTCACCCCTACAGCACTCATGGTTGTAGCTTGCATGGCATCTCTCTTAGGCCAGCTTTGCTCCCTCCTTGCAGTTTCCCTTAGAAGATACACGTTCCTGGCTTTTCCAAACTTTTGGGGATTCCACTGAATAGGCTTTTCACACTGACCTCTCAGGGGCACATTCCCTGGCCTCCCAGGCCTTCTTCTAAAATCTACATGGAAGCCTTCTTAACCTCAGAACTCCTGCATTCTGCATGCGCCTAAAACAATTGCCATGTGGATGATGCCAAGGTCTGCCACCACCTGGAGCACTAGCCAGGTTTTCCTCTCTCTTGGCTGTAAGAGTCAAGTGCCTGGATCTCTGAGCACTCTGACCCTAATTCCTGGGAATAAATTCTCCATGCTGGCACCATTCTGGAACCTGGTGTGGCCACTGCCACCATTCTGGAACATGGGGCTCAGTGGCTTTCCCCTCAAGGCGAGTCCCTGACCTTTGCCGTTCTGAGGCTACAAAGGGCGGAGACCTGTCACCTTGAATGATGCCCTCAGACCATCTTGTCCATTTTCTTGTTTTTTCTCAGCAATGGAAATCCTCTCAGCTCTATCTTTGCAGTCCACAGCTTTACTGGAGATTCCTTTCTGGCCAAACTCACATTTTGAATCCTCCTTTTGGCCTCCTTGCTCTTGATTCTCAACATAAATCTGACTAAAAGCTCCAAATAACAGCCATGCCACCACCCCAGTATTTGGCTGCTTTGAAATATCTTTTGAAAGATCAATCAGTCCGCCATGCTAAAACTCACTCTCAGGCACAGTCACTGGACATGAGCAAAATGCAGACAATTTTTTTGCCCAGTCAAAACAGAAATGATCTGGAGTCTAACAGCCAATGCAGTCCTTCCCAGCAGAAACCTCCCCAGCCTGGTCTTTACAGGCCGGCTTTCCATCAGCCTTCTGGTCTTCTGAGCTCTAATCAGAATCTCCCCTACAGAAAAGCCAAAGCTGATTCAGCTCTCAAGTAGGCAACATCTCCAAACCTTTCCTATCTCTTCCCAAAAGCTAGTAATCTACCTGGTCAGGTTTAGCCAAAGCAGTGACCCCACTCCTGGTACCAAATTCTGTCACAGTTTTTCTTCTCTCGTTGCTGGGATGAATACCCGACACCCAAACTGAAGGAAGGGAAGGTTTATTTAGCTCACAGTAACTGGAGGTTTCAGTCCATACTCAGCTAGCTACAAGGCAGCCTGGCACATGGCAGAGAGCAATCTTTCATGGTGGTGACAAAGAGCAAGAACAGAAAAGGAGGAGTAGCAGCAGCTCAAACAGCTAACTTCTCTTTCCTCCTTACATTGAAATGCAAATTACCTGCCCCAGGGCAGGTGCAGCATCCACACCCACAATAATCAATCACAAACTTCAGAAGCTGCCCCAAGACTGCATGAGGCTTTGGGGGGACAACTATACACAAACCACAACATCCTGGCATCTGGTACTCACCAGAAACCAACCCGGTGGGTGTCTTTTCCCAAAGAGCAGCCTGCTCCTCTCCCTCCCTGTTCACTGTCTTCTCTTTTCTGGATCACCTCAGGACTCATCACTAGGACCCACTTCCTCTCTGGCCCTGTGTTAGGTTGCTATTATGGAACACCAGAAAAATAGGTATTTTATTTAACTCACTGTGCAGAAGCTAAAGTCCAACGTGTGGCAGCCCTATCTACTTAACCTCTGGTGAGGGCCCCATTGGCTGCCAAGTGGCAAAGGAAGTAAGTAGCCCATGTAGGAGGGGACAGCACATGGGGGCACTCACTATAACTCTTGTAGACCAACAGTAGACCCTCCCAAGGGCACCTAATGATCTCTCTCTAGGCTCCTCCTCTTAAAGGTTCCACTTGGTCAACACTGCCACACTGTGGCCCAAGCTTTGGGAAGACACATCTAAGACGACATTTAAATTGCACCAGACTCCTCAGAAGTGGGAGGGGCTCTGTGGCACTCATTTCCAGTTGGGCTGCCAAACCCTGTCCATTTCCTTCAAGAACCCTACCCTGGATTCCAGCAGACCTCAGGGTTGAAGTCAGAGCTCCCTCTGCAGCCTGCGCAGCCTGGCCCAGCATCTTTCTGGCTCCCTCTCCTCTCCTCTCTCTACCTTCCTCCTGCCATCCAGGCCTCCTCCACCCATCACCTCCTTATAGCAGCTGGGGCTTCATGTCCCTGAGTGGCTGCCTGTGCTGTCTATTGGCCAGAACTGTCTCCTCATCTTCACCCCCACTGGGGCCTCCTTCACCTGTTCATGTCAACCAAGCCCCCTGTGACCCTTGCCTCTGTCTGTCCTTGGGCTCCAAGTTCTCTTGGCAATTATATGCCTTTGATTACCACCCGCCTCCCCCACTGCTCTGCAAGCTTCTGTGAAGGGGGTCACTGCTCACTGTGGTCCGTGTATCTGTACAGCCCACCCTGGTGCCAGGTATTACACTGGTATTGGAAAAACATCCTGATTTAAACAAATGATGCCATCTTCTAACCATCTCATCTTCCCATTTAGTAAGATGTTAGCAAGTCCCAGCTCTGAAGTTTCTCCCTTTTATTCATTCAGCAAATACTTCTGAGAGCCTGCTGTGTTTCAGACCCCACTGATAGTGCAGGGACCCCAACAGCTACCTACTCTCACGATGCTCACCTTCTACAAGGGCTGGAGACAGCAGTGACGAGCATCAGGAGGTCTGACCAGAAAGGCGCTGCCATGCACTGGCTCCTGGCTCCTCCTTACCTGAAACCGGCCCGACAGATACGCAGCTGGCTGGGCAGAGTGTTACACATCATGTATGCACATTGGAATATCACACAGTATTCTGTAAGTTTGCACACCTACTATGTGTCAGTTAAAAAAATATTAGTAGAGAACAAAGTCTTCAGATAGAAAAGTGTGAAATCCTACCACACAAGACTCCAAGGCCCTCTGCTTTTGATCTCTCCCAGGCACTTCCTAATAGGTTTTCAATAGTGTGATGGCATTGCAGCAGAGAACAGGCAGAAGGAAAAAGGGAAAGGGGCTTTATTATCTTGGAGGACACCAAGAGGATCTGGGGAGGATAAGGGATTCCCTGAGTTGGAACAAAGAGAGGCTGAGGCTTTTATGACCTTTTGCCAGGGTGGAGTTTGTAGGGGATATTTAGATAGACCTGAGGAGCTGACTGGGGGGGGGTCTTCCCTGAGGCAGCAGGAAAGGTGCAAGGCAACTGCACCCTGGGCTGAGTTGGAGAAGAAGGGGGAAGGTGGTCTCTGGGAAGACAGGCTATTGTTTTAAGGGCTTCAGCCATATTAGATGACCACCATAATAATTCAGCAATTTATACTAAGGCCAGAACCTATCACTTCCCTTGGGTCTTAAGCACCCAACATGCTCTCCTGGCACTGCCTGTCACCCTACAGGTAGACGGTGGCCTTTGCAACAGCTCTGTCCTCACCTCAAGAGTTGCCACCCTAAGGCAGTGTGTGCTCCCCTCCCTGGAGCCTCTGCTCATTTGCCTTCAGAGAGGCCTGCCTTGACCAGAGGCTGGCTTGAGCTCCTGTCTACCTGATGTGTCCTCATGGCCCCGGTCACCTGCAGGCACAGGTTTATGTGTTTCTTGAATGAGTGAAAAAATGGAAACAAACTCGGTGTGTGGTCCCTAAAAGTGTACTAGAACCCTTGGGGGCTCATGTAAAGCTGCCCCTCCCTCCATGTGGAGCAAACAGAAATTGGCTGCCTGCTGACAGTATCCCATCGGGGAACATAATGAACACGCACTGGTGAGGACAACACCAGATGTTCAAAGTGGGAACCTCTGGTCATTAAGGAAACACAGGGGTCAAAGCAAACTTTCTGGGCTGGGGAGATAGCTCAGTGGCATAAGCGCCTGCCTGGGAAGTGCAAGGTCCTGAGTTCAACTCCTGGTAGCAAAAAAAAAAAAAAACGAACCACCCATGGGTAGGGACAGTGTCTGCACACCCCCTTCCTAGCGCTCTTCCCTCTCTACAGCCAGTCTAGTCTCTCCTTGGAAGCTCCCTTTCCCTGTAGCAGGAACTAAAGAGATTAGACAGTCAGCCACTGCTGGGAAGGGCCCAGGCAAGATACAGGGCTCTTTCAAGTCTTATGTCTGGTGCTTTGGGCCTCACGGTGGCTTCTGTGAATGCAAATCTGTCCTTCAACACCACTATGCAGGGTAGAGATTGCTCTTCTGTCCCAGTGCTGTGGCTAGAGGAGGGGCAGTCCTGTCCCTGGCCCCAGGCCAAGTCCAGCTCACACACTGCCCCAGTCCTGAATAGAGCCCAGACCTGAGCGGCAGGCCACCCTGAAATTGAAATCTAGCCATAAAATCACTCCCTAACTGTGGAGAGATTGGAACATCACTTCCTGGGCTCCTAGCCGGCTGAGAAGTCACTGTAAAAGACATGATTCCTTTGAAGGTAGAGGGGGTTAGAAGCTGAGGCCCTAGCTTTGAACTCCAGACAGCTGTGGCCAATGATTTTGGTTTCTCCATGGTACTGGTGGCCTCTGCTCCACATCTGACTGTGGGTGGGGAGCTTGGGGAGCGCTGTGCACCTCAGGACAATGAGGCACCTGGGGCCCCTAGGCTGGTGTGTACACACCACTCCTCTGTCCATCCTGGTCGTGAACAGGTTAACCTAAGTGCCAGCATTCGGTGGGCGCGGGCCAGCTTTGCTCATAGCTCTGATTGCCGCCTGCCCATCCAGCCCCCAGTCCCAGTGCCTCCTCCACTCTGCCCTCCTACTGTAGGCTGGGGTGATTGGGAACCCCTCCTGCTCAGGCTGATTAGGCCTGATTTCACCGGCCCACTCCCAACCTCTGGAACCTTCCCCTGTTATTAAAGTTGTTTTCCGTCCACTTTCTCGGTCCACTGGATGAGGTGAGTTTATTCGATTTGATTTCTCTCCCACCTCCCTTTTTTCCCACTCTCCTCCACCTTGCCCATGTTTCTGCCAGTCATACAGCCTAGAATTCGGTTCAAAAAAAGAAAGAAAATTAACTTCTAACCCCAGAGTAAAAATAGCTATAATAAAGCCAAGTGACTGCTAAAAGCCTCGTCTAATGTAACTCTGATTAAAAGCTGAGACCTTCCTCCTCCCCACCACTCCCAGCCCGCAGGGGCAGGGCTGGCCCTTTAAAGCAGTGGCCAGTTGCAAGGATGGGCGACTCAGCCAGCTCTCATCTCCAATTTGCTTTTCTCACCTTTTTTTTCTTCCTCACAGGCTTTGTTTCACAAGTTGGGCTGCCTCTTCAGGGCTCAGAGATGCGCTGGCTCACTGTCACCCTGCCCACCAACACTCAGCCACTCTGAGAGAACCAAGTCACTAAAAACCAGTGGCTCCCAACACCCCTGAGACCCCCAGCCCTACATGGAGGCACAACTCATGCAGACTCTGAGCCCCTGTGGGGCCTGACAGTAATCACAGCGCCCTCTGGCCTCTATTTGCACATCTGTCAAATGGAAAGAGAACTTTTTCCAGGGTGGCCTGAAGAACCATATGCACTTGTGTAAAATTCAGGCTGGAGGTGAAAGGGAAGATAGCCACTTCTGCCCTGCCTGCTCATATGTTCTAACCAGGAGGAGCTGGGCACTGGAACAGAAAATCACCCAGTGTGTGTCCCCCCGCCCCCGCATGGGCAGCACTGTGGGCCCGTAGGTCTCTGGAGACACCACTGCCAAGATCATCCTCGGGTGCTATTATGGCTTGAGTCTAGGTATCCCCCTAAAGCCTCATGTAGTCAGCGGGGCAACTTCTAGAGTTTGTGATTAATTCATGATTCAATGTGGGTGGGGATTAAGGGTGTGAGAGCTACCCCTGCCCTGTGGTGGGTGAGCTGCCTTACAGTGTGAGGGAGGGACAGAGCCTGCCTGGAAGGCACAGCTGCTGCCCAGTCCTCTGCGCTTTGCCGTTTCCCATGAACTGCTGCCCTCTGCCATGTGCCGCTCCGACTTGGAGCCAGCTGCGTATGGACTGAAACCTCCACTGACTGAGCTAATGAAACCTTTCCTTCCTTAATTCTGGGAGTTGGATATTTTGTCCCAGCAACTAGAGAAAAGTAACTAAGACAGGCACCATGACAGTAAAGGGATGTCTTCAAGTCTGTGACAGCAATGTTCCTTCCAGGGCTCTCTGGAAGATGGAGATCTGCAGAGACAGGAGGCCTTAGGGTGATATGCTCTGGACTGCGTTAAGCTGCAGAGGTACAAGCCCTGTCCCCAGGAATCAAGGGCTTTCTCCACCACACATCTGGGGCCAGGTGCTTAGCTCTGGGGGCCTGGTGCCCTTACCTTTAGAAGGTGCTGCTGGATTCTGTGCACCACGCAGTCACAAGTTTGAGACTCGCTCCCCTGGCACAGGAATGAATGTAGAGATCGTAGCCCTCCTGGCCTGGGATGGACCTCACCCACAGGGCACCGCCGACACACTCATACCAACTCCCTTTCCTTATGGCCAGCTTCCAGCTGAGGGGCTGCAGGGCTTACAGAAACCCCCACTGGCCACCCTGCTCAGCGTCACTGGCATCCTCAAAACAGCTGAGCTTACCAAAACCTGCTCTGCTCAAGCCGCTCCTCAGAGGGGCAAGGGGCACCCAAGTGTGGCAGCTTGGAGCCCAGCCCAGTTCAGTCTCATTCACCATTCCTGCCGTCTCTCCCTCAGGGCGCTGGGCTGTGGACGCAGAAGTCTGGTGCTTTTCAATTTCACGCCAGGTATCAGTGGCCCGGCCTTGGCTGGCCTTATCTCCTCAGCCTCCTGCCCAGGTGGGCACCCGCTGAGCTCGGCCTCCCTGCGAAGCCCGGAGCAAGCCTGCTCCAGTGATAAAGACTGACGGGCAAAGGGGCCCTGGAGAGAGACTTCTGCAGCACGGGCAGGGAGGCTGGCCCTGAGTCCTGCTGTAGGCCAGGAATCACTAAGCACATTAAGGCCCTGAAGATGGAGGCCCCAGGGCTGACCATCAGAGTCACCAACAAATCATGATTCTTCTGGGTAAAAGCTCCCTAGGGACTATTTTATCCTTTACCTCAGCCTTCTCATCTCCCATATGAGGAAACTGAGGTTCCAGAGCAAGGAAATAATGTGCCAAAGGTTACACAGGGCCCAGGGAAGCTGGATCCAGGCTCCAGCCTTAGGGCTCAGGTCCTTGGCAGTATCTACTAAGTGATGTCACCTGCCCACACCCAAGTGACACACAGAGGCCCTTCGAGGCCCTTCACGTGCTGGGAGACCTGGAGTCATAATGCCCCTTCCCCTTGCACGTGACCAAGATGTTTCCTTGGAGCCATTGTGTTCCTGTCTGGAAAATGGGGACAGAAAGAGCAACAAGTACAAAAACCCTTATAGGGCTCTGCAGGTCCCAGTCAGGGGCTGGCAAACTGGTCCAGGGCTACCCCTGGCCTCACCTACTTCTGTTCTAAACATTGGCCAAGGTTGGTTACCGCTCTGTCAATCCCCAAGGTTCTACAACTCTGTGTTTACATGTTTAAATGTTTAGGGAAAGATCAAGATTGCATGATGCTTAAAATATAGATATAATTCAAATTTAGGGCCTGTAGTGTACCACTGGGACACAGCAATGCTCACTTGTTTTAATGTCTGTGGCTGTTGTCATGCGACAAGAAAGCTAAGTGGTTGCAACATAAACCACCGGGTCTGCAAAGTCTCAAGTGCTTAATAACTGGCCCCTTGTAGGAAATGTTCGCCAATCCTGATAGGAAAGGCAAGTGGGGCTTTAAACACCAGCACAAGAAGCCAGCCATTGGGGGCCAGGAAAAAACTTTATCCGGTGTGCACCCATAGTTCCAAGAAAACAATGTGGGATGCCAGCCACAACCTCCTGGACCCCTCAGTACTTGTAACAGAGATTACTCCAACTCTGCAGCCTGCCACTTGGAGGCCCACCTCTCACCTGCCCTCCAGCGTGGAGACCCATGCTTGCCTTCCTCAGTTTCTGCCCCTACCAGCTTCCAATGGCCACAGACCCCGGGCTCATAGCCCCGCTGGTGGAGGCTTCAGTGTATGGTCAATAAGCGGGTGGCCGAGGCTGGCGCGGGGGCTGAGAAGAGGAATCAGAGCGGGTAATTGCTGCGTGAAAATGACAGCACAGCAATTTATCCACCCCAAACTGGGCTCTGGCATACCAAGAGGCAGCCTGCGGCTGGGAATCAATACCACCCCGGAGGAGGGATTATTAGGGAGAGAGGGGTTTGGAAAGATCCATAAGAACCTGATGACTGTCTTTCCATGAGGGCCATCAGCTGCATGAGAATTGTGTTTGGGGGCAGGGCACGGGTGGCCTGGGCAGAGAAGGCTGGGCTTGTGGCAGATGTGGGGTCCTCTCAGCACTCACCTTCTGATCACTGAGGGGCATGGTGGGGTGACGCACTGGGGGGGTTAGAAACAGTGGTAGGAACATGAGGGAGACCGATCCCAATAGCACGCACCTACCAGCAAACACATCTTGTCCTCCTCTGCTGTGTCAGGCTGGGCAATCCTTTCCCAGCAGGGCCTTCATCCCCAGCCTAGAACGGTCCCAGGGGATGATAAGTGATCTGCGAGTGTGGGCGTAACTTGGAGAAGCTCCTAAGAGGGTCTTCTCCACCTGTGTCGGGGCCTTCCTCTCCTTTTCCTGTCCACAGGGGCCCAGAAAGAATGAAGCAGGGGTAATGGCTGCGTGCCATATCCTCATCTCTTGGGAGAGTAAGCAGGGAGCTTCTTTGGGGGCAGTGGAAACCACATCAAGTCATCAACAGCCACCTCTGGTGTGTGCAGGGAACGAGAGAGCAGTCCCCACCTCTCTGTCAATCCCCAAGGCTCTGCAGCTCCAAGCCACGAAAGGCTGGGCAGGTAGGACATTCAGGAGCTGCGGTCTGGGGACTGCACAGGCTCCACTGCAGGGGCCTCGAGGACTCAGCACCACATACAATGAGCAGCCACTGGCACTGCCATGTAGGGAAGACAGCAGGAACCGAGCTGCTTTCCTATGCGCTCTGGGCAGCTGAAGCAGTGGGTGCCCATGTGGGCCCAGAAGGAACATGGACTCTGCCCTAGGAGTGAGCCCTGGCCCCTCTACTGGGAGCAAGGTCACGCTCCCTGACCACTTTGCATGTATCCCTGATTCTTAGTGAACAGAAAGTCTAGCCTCAGGGGTTCCTGCTTGAAGGAGGTCCGGCTCTGAGCAGGATCCAGGCAACAACGAAAATGTCCCAGGGCCACCCAGCTCCTGCTGCCGCCCAAGGAGGACACCTGTTCTTCCACTCCAGCTGACCAAGGGTGGGTGGGGTGAGCTGGAGAGGGAGAAGGAAAAACAGAGAGGGAGGGACAGAGGTAAGACGCACAGAGAGAGACATAGAGACAGACAGAAGGACAGAGAGACAGAGACCCCCAAAACCCAAAGAATGGAAGGAGAAAAGAAAGACCAAGAAAGACAAAGGAGGGAGAAAGAAGGGAAGAGAACAGAAGAGGGGGGAGGGAAGTGCAGGGGGCACTGGAGGGGAGCAGAAGGAAGACATGGAAGTCCTCCCTGTAGGAGAGAGGAGCCAGTGCACCACGGGATGCCCCGGGACACAAGCGGGCGAGTGCCGAGATGGCAGGGCAAGGTGTGGTCAGAGTGCCAGCTTTGCAACACTTAGTTCACCAGACTTGATATATGTCTGATAAAGCCACAAGAAGGGAGAGATGGTGGAGGGCAAAGGCAGGCAGCAGCCATGGGGAGCATGGCTCTTTGCTGCCTCCTGACACCACGCTGATATCCCTGGCTTCCGGCTGAGAAGCTGGTTCCCTGCTCAAAGCCAGGAGGTGCTGAGTGCCAGGCTCTAGGTAGCTGGGCCTGACAGCATCATGCACTGGTGCCTCGCCCTGGTTCCAGCCTGGGCACTGTGTGGAGGACAGTCCAGGCATCTGCCCTCCACAGGACACTGGCACTGCCTGTCCCACCAGTTGAGAGGAAAATCAAGGGGAGGTGAGCTGGCGGGGACACAGAGCCACCCCTCCATCTGCAGGTGCTCAGGGCCAGCCTACAGTGGATAGGATCTGGGGTCCCCCTAGGTTCCTGGCAGAGAGGCCAGACCCTTTCCCAGGGTCAGAGGCCCCCGAGGTGAGCCCTCAACAACCCAGAGTTCTGCTCCAGGATCCCAACTCAGCAGGATTCTCAGCTCTGGCTTTCTGGCTCCACCCCTTGACTAACTATGGGAACTCAGCCAATCCACACTCCAGCCTCAGTTGCCCTGCAAACTGCTGCCCTGCCAAACCCCAAGGTTTTGGTGAGGACTGAGTAAGAGAGGGAGGCAAGGGTAGGCCCTTTCCATTGCTGCACCATGGAGTGAGTGTGCTCACTGAAAGAGAAGAAACTACGAACAGCAACAGCTGATCCATGGCTCTGGGGCTGATTGCACAGGCCAGATCCGCCCTGCAGGCAGTGCTGGTGGCTGCCTGTCACTTCCCAGAATGCATCTGTTGCAGCATGGAGCATCTTGATGCATTTGCCTTGTATTCTGCTTTGCTCAAATCAGATTAATCCAAGAATCAGAAGGAACAACATTGGACAGGACATGGAATCAGGGAGAAAACAAAAAACAAAAAAACCTGAGTTTTTTTTTTTCCGAAGGAGGAAGGGAACAATGGCTGTGCCAATCCTGTGCCCCAAGCAAGTTCTGACCTCACTTTCCTTGGCCTCTGTTTCCCCAAATGTCATGCAGGAGTGACTACAGAGGGTGGGAGAGTCCATCCATCTCTGAGCTAAGCTGTGGCATTCTGGGAGGCGGAAAGCGGTAGAGCTATAAACTGGGATACAGTCACATACCAGATTGCCACGTTTCTTCTCATTGTCACAGTCCCCTGAGAGGCCTGGTAGCAAGTTTTTAGTACATGCTGGAGGGTGTGAGAAGTCCACAGCTTAGGGTGCATCTCCAGCAAGTTCGAAAGTGAACTCATGTATCGCTGTCTCTGCTGTTTCCCCTGAGCTATGTAACCTGCGGAGACCTTGTAGAGGTGAGTGGGGGACAGGAGCAACACCGTCCAATGCGTTCACCTTTTTCCCTGCCTTCCTACATAACACTGGCTCCAATGTTGGGCCTCCATGGTTCTCATCTGTAGGAATGGATCCAGCAACACGAGCAAGGCTGGCTGCTTGATCACAGGCAAAGTCTGTTCCAGGACAAATTAACCAAGATGCTTACTGGGTGCTCACTCCATGCCAGGCTCCCGTGAGGCTGGGGAAACCCTCGGTCAGTAAATTTTCACGGTCTCACTGTCTTTATCTGTATATAAGATAACAGTGTTCTGCGATCTTAAGAGTCAGGAGGAGACAAAATGATGTCTGGAATCAGACAAAACAGGACTGGCCACAGCAAAGGCTTCTCAGATGCTCTCTGATGCCATCGGTGTGGGGCTAGAGGGGACAAGGGGCCAATGACCAAGACACTGTGAGCTGAAGGCAGAGAGTGGTCCAGGGAGTGGAGAAACCAGACAGATGAGACAGGCAAGTGGCACATGCAAAGCCTGAGGCTGGGTAAGGCAGACGCAGTGCATTCATCAGGGCTCCCCCAGGGCCACCAGGTGCGCAGGGATGGGCTGTGGAAATGACTGTGATAACACACATCTTTAAGGAAATATAAAGAGCCACTTGGCAGAGTAAAGTCATTACTGGCTGCATTGTCACCAGCGTCAATGATACCAGAGAAAAATCCTTCATATTAATGTGCTTTCTCGCAACTTGGCTTTTTTTTTTTTTTTTTTTGGCAGCGGCAGGGTATGTGGGGGGGGGGTGTCCATGACATTCTGCTAGCTAACAAAAATGCAAATAGGAACACTGGCCCTCCCTGCTGTGTCGTCCGTCAGACCTCTGATGGATCACGTCCCGGGCTCTCTGCTGTGTTTATTACTACTAATGACTTTCTTGTTACGATTTGGCTCCAAAACATAACCAATGGTTCTAGAGAAATCCTATTATTCCACACATTATTCAATTAGAGAACCAAGCTGCAGGCCCCAAAGAGTGGCACTTGCCTCCTGCTCCCACCGCTGGCCCCAGTTGTGGACTCTGTGCATGATGAAGAGATGGAGGGTTTGGAGTGGGGTGTGGTGGGCGGTTTGCAGGGTGTCCAAAGCAATGGAGAGCCTCTAGGAGCAGCTGCACAAACGAACACCCCAACAGCCCTGACTCCTGTCTCCGGGTCCCAGTCCAGGCAGTCCTAGTGGCTTCCAGGTAGACAGAGGCTGCTTGTGGTCTCCTGAGTGTGGCTCAGGGGCTTGGCCTTCTGTGGCTGCACCCATGGGTTCCTAGCCCCTCTCCCTGCTGTGACTCTCTCTCCTGAAGCCCCTTCCCCTGTGTCACATGGCCAGCTTAACCCTTGGGTCCCTTTGGGTATGTCTGGGATAGGATGACTGATCACCAGCTGAGGATTTCCATTACCTACCATCCTCAACTCTGCTCTGCCTCATCCTGGGGCCTCACCCCTAAACCTAAAATGCAATCCAAATCCTGCAGCCCACCTACTCATTTCTGGTCTTCAGAAGCTTCCCTCCTCTCTGCTTTGAGTCATGCCGTCACTCTGAAACCTCGAGAGGCTCACTATTTCCACTGCATCAGAAGCAACCGCCCTGCCTGCCTTCCAAGCCTGCTGGTTTGCTCCCCTCCATCATTTCTAGCCTCACACCTGTGCCTAGTTGGATCTCACAGCCTCCTCTTCTTGAGCCCTGATCTTACCACCCTCATTCCCTACTCCTCTGATGGATTCCAACATGTGCCCCCCCCAACCCCTGTCATCTCAGCCCCTGTCCAGGCCTCACCCCTGTTCAAGGGTGTCTCCACCTCCTGCCTCCCCACTGGCACCCACAGCCTGCATTTCAGTGTGGTCCTTCTCGTACATCTCCCTGTGCCCATGCCGTCCTCCTGACCTAGGTACGATCTAGGGAGGAGGCTCCCCACAGACAGGGGCCAGCCCATGTGGCCTCTGATGTCCAGCCAAGACAGAGCTGAGCTAGCCAGCTCCTCTATGGGCAGACTGAGGGCTCCAGCCTAGAGGACATCCTCTTCCCAGACTGTCCTGGGCTGAGGGTGACTGTCCTCATTAGGAGCACTTCATAGCGTATCGCAACCCCAAGCCACATAGAGAGCTGCCTGCTCAGCATGTGTGGGTACTAGCGAAGTAGAGTGTGATGCGCCTGCCTGACGTGACTCGTGCTATCCCCAGGGGACACTGAGAACATGGTACCTCATGGTGTCCTGCGGGGTCATATCAGGAGTCTGTCTCTTCCAGCCTGCTAGCCCAGGGTGATACCAGAACACCCTGCTGCCAGCCTGGGTATTCAGGTCAGAGCCCACCTAGCGCTCTGGGGTGTAAAAGCCCATTGCAATGATGTCTGTCCATCAGCAAAGCCCCCTCCTGCTTCTTAAGGTCCATGAGCAGCCTCAACGACGGGTAGCAGATGTCTACACTCAGCCATGCGGGAGCTCGACTTGGAGCGATACCAGGAAGCTGGAGGCCAGTGCCTGGGTGAGGGACTCCAGCTCGCCTGCTCAGAAGACAGTGATCTGATCAAGAATGCAGAGTAGGCATGAAGGAAGACACAGGCCATAATTTCCCTAGTGTCTTTGGGCCTCACCAGAGGTTATAAGTGCCATCCACCCGCCCCCTCTGCCTGCCCTGCCTTCAGCTCCACGGCCGTCTTTCTCCTGCTCCATAAACCTCCAGCTCCGAGCCATAAAAAGTGCAATGAGCAGTCTGGATGGAAGAGATAGGCCATGGAGCAGGCAGTTGGCCATGCTTCCACGAGGAGCTGCAGAGGACATAGCCGGCTGCAGTGGGAGCGTAGTCCTCAGGGCCATGCCTGGCTGCCTGCATGGGCCAAGGAGGCACGGGGATCCTTAGGCACTGGGCCAGGGACCGTAGGCTTCCTCAGCCAGCAGGCGCTGTTTCCTCTGAGGGGCCCTGCTTCATTCATTCCGAGGTCATGGGGAGACTGGGGCTGTTGGTTGCTCCACGCGTGCCCTCCTCTTGTGTCCAGTGTAGGCAGCTTTTGTCACCCTCAGAGCAGAGCCACAGACTGCAGGCATGAGGGCGGCATAAAATGACCCTGGGTCTAACTAATGTTTTGGAGGAGCTGCTCTGACCACCTTAGGAGTGTCACTTGGTTCCGACGTGTCCGGTGCCAGTGGCTGAGCAGTTTGGATAGAAACAGAGAGGCACAGGCTTGTGAAACTCGCAGGATCTTTCTGAACTTGAGGGATAAAAGGTCATTCAAGAAAGTATCAGGCTTAGAGATTATTACATAGCATTATCTTATCTCTGATTAGCAACAAAAGACTGCATGGAGTTAGGGTAGCAGCAAAAGACAGGGCTGGGGGATTCTGCAGCAACAGGAAGTTTCCCTTGGCAGTGACAGCACTCTGGTAATTGCCAGGGGCGGGGAGTGCTCCCAGCTGTGAGTGGCCGGCAAAGTGGGAGAAATCAGGCCAGACCTGGTGGAGTTGAGGGGCCTGTTTCTGTGGGCTTGTTTAGGAGCCAGGCTGACCCAGATTCAGTCTGAGCTGATGGACACTTGTCCCCAAATTTTATGGATCTGGGGTGGGCTGGAAATGCACCGGCCACTTGAAAGGAGCCAGTGGGAGGTGGGGACAGTCAGATATCTGGGGTGGGGATAAGATTGGGCATCTCAGAGTGAAGGGACGCAGGAATGCCTCAAGGGACAGCCTGACACACTTAGGAAAGGCTTCGGAAAACACTGGGCTGTTTATCATAAAATCAGTAAAGAAAATAGAATGTAGTTAAAATTCAGACCTCAGCTGGGAATGAGGAGGGGCCAGGGGAGCCTCAAAAGAGATGGCCTCTGAGACCTCAGGAAAGAAGTCATGCAGGAAGTGGGACAAGATGATTTTTCTAACACAAGGAGTTACAAATGCAGAAACCAGCAATCCCAGTGGGACAGGGCTGAAAATATTTTCAGTAGCCCTCATGAACCATGGGAGACAGGTCCCAAGACCCCTACAGATGCCTGAATCCACACAGTATGAACCCAATGGACATTATACTTGTTCCTACACATGTATCTCTATGATAAGTTTTATAATCCAGGCACAGTATGCAATCAACAACAAATAACATTAAAATAGCAAATTACTATATGAAATAAAGGTTACTTCAACACAGTACTGTAATATCTTAACAGTTGATCTGATAACAGGGATGGCTCTTAAGTGGCTAACAGGTAGGTGGCCTATACTGTGTGGATACCCTGGGCAAAGGGATGATTCACACACCAGACCAAAAGGAGAGGGACCGCTCAAGATTTCATCGTGCTCCTCAAAATTGTGTGCAACTTAAAATTCAGGCTTTTTTAGTTCTGCAATTCTCCATTTAGTATTTCTGGAGTATTTTGCTACACAAAACAGAAACCACAGATAGCAGAGCTGAGGCAAAGAGGGATGTCTAGATTTGCACACCTTGTCCTGTGTCCTACATCTCTGCAACCTACTGAGACCTTCCTGAAACCCAGCTATGACCACATGCTTCCTAGACCATTCCAGATCCAGAGGAGAGCAGCCAGCTGCCACCTGGGTATGCTGGGTCCTTCATATCATGGCTTGCTGGACCTACATTTTTAACTTCGGCAGCCCAAGGAGGGCCCCTGCATTCCCAGCAGGCATGTGCATGTCTGTGTCCATCCCGACTTGGTTCACAGTTCTATGGTTTTCTCCCTATCTGCCTCACTCATAGAGCCTCCTGGAGGGCAGGGCTATGTTTCATATGTGTGTGTCTTCTACATCCCAGGAAACTGTGTTTGTTAAATTTATTGCCCATCAAATAAAAGGTGAAATTTAGCTCAGAAGGTAGGCGGGAAGTGCTCATAGCCCACCAGGGAAGAAGAGGACGCTGGTGGCCTGCTAGGCAGTGCCTCCCTTAAGTCACCTGACATTCAGCAGAGACAGAGGGGGCTTGTGGTTCCAGAGCACTTTGGGCTGCTCTAAGCGCATGCAGCATGCTGCCTACAAGTTAGGCAGGTATGTGGGCCACCAAGACACAGGTCCTGGGAGAGGCTAGATCTTGGCAGAGCAGCACACCTGACAGTGCCAACAGAGCACTAGGCACATGTGGACTGTCAAAGCACTTGCTCACCCTCCTGGTCTCACAGCTCTGTTCTCAGCCTAAGACAAATTCAGGGCTGGGGCTCAGAGGGCCAAGTGCCTTGAGGCTCTGTCCAGGTCCTAGAGAGACTGGTGACCCTCAGAGAGGCCCCTGGCAGGACTGCACTGTGGGTGTGCCCAGATCTGGACCTGGCAGCCTGAGGGTTAACCACTTCCGGAGGTTCCACATGCTCCCCAGGTCCTCCTGACACTCAGCTCCCCCAAGGAGGCAGCCATTACCCTGATGGGCCGCTCCACCGTAATGGGGCCTCAGGTCCCGCTGCTGTTGTTGCGGGCCCTCTGTGCTCAGTCACAGGGAGGCTGGCAGGGAAGCAGCCACTGTGAGAGGCAGATGGGGCCATAATGAACTGGAGCATATGATGGCTACAGAGGAGCAAGCTCATCAATTAGAACCTTCTTGCCCAAGGGCTTCTGGGAAGGGCTGCTGTGGGGATGTTGTGGGGATGGATAGGCTGACTGGCTGCAGGCCAAAGGTCAGCAAGCCTCCTGCTGATACAGGTTCCTCAAGACTCAGGTCCCAGGAGGAATTCGCCCCCTCCTTCTTGGCTCCCCCACAGCTGCTTCTGCCTTCTGCTGTAGATCACAGAGGTTTCTTAGAGGAATTCCCCCTTCCTGGGAGGCGCTAACTGAACTTATAGTTTCCTTGGGACTAAGGGTTCCTGAACAAGAATGAGAAGTAGTCCTGCACCAAACTCTAACTCTTCAGAAAACCAAATTTGTGAGTGGAATGGAAAAATTAACACTGCTCTTCCCCTTGGTGGCTATGAACCCCACACAGCGAGGCTACAGCATAAAGGGAATCTTGCCCCAACAGGGCTGGCCTTGAGGTACCCTGCTGACACCAAACCAGGCCAAGAAGTGGAGTAAAAAATGTCTGCACTTCCTACCTGCACGGGAAGTGCCAACTGTTAGCGCTGTCCGTGGATGGGAGGACCATGGCCCTGGAGATCGACAGAGGCTCTTGCTTCAGCTCCCTTCTCTGCCCAGGGAGCAAAGTGTGGTCACTGTGCAGGCAAAGTCTGCAACTAACTCAGGCAAATCTCAATTTCAGATGGTTTAAGATGAGGGCCAGATGTGCATCAAGAACTGGACAGGGCTCAGTGCAGCCTGGGAGCCCTCAACAGAGTCCTGAACAGGACATGCTGGGATGATGACCTCAACAGAGGGACCGCTGGTTTCCCTAGCAAAAAAGCAGAAAGGAAAACCCAGGTGTGTGCATGAGTCGGGGAGACCTGAAGCAAAAAGGATTGCCCTGGGGCCCCTCACCCTCTAAAACTCTGACAATAAATAGATAAATAAAACCCTTCCAAGTCAGTCACAGACAGGTCAGGAATCTACATCTGGTGCTGACGGACCCCAGGTGGGCTTCAACCCCACACCAGCCTCCACGGATGCTGAAAGATTGATTCTACTCCTAATGAATGTGGACCAACTGGGTGCCTGAGAAAGGGAAGCTTATTCCACTCTAACTACTAAATATTGCTATTCCAATTTTTTCTACAACAAAGCCTCACTATGTTGCCCAGGCTGGCCTAGAACTTGCTAGCTTTGTGCCTCAGCTTCCCAAGTAGCTGGGAGTCTAGGCACATGCTACTGTACCCAGCCAAAAAAAAAAAAATTATAATGTACTGATGTCTGAATTTGTCCTGGGTGACCCCAAGGACAAAGTGCCACATCACAGCAGTATTGAAACAGAGGAACTGTTTGGCCACGCATACTCTGGGAAGTAACATCTCTGCGAGATGCACGATGAATGGTGAGGGAACTCACCCTTTTCCAAGGAGGCTGAAGAAGGGAAGGAAACCTGGGGAGTGTTGCACACAGACTGAGGCCCATAGGAGCTGCCTGATAAGCACCCACCATGCACAACACTCTGCTTGTTGGTGGGAGGGAGAGTTGGGAGGAAGAGGCACCCCGCCGGCTCCTCTGATGGTCATGGATGGCAGGGATGCCAACCCTAGTCGGGATGTGAGCTGAGAGGTGGTGGGAATGGTGGGCGCTTGGGAAGGAGAGAAAGAGAGATCACTGTGTGCACACCCACACCTCCAGCACACACCAACTGACAGGCAAGGAGGAGGAGGACACAAGCGCCCTGGACCTGGTAAAGCAACCCTATGGGCAGCGGGGCATTTAGGACCAGGCAAGAGTGGACTGTGGGCTCAGTGGCTGCAGAGATGCCGGTGACACCCATGGGTGGCAGGTGGTACTGAGGGCAGAGTGGGGAGAGGTGGTCCCCTGCTCTTGCCAGGCTGGCACATGGGCCCCGCAGCCCCAGAGGGGGTTGGTTGTGTGCCAGTGGCATCCTGCACAGGTGTGCCTGGCAGGCAGAGATAAGTGGCAGCATTCGGGCACAAGCTGGGCTCCTCAGAGCTGTGGAGCACATATTAATGGGCCCCATTCAGTTTGGTCCACATGACAATTAATAACCAACCAGGCAGAGAGTTGTGTGTGTGTGTGTGTGTGTGTGTGTGTGTGTGTGTGTGTGTACACATACACCAGGTAGGAACAGGCTGGGGCATTGCAATACTTTTAATTAAGGGCAGCCCCCTCCCATGCTGCAGGCCCAGCTGCACAGGCTGGGAGACAGGAGCCCTCCAGCCTCACCACTCCAGTGAGTTCTGTGAGCAAGGCAGGCAGGAGGCAGGAGAGCACCTGTTTCTTGGGCTGACAAGGCAGGAGGGGCTGGGGTGACTCGTGCACTGCAGCCATCCTTCTTGTCCTCCCCATCTCCAGGCAGTGGGATACAGGGAGGACGGGGTGCATACAGCATGCCTAGGAGGGCAGCCTAAGGCTGGCAGGTGCCTTGATGTAAAATTAGAAAAAGACACCAGACGTCAGGAGGCCCTGCCCTGTGAGCACACAGGTTGGTGTGCAAATGGTCCCTCTGTCGCTCCTTTCTGCAGACAGCGCCACCCAGCTCCAGGTCACAGGAACAGCGCTCAGGCAGCCTCTCACCAGCACGTGTCTCCTCTCAGTGCACTGCACATAGGTGGAGCGCACAAGTGTAGGGCAGCCCCGCTCAGGAAGTGAAGGCTGTCACCCCAAAGCCTCCCTCATAGTTAGGCTAAGCCTTGATGCTAAGCATCCGGGCCACTCCTGCTCAGCCGATGGCTCTGACTGCTTTCTAAGGTCTCAGTCCCCAAAGGGAGGCGGGCACTGGCATCATCTGGGAACTTTATTTTTTTTTGGTACTGGGGATCAAACTCAAGGCCTTGTACTTGTTAGGCAGGTGCTTATACTGCTCAGCTAACTCTCCAGCATCATCTGGGAACTTGGAGAAAATACAGAGTCTCAGGCCCACCCTGGATCTGCAGAACCAAGATCTATTCTTGAATAAGAAGCCCAAAGTTGTGTATGTTCATGAAAATTTGGTTTAGAGAACACAGGAGTTGCTAACCACTGGCAGAGATTGACTGGGACAGGGGAGGGTGGACAGACAGTGGAGAAGAGATCCTTCGAGAGTATGGACAGAGAAAGCAGCCAGGAGGGGTAGGGACCTTCACCCATCCCCCAACAAGCTGGGCTGGGCCTGGTCACCTGCTCCAGTGCCAGGAAGGTGTGGAGCACCAGCTCCACTCCTTGCCACAGGCCCCACCCTCAAACAGAACTTCCATCAGGATTCCCAGGCTGCCGCGCAGGCCTGGGCCGCCATCACTCCTATCACGCCGGGCGCAGGAAGAGAATAGCTTTCAGCTCAATTACCCTTCACATTCCAATATCATAACGCTCCAATGAGGCTTTTTAACCAAAAACAAAAAAGCCGTGTCTGCTGCAGGCCGGCTGCAAGGCCAGCCGTGCAGAAGGGACAGGCCTGCCCAGTTGGTAGCCCCTCCCAGACCCTCCAGTGACACAGCGAAAAGGGACCTGTCCCCAGTCACCAGCCAGATTAGAGGGGATGCAGAAGACCTGGGTAAACTGAGGTGTATCAGCTTTTGCTCTGTCCCCTGTTGAGATGTGACTGACCCACAGAACACTCAGAGGCCACAGGACTGCTGGCCCAATGCTAGCTGTAACACTGGCCTGCCTTCTCCTGGGGACAGCAGAGCCCCTCAGACCCCACAGTGCCCTGGCATCATTGCATTGTCCATCTGGCCCAGGCCCTGGGGAGCATGGTCCCCTGGCCCCTTCTGGAACTGCGAAATACTCATCATGTGCCAGGAAAGTCCTGCTCCAGGGGCGTCAGAGACACTGCAGCAGCTTATAGAGCAGGTCCTACGACTGTTCCATTTTACATGTGAGGATGACCAAGGCCCAGCAGGTCACTAGTAATGATCCATGCCCATGCCTGCCTGACTCCTGAGGCTCAGTCCAAGATGGAGCCCTCCAAGGCAGCCAGGTAGGAGAGAAACCATACCCTATGGGTCCCGCTCTTAGAGGGGGCAGGCAAACCAAAGTCCTGGCTGTGAGCCATGCATGCTCTGGGAATTTCCAGCAAGCCTCAGGCCCATACGGGTCCCAGCCCATGACCCCCTGTGAAGGGCTGCGAAGTGTCCCGAGCCAGAGGCTGGCTATTCTCCCAATCAGCCCTCTTTCTTCGCCAGGCCAGCTCGCTGCTAATGGCCCTGATGGCAGCAGCCCTCACTGTGTCCTCCTGGCCTCCTGCTGGCTGTGGCCGATGTGCTTATGATTTAGCACTCCGGGGCACTGACCCGTGAGGGAGACACGGGACAGAGGGAGGCAGGGCAGATGTGTGGAGAGGGGAGCGCACGCGTGCGTCTGTGTGCCAGTGTGGAGGGAACGGCTCTCAAGGAAAGAGGCGCCAGCCTGGCTTGTGGTGATGCAGGAAGTGCTGGCCTTCCCACCATTTCCCTCCCATGCTGGGGGCCAGGGCGTAGTACTGGAGGGACCAGCACAGAGGTCCCTTCAGATAGCTTCAAGGGGGTCCCAATCTTAAAGACGGGGTGAATCTCAGCACACGTGGCTATGGCTTGGATGCTGAGCATCCCCCAGTGCCTGTGTTCAAAGCTTGGTCTCTGTCCCTGGCTCAGGATGTGGATACTCACGCCCAGTATATGCTCCTGCCATTGCCACCTGCCATCTGCCACTAGGTGCCACAGTCGGAGGCTGCCCTTGCTGCCTGCCCAGCCTGCCCTGTGCCAAGTGGACTCGGAACCACCAGAACTGTGCACTAAATCATGTTCTTTACTTCACAAGTAGCTCACACCAGGTATTTTATTGAAGTAACATGAAGGTGACTAATACACCAGTCACAGACTGGTTATGAAAGGCATGTGAGTGAAAGCAGGCATGGTCCCTATTTTTGTTATTGTTATTATTCAATTTTCCCTATGCCAGGTCTTTTCTGAGATTCCGAAGAAATTATAACACACAGACTCCAACCCCCCGTTTGGGTCTTTTGAGAGAGGCTCTTGCTTTGTATGTAGCTCAAGCTGGCCTTGCACTCACGGCAATCCTCCTACCTTAGAGCTGGGATTGCAGGCATGTTCCACCAGGCCTGGCTACAAACCCCATGGTACATCACTTCGTGAGTCCTGGCATTTTGGATGGGACTTCCCAGGTGTCAGACAAGTGATATAAATAAGCTGGACAGGGTCAGGAGGGTATGGTCATCCGAGCCTCATGTCAGCCTCCTCTGGCCCCTGAGGCCTGCCCCTTCTGCCTCGAACTCCCTGACCCTCTAAAAGGGCCTTTCCCATCTTTTAGGGTCCCTACCAATGTCAGAAAGGAAGGAGAAGATGGACAGGCCACACCTGGGAGAAGCTCACACCAGCCCTGCTCCCCCAGGGCCAACTGGAGGAGCAACTACAGCAGGGGCTATGGAGTGTGTGGCCACAGGGCCACAGATGGAGCAGAGCTCCAGCCTCCAAGCTCACTTTGTAGGCATCTGTCCAGTTCTGCTGCCTGAAGCAGAGGTGCCTGATGTGAGCACACACTGGGGTGGCAAGGAACATGGGAGCCGGGGTGGCAAGGAACATGGGAGCCAGGGTGGCGGCAGGGAGCAGAGCCCGGCTTTCCTGCTTCTAGCCCAAAACAGCCAAGTTATGGGAGGGAGCCACTCTGAATCTCAAGCACTGGGTCTCCTGTCCTGTTTCTCAGGGCAACACTGTAGGTGAGCAGCTGTCTAGCCTGGATTTCTCGGAGGCCTGAGACTATGTCTCATTCCTGTGTCCCCAGCACCCCCTACGCACCAGGCAATGTCTGGGGAATGAATGAATGGATAAATGAATGAATGTATGTATGAATGCATGAATAAATGAATGAATGAATGAATGAATGAATGAGTCTCTGGCCATCCTCTCCCCCACACCAGTGACCTATCCTGTCTCCCTCCCAGAAGGCAAGCGTTAAGCGGGACCTCAGAGGTCTGCTCGCTTCTTTATTTATTTCCCCGCGGCTGCGGCACCGCCCCACGCGCTAGCTAGTGCGCTCGTGGAAATGCCTGTAATCGCCAGCACACTTTAGGCATTACTTCCACACCATTTAGGGCTTTCCGCCCCAGTAGCTACTGCTGCCTCGTCTCTGTCTCCATCTTTGGGGCTGTGTTGGGTGGAATTCTTTCCTCTTTTCCTTTTCTTTCTTTTTTCTTTTTCTTTCTTTTCTTTTTTTTTTTTTAAGGTTTGGTAGCCCCTGAAAGTGTGGAGGACCTGATGATTTGGGGGAGGTGACAAGAAAGACAATGCTTTGCAGAAATATATTATTCTTCTCCCAAATTGCCCTGGCTGTCACAGCCCTGACCGGGGGGGGGGGGGGGGAGGACTCTGATCTAGTTGCTAAGAAGCCTTTAAAGATTTTTGTGTTTTCCCACGCAGGCCTAGAGATCAGGCAGCTGATACAGATCTCAGTCATGCAGGAGGCTGAAGGGGCTGGCACACAAGAAAGGTCACCTCGGAAGAGTCCTTCCCCCAGCCAAGCCCCCTCCCTGCACTGCCTTCCCCAGCCTCAGGGCTGTCTTTCCTGGTGGCAGCAGCTTTACAATAAACCCCCAAACCTAAGTGGATTTTTGAGGGATAAAATACACGTGAACTTGCTTTGGGGAAGGACACAAAGAGTAAGGCTGGGGATAGCTCTGTGACCTTGGACAGGTCACTACCCCCAGGCCCACTTCCCCAGCTGTATCCTGAGGACAGGCCCACCTCTTACAATGTGCAGAACCACTCTGAGAGTGGAAGATGATCTAGAAAGGACCTTCCCTTCCTTTGCACCTAGGTCTCCACCACGCCACTTAGTCCTCTGCTAAACAGACTCACTTTTCTTCACCCAGTTTCAGACCCCAGCACCACAGCCACCTACAGAGCAACCCCCTGAGGGCGAGATGTCCAGAGGGAATAGCCACAGGGGACAGTCCCTCCATGGCACACTTGGCACACAGTGTGAGGCTGCCCATCCATGTCACCTGTTCCAGGATAATCCTGTGTCATCAAATGACGTTGGGTTAGGGAAGGTGAGTTTTCCAGGGGTTTTCATGGTGGGGCCAAGGTTCCAGGCAGCCTGCAGAGCTGGGTGGGGGGAAGCAGCTGCCAGCTCCAGGAGCTCGTGTGATGCTAAAAGCCTGGAGGACGTGTGTGGCAGTGACCACGGCCCCCGCAACCTGTGGGATGGGAGCCAGGGCAGGCATCTCTGCAGAGGGGCTACCAGTTGTTGCTAGAGTCTCCCCTCCTTTTCCTTCTCCTTTTTTTGTGGTACAAGGGATTCAATGTAGAACCTTCCCTGAATTACATCTTTAGCCCTTTTGTTTTTATTTTATATTTTATTTATTTATTTTTTGATATTTAGTACAGGGTCTACAGGATCTCACTATGCAGTTCGGACTCATGATTTTCTTTTCATTCTCCCAAGTGCTGGGATTGCAAGTATGCTCCGCCACACCCAGTCTCAATCACCATCTCAGTGTGCCCTGGGGGTGGGGCTGGCAGGGCATACTAGGGATCAAACCCCAGCCACTGCGCTCTGCCTAGGCAGGTGCTTTAGTCTGCTGAGCTATCTGGCCAACCCCTGTATGTATGTATGTATGTATGTATTTATTCTTAGGAGGATCTTGCTACGTTGCCCAGGTTGGGTGCCATTTTGCGATCCTCCTGTCTCAGCCTCCCAGAGAATGCATGGATTACAAGCATGTGTCACCGTGCCCTGTCTCAAAGTCAGCCTCCTGACCTGGGTATGTGTCATGGTTTGTGTCTCATTGTCTCCCCAAAGCCTCATGCAGCCATGGGGCAGACTTCTAGAGTTTGTGATTAAACTCATAATCCACTGGGATTATGGGTGTGAGTCCCTGGGCTGGGGCAGGTAGCCTGAAAGCAACTTAAGGGAGACAGATTGCTCTCTGTAGCCCTCATTGCTGCCATTACTCCCCTTGCGCTTGCTCTCTTGCCCTTTGCTGCTGCCGTGAACTGCTGCTCTCTGCACGTGCCGCTCTGCCTTGGCGCCAGCTGAGTATGGACTGAGCCCTCCACTGACTGTGAGCTAAATAAACCTTTCCTTCCCTCATTTTGGGTGTTGGGTATTTTGTCCCAGCAACGAGAGAAGAGTAACTGAGACAGTATGGCCACACAAATGCTTTTACTTGGCAAGAACTCACAGAGCTAAACACACGAGTGTTCACACCTCCACACCTATGTCCAAGGAATACGCTTACTCTAAAAAAAAAGAGTACAGAAAGAAAAAACAAACAGATATGCACAGGCCTGGAACAGACCACTGAGAAAGTCCTTTAGTAGCTCATCCATGCCAACTGCGTGAAGCTTTAAGGAGACACCTTTCTGTCTGTCCTGTCTTTGATCCCCACTATATTCCTACATTTTTGTTGTTGTTGTTGTTGTTGCTATGATGAAATGTATGAGACAGGATGAATTATAAATAAAAGGTTTCTTTCAGCTCTGGTCTGGGGCCAATGGCCTGCATCTGGTGAGGGGAGAGTCCCTGGGCTGTGAGGGCCATGCAGGGCCTCCTGCGGGGAGAGAAGGAGCACCTGCCACAGTGCACAGCTGTCTCCTGCTTTCTTCCATGAAGTCCAGGATCCAGGCAGCAGCTCCACCCCGACAACTCCTCTAATCCCAGCCCCTCCCAAAGACCCACCTTCTAAATGGCACAATGGATTAAGATTTCTCCCTCCTAGTATCTTGCCACGGAGTTACATTTTCACAGTGAACTGCTGGGGGAAGCACTGTGTGCACACCCACCCCTAGCACCCTGAGGGTGGGAAGGCCCAGGAGGAGCAGCCTCTCAGCTGTCAGAGCTCACCCTACTGCCTCACTCAGCTGCCCCAGCTGGGTGGGCACAGATAGATGCCCTAGACCAAGGGGCCCGCACCAGCCGGAGCCAGCTGGCCTCGGGAAGGAAAGGCCAGGCCAGAGTCGGGAGACAGAGAGTCCCCAGGGGGGTAAGAAGCAAGGATGAGTGGGCACAAGGAGCAGCCCTGAAGAGTAGGGCCTTGCACCTTCAGATCTGCAGGGAAGGGCCTGGGGCTGGGCTCCCTCAGCCTCTGGGGAGGGAATCACAAGGCCACCTGGTACGGCTTGCTCCTTTACAGGATGTCATCCACAGAGATGACGGCCTCAACCTGCTCATTAGACCGGGCTTGGCTCAGTGGCAGGAAGAAGCTGGTGCAGCAGGCCCAGATGCTGGAGTCTAAGGGACAGGAATGGTCACCAGCCCAGGCTGTGGGAGAGTGAGCACTGCGGTGCAGACAGAGGACAGGGAGGACAGGCAGGCCCACCGCCTGTAGCTCATGTGAACGGATGGGTCCCTGAAACATGAGGTCTGCGCTGGGCAGCCCAGGCAGCACAGCAGAGCTTGGACCAGGACTCACAGACAGGAAGGGATTGCCATGCCAGCTCCCCCTCCCTTCAGGGCAGTGCCAGGAGAGGCAATCAGCCTGAGCTGGTGCCCTCCTGGACAAGGACGTGACCGGGCACCCGGCTCTCTGGGGCTGGCTGTCCCCACGCCTGAGAGGTGGGCTGGCCACTCGCCGATGAAGACAGTGAGCTGGGACAATTGTATTGTACCTAGTGATTATACCCCGGGCGCAATCTCCTGGTGGTATTATCTTATCTGGAGAGAAGAGCGGGCTTTTTAATAGACGGACAGGCAGTTTCCACTTAAGGTTATTATGAAGAGAGAAAGCCGGCCCCTCACGGCTTCTAGCCAGCGCCACAAAGTTGTGAAGTAATTAAAGGCTGCTAAAGAATCAGAGAAATTATAATAATTCCATCCACCAAAAGTGCTTTTCTGTTTCCCCCTCCTGGTCGGAAACAAGGTGGGTCAGGCAGCCCACAAACACATCAACACAACGTGGGCTGCACTATGGCAGGCCACAGGGCCTGTCCCCAAGCTGTGGTGATAATACTTAAACTTGGAAGGATATGTGGGAGGGCTGAGACCAAGTGCCATGGCCAAGGAGACAAGGGGAAGCATGGCAAAGTGCTGTGGCCAGCAGCATCCTCGTGGCACCCTTGGCCTGTGTGCAGAAGGCAGCTAGGGCCAGGGGCTGTGGCACCAGACAATTAAGCCCTGTGGGTTCCTAGGGCTCAGGGCTGGGCTCTGTCTCGCAGGTTGTAGAAAACATGTCCCTGAGAGTCTTTCCCTACCAGCTCTGGTTCCCAGGGGGGTAATACTAATTGGTGAGCTGACCTGGGGCAAAACTACATCCTCACTTGGGGCTGAGGAGATGGTTCAGTAGAATAAGCGCTTGCCTGGCAAGTGCAGGGGCCTGAGTTCAATCCCTGGTTCCACCAAAAACACAAAACAAAACAAAAAACCTACACCCTCACTTGCCGTGTTGACAGCAAGAGTGTGGTCGGGTAAAGGTCTGTGACTGTCCCTCTGTGCTGGTTTCAAGGAGCCCATAGGAGACACTGGACCTGTTTTTACTCCTCAACAGCTTTGTCTTCATTTTTTCCTTGTCGTATCTTTGGGTCACATTTCCTGTCTCCCCTGGACTGTCAGCTTCTGGACAGTGATACCTGTGTCAGCCCCTCCATCCCCAGTAATAAAGGTTGCCCGCCTGTTCCCTTCATGTCTCAGCAACCTCCCCAAGGCTCCTGGTGGACTTTCACAAGGAGTGTCACAACCGTCATCCACCAAGTACTACTTTGTAGCTGCAGGGTCGAAACCTGTCATACTCCATCTTCCCTACTTCACAGAGGGAGACTTTAAGGCTCAGAGCCCCCTGTCTCTGGGTGCTGCAGCAGAACCCAGGCCCCATGTCATAGTCAAGTACCAGTCCTCATGTTGTCAAGTGAGGTCAGAGCTGCTCCTGGCTACAGAGGGGCCCCACCTGGACTATTTCCCAAGCCAAACCCCACTTAGAACTCCACCCTTCTCCAGACAAGGAGCTGAAAGGTGACAGATGGCTCCCAGGAATGTGGAGCCAGGAGCCCAACCACATAGCTGAGTATCAGGACTGGGAACGTCCATTTCAAGGCCCTTTAATGGACTAGGGCACAACATAAGTTGTCTCAGCTTGAGCCACAGAAGCCCGAATACCTGCGAGCTGGGCTCTGCACAACCCCTGCATGGTATTCCCAGTAAAAAGTCCTGCCTGTCATTGCCCAAGAATCATTCAGCCCCCAAAGACTCCCGCCTTCAAGTGATGAGGAAACTGGTGTCACTGAGAACATTATCACCATTGAAATTAAACAGTAATGTTAGTGGCATGAGGGGTCCCTCTGCTCCTGCTTCCACATTGCCCTCTTCCATGGGTGCCCACGCCCCCACACCATGGACCCAAAGGGGTTGTTACAGTAGCTATGGGAGTTGGGGGTACTGGACTTTTCTCCACTGGGTATGAGTGGGAGCAAGGGACCCCCAAGGTTCTAGAAAAGCCAGGCTGAGCTCTCTGGGCCCACACAAGAGAGGCTGGAGATTTATTCTCTCCCGGCACCTGGGAAGCAGGAGGAGGTAGTGGGAAGGCAGTGACTATGGGGAGGTGGGCTGGGGTCACCTATTTGTCACAAGCAGTGCTGTGTGCACATTTGTGACTGCCACAGTGGATGGGGCACATGACAATCTTTGGGGGCAGGGGGAGTGATGCTGAAGAAGTAGGGACCTGTTTGATCTCAGGTTCTCTTCTCTATAAAATGCAAAGACTAATTCCCTCCTAACTGACAGAGGTGTCATGGGGACGAATGAAAGATAATGAAACCTCTCGGAGGGACGGAAGATGAGTTATTTAAATGAGTACAGCCCCTCAGCACAGTGCAGAAGCAGGCGGCCTGGTGCTCGTGTGTATGTGTGTGTGTGTGCGTGCGCACGCGCGCATGTGTGTGAGTGTGTAGCATCTCCATGCAAGCCCATCACTCACCATCCAGGATGCTGGAGGCTGTGGCACCTGCCTGCTGTGACAGAGGAGGGTCCCCAGTATTTGTCACTGTGCCAATGCCAGGGGAAGACAAGAAAAGGGAAGGAACCCCAGGGTGTTCACAGAGGGGCATAGAGACATCGTCCCTATGGGCAGGACCAAGCCACCCAGCTCTGGCCAGCAGGAGGCCAAGCCCACAATGATTTATTGGTCTTTCTTTCCCAGATCAATAGGCTAGTGGCTATGGATGCAGAGGGCCGCAAGCACTGTGGCCCCAAGGTATAAATTAATATGGCCTGTCAAGGGGCTGCCTTCCCTGGCATGGGCATGATGACACTCTCGTGAGTGGAGCTGACACCACGGGGAACTCCTTCCCCAGCTCTCACTGCAACCTGAGGATGCAGTTTATAAATCATGCAGCACCTGACGGGCACATACACCCGGGGCAGCTGGCACTGCTGCAGCCCTGGGGGTGCTAATACAGCAGATCTTTGGCCAAATTCATCTCCACATGCTCTGGGCCTCACCTGGCCACCACACTAGAGCTTCCCATGTGCCACAAATAAGGCCATGGCTGAAGTCAGGGCCTGGCAGGCATCAGTGGGCACCAACCCACAGCACCAAGCTCTTGGGTCTCAGGTGTCACCAGTTGAAACAGGTAGGGCATTTGTGTGCACCACGCCTAGCCCAGCGCCAGGCTGCCTGCACCCCAATCCGGCTGTGCCTTCACCCCAGGGAAACATGCCGCTGTACAGTGCTCCCTGCACCGTCATAGTCACCCAACAAGCAGAGAAAGCAACAGGGCATGCACATGCCTGTGGGCTGGTGCTGAGGATACCTGGTCCCCGCTCCCTCCAGCTCAGACAGGAGTACAATGACAACAATCTCAGCCAGGACCCCTGTTCAGGCGCTTGCTCATCCCTTCCCTGTGCCGAGCACCTCATTGGTGTGATCTTAGCAGTGGAGCCGTGTGCCAGCCTGGCAAGCTGGGCACGGTTATTCCCATTTTGCAGGCAGAAGTGAAGCCAGAGGCCAACAGCCACAGGCTCGGGCCTGGGTCCTCATCCTGGCCCTGCTAGCCCTGCCGAGGACAGGCCACTCACCTTACCCAGAGCAGATCCATGGGAGTCACCTGAGAACGGCAAGCGTGAGCATAGGGAGGGGCTCTGTGGGGTCCCACAAGGAAACCTCAGGAACTGCAGCAGCTTATTCCTGCTGTTGTCCTGGGAATGAGTTATCTGGTTTCCTTGGCAAATGGTCTCTTTTCTTCCCTGCTGCCCCTCTTCAGCAAGACCCAGTAACTCAGCTGCCCTCACACAGTGTGGGCAGCCAGGAGGCTGGGGTAAGGACCCCCGCCTCACACCCCATCTTCTCTCAGGCTCCATTATCTCCTTCAGCCTCAGGCCCCTGTGGGCAGCCTCACCCACACCTCACAGCTGCTCAACTGAAGCCATCGATGATAAGGATCTGTGAGGGACGTGAGTATCACCAAGCCCTGGGCAGAGGTCCAGGGGGCCACTGTCTACCAGGCTTTGTTTCCATGAGGCAAGTATGGGGACCTGCAAGGGATATATATTCACACAGCCCATCCTTCCTCAGCAGTCTCTGACCAGGGGTCAGAATTCATCCCTGCCACTGGGAAATTCTAACACACATAAAAAAAAAAAAAAAAAAAAAAAAAATCAGGATGAGGGGACAGCTCAGTGCTGTAGGCTTCTGCATGGCAAGCATAAAGACCTGGGTTTGATTCCTGGTACCATATGCCATGCCAGCCCGTGTGTTGTGCTGGCCACCAAAACTGAGCATGGTGGTACATACCTGTAATCGCAGCCCTGGGAAGGCTGAGACAGGAGAATCACTATGAGTCTGAGCTGAGTAGCAAGACCCTGAACCAAATAAAAAAATAAAAGATGTTTTAAAAAATCAAAGGGTCCCAGAAAGTGAATGACATTCTGAGACATCATGGTTCTCCTTTAACAAGCTCCTACTTACCCTATAAGGGCTCAAACAAATAATTCCCACATGTAGACCACAGTAATTCTATCAGGCTGAACACATAGGAAATTACCGTGACATTTAACACACGTAGGTATAATCAGATATCACTTGTTTTTCTCTTTATAAAATATCCTTCCCTGAGGAGAGAGGGCCCATCTCAATCACCAGCATTGTACTAAATATACTGACTCACAAAATGGACTGAGGACTTTGCCATACTTACATTTTTACGTTTCTTACAATGACCCTGCAAGACAGATGCTCTTACTTATCCTACAGATGAGGAGACTGAGGTCCAGAGAGGGTTGAGTCACCTGTCTGAAGTACACAGAGAAGATGCTTGAGTCCCTCTCACTGCCCTCATGCCCACTTGGCTCAGAATCCCTGGGCCCTGTTTAGCAGCTGTTCAACAAATATTTGTTGCATTCATTAAGAAAAATTTGTGGCTCAGGGCCTGGTGGGTCACAGCTGGGCTTGGACAGATAGGCAGAGCAGGGCGGGCAGGGCTACGGTACTGGTGAAAAAAGTACAATGTGTGTGAGGGACACAGACACTGAATCTGCCCCTGGATGGAGGGAGGAACTGGAAGGTGACACGGAGGACACACAAGGACCCGTAGGTTGAGGCCAGGTGGACAGAAGCCGAGGCCCCCGCTGAGCAGGTGGAACTTCTTGGAATTTCAAGGACACAGCGACCCCGAGACTCCACGGGGCCCCTGGATTCTTTAACCCAGCAGCCACCTGGAACCACGTGACTTCCAGCCACACACCTGCCATCCTCCCAAACACTCCAGCACGATAGTCGCCACCCCGGGATGCAGTTCCGGCCCCAGAGACCCAGGAAGGGGACAGCGCTGAAGGTCGGTGAGGCGGGCACGCGCCCCCGACGAGGCAGCGGAGCAGCACCGCTGGGCACAGACACAGGCAAACACGTTTGAGCAAATTGGCACGCCATAAAAGTCTATTACAGCAAATCAAACAGCAGTCAGCATGACAGCCATTAGCCTGAAATGAATACACGGGGACTTAATGAGGTCTGTCGAGGCTGGCTTGGTGAATTAAGTTGCCAATTCTAGCAGGATTTCCCTTTTCTTTACGGACTTGAAAGCATCCACGCTGCCTCGTTTGGGCTTCGACAAGTGAATTGCAGGCCCTTTCACCCTGATAAAATGGATAATTACACGGAGGACGGCAGAGCGAGGGGAGAAGGGTGGGCGGGAGAGGAAAGGAGAACAAACAAACCCAAACACGCACCTGCCTGCACTGGGCGGGCTGGGGGCGGTGCCTGCTCTCCGAGGGCCTCCCACACCCTGCTATTCCTGGCTGCAGGCTGGGGTCCTCTCAGGCCAGAGCTCCAGGATGCGTGGACCAGCTCAAAGTTTTCATGTGCGTAGTGCTGCCTTTGGGACCCCTCAGAACCTCTCTAGGGGCAGCCCCACAGAGCTCCCCAAACCTGGCGGGCCTCTGTGTTAGCAGAAGAGTTTAAAATGCAGATTCCCACTGTTTTCTCCAGCTGAATTTGCAGAGGTTTGGTGCCAGAAGGTGCTTCCTGGCCAGTCCCCTGGGAAGTTCCAGAGTGTCTGGGACCTTCTGATTCGTCACTTTCCCTATACTTTCTGAAGCTGGGTGGCTTCAGAGGCAGCGAGTGCCCCTCTGCTTGCATACACTAGGGACGGGGAGCTCAGCACACTTTTAGCAGAGCAAAGGACTCAATTGTGGGAGCTCGTTACCAGAAAGCTCTCTTGCGCAGGTCTGCACTGCCACCCGGGCACCTGCACCAACTGCTGTTAGTCAGGCTCAGGGCTAGAGGGGCGGCAGTTAGGAAGGAAAGGACTGGGTGCAGCGGCTGAGACAGCCACAGAGCAGCTAAATAAACAGCTGAATAGACCGCAGTGCCTCGCCATCCCTAAGGATCAATGTAGCCCTAACGGGAAGGAACTTGTCCTTTGGGCATCATCCCCAGCAAGCAGCTGCTCCAGCAAGGCAGTCTGACAGCTGCAGAGGTCAAGGTCATCAGAAAGACAGGACAGGTCTAAAGTCTGGCACCGATACAAAGAGAAGCACGGGTCTTGACTCCACCGTCCCTGTTCTTGTGATACCCATGGAATGTCCACTGCCACCTCAGCCAGGTTGCCCTGGAAACCCGCCTCCTCCAAGGAGCCAGCTGAGATTTCCTGGTTTCTTCAGCAGCCCCTGCACTCAAGCCCACCGGGGCCTGCAGTACCCACTCTTTTTTTCTTCCCCTATTTCTCAGGGCTAAATTCTCATCCTGTTCACAGCCAAGAGCATCTGCCACTGAATTCACTTCTCAGGCAGGGGCTGGGGGCCAGTGGGGGCCAGGTGCACTCTCTGCACACAGAGAACTGCAGGTATAATTCTGGGGTAGAACCAGCAGGCCCCCAGCCTAGGCTGGAGGCAGGCAGCTCAGGTGGCCACACCAGGCCAGGCTGGTGGCTTGGCCCCCATCCACCTGATACCACACCTCTGATGGCCACAATGAGCAGCCAAAAGCAGGGCACTGAGTATCAGGGCTGTAGTGACCAGGACAGCGGCACATCAGCAAGTACACCCGTGGGCCTCCCTCCAAGGCCAGTGTGTCCTTGCAGCTGGCCCCTCACTGCCTACCCTCTGCCATCAGATGGGCAGGAGGCAGAGGCCACCTTATCCTGGCTGCCCTTCCATTTGTTAGATAAAGAGCACAGTGGCCCAGAGAGGTCAAGTGACACCTTGAGCAGACCCAGCCACGTGGGAGAAGGGCAGGGGCTCCATCTGGTCTCCTGCCTCGAGTTCTGACTCCTGTCATCCCACACCGCACGGCTGCCTGGGCCTCTAGGAATGAGCTGGCACAGAGCCAAGATGAGAGCAGACACTTGACAAATATTTACTAAATAAATGAATTGGGGAAGGGGTTTGCTGCTTTTAGAACCCCAGGGGCCCCCACAAGGCTGGGTGCTATGGGAACTATCTCTGAAGGGACAGAGGGGAAGGGCTGGGGAGAAGGGACACGACCTGTCCCCTTGCCACTGCAGCCGCCCGTTGCCCCCTGAGGGCTGGTGCAGGGCAGCCGGGCCTGCCAGCACGGCAGCTGAGCAATGGGTCCAAGGCTCATTAACTTCGAGCCATGCCCTTGGTTTCTGAGCCCAGGCCCAGAGTGCAGGCTGGCACGTAGAGCTCCTTAATTAAATTAGGGAGATTTCCAAATGAGAGGGAGCCCAAAGCCAAGCTGCAGTGCCCGGGCACAGCGGCCAGAGCACAGGGCACTGTGCCCCCCATGCTTAGGACAGTGGCCTCTGCCTGGCAGGGAAGGGGCACGGGCTCCCTGGTGCTTCCCCTCCCACACATTTGAGTAATGAGGCCAGGAAGTAGGGACGGGGATAGGATATCTTCATCCCTGTGGGATCCTGAGCCTGTCCTGGGAGTCAGAAGGCTCAGTCACAGCTGTGTGACCCTGGGCAAGTCACTCTCCCAGGCCGCGGCTCAAAACTGTCTTTGTTCCCAGACTTGATGACTGATAAATGGGGGACAAGCCAGATGCCATGGAGCCAAGCTGCCTTTCCAGAGGGTTCCAGTTCCCACCATTCTTAATCACCCTTTACCCACCTGCCCAAACACGGTCCCCCCACCACCACCACGTTGGAAGGCTTTCTCACTGTACTCAGTGTCTTTGTATCACTAACTCCCAGTGCATCGGACAGCGAGCAGCAAGAACCCCAGTGCCATCGGGAGCCAGCAGCCAGCTTATTAACGAAGTGATTGTAATGCAGTAATTTGTACTTCTCAATTACCAGCACTGGCTTGATTTTCCACGCATGCACTTATGCACACACATTCAGGGCACACAGACCAGGCGTGGGGGCTTTCAGGAGGGCACAGAGCCAGGGAAAGCCCTCCAAGCCCTGCCCCTGAGGCCTGCAGGGATCTGATCCGGGCCAAGGCAGGAACGTGCTGCCAGCCTGCCACCCTGCGAAGGCCTGGTCTGGCCTGTGCACCTGCCCCTCCGAGTCCCACTGCCCGCTGGCCCTAGCTGCAGGTTTGGCCTCCCCCAGGACAGGTCCTCTCCAGCCTGAGACTCCCACACCCCTGGCCAGTCGTGCTCCTAACCACCGCTGCCACCGGGGCCTGTGTTCTCAGACACGCCGGCTTGCCCACCAAGCAGTACAGAGCGAATGTTGGAGCTGCCCTCGGACCAGCTGGCCCTCTGTCCACCCCACACAAGTGGCTTGGAGCAGCCAGCTGGGTATCCTGGCCAGGGCAGTCCTGGCAGCTCCTACCTCGGGGATGCGCACACTGTAGGGCTGATTGTGAAAGGTGGGTGCGTTGTCATTCACGTCCCCGACCTGGATGTTCACTTTCCGTGTGATCACCTGGCAAGAGAAGGGCACAGAATTGGCACTGACACCTGCCCCTGGACTGTTCTCCCCCATGCCACCTGCATGATGGTGTCAAACCCAGCACATGTCTCCCAGGGGACCAGGGCCTAGAAAGACACTCACCCCCTGGTGGTCGCTGACAGAGAACTCCACTGTGAACTCAGACTTGGTCTGGAAGAAAGGAGAGAGGGAGGAAGGCAGAGTTAGAGAGCTGCTAGGTGCTGGGGCCCTGGCCCACCTGAGGGTGCAGAGACCTGTCCTGCCTAGGACCTGTTCTGGGGCTGCCTCTGCAGTCCCAAAACTGCCATCGCCTTTAGGCAAGGATAGGAAGTTGCCATATGAGCCTGAAGAGCAAAGATAGAGAAAAGTCAGGCATCTTGCGCGCCAGACATTTGGCTCTGTCTCAAAGTTGCAAGTAAGCCAGGCACAGCGGTGCACCCATGAAATGCCCTCTGCTCAGAAGACTGGGACAGGAGGGGCAAAACCTCAGGGCCAGTCTAGGCAACTTAGGGAGCTGCTATCTCAGAAGGGCCGGGGGCCATGGCTCAGGGACAAAACACCTGTGGCTTCAATCTCCAACACCCAGGAGAGGGCAAGGGCTGGGGTATGTTACACCCTTGCCTCCCTTTGCTAAGCGTGCCTGTGTCATCATCTACTTTTTTTTGTTTTTTTTGTAGAACCAGGGATTGAACTCAGATCCTTGCGTTTGCCAGTCAAGCGCTTATCCTACTGAGCCATCTCCCCGGCCACTATCATCTCCTACTTCTCTAGAAAATTCCTTTGGAGGAGGATTGGGTGGGGGTCGAGGTAGGTTTTACATCTACAAAGATGACCCCATGGGCACAGTTACTCCTGCCCATCTGATGTTGTATCCCTGTTTAAAGACACCCCCCCCCAGTGACCCCATGTCCTGACATCAGCCTGGCCCTTGAAGAGAGATGTCACTTAGGAGGATGCTACTGAAGGGTCAGAATGGGCCTCAGAGGAAAGGCCCCAAAGATATTGAGTCACCTTCTGCCAAGGTCTTTGCCTGCTCCTTAGGAAAGAGGGGAGCAGGGCTGCAGGTAGGGTATACCTCTCTGTCCAGTGGCTGCCGAAGCCACACCACGCCAGTGTCAGGCTCCACGGCAAAGAAGCGGGAGGCCTCCTCGCCTGACACACCAAACACAAGGGGGTCGTTGTCCATGTCCCGGGCCAGCAGCTGGGTCACAGAGGAACCTGAAGTGGCCAAGGCAGAGAGAAGAGGGCAAACAGAGGAGGTCAGCTTCATTCCTTACACCTTGCTGGAGTGGCTGGCCTTCCGGCAGGAAACAGCTGCCCACAAACCCCCAGCAGTGTGACTTCCACAACTGAGGTATTTTCCAGCTCTTATGACCAAACCTGGAAGTACCAGACAAACTTAGACAACCAATCACCCTGGTGTTAGGCACCCTTAAATCCCCAGGACCTATCGCCAAAATGGCTTGTGCGTGCAGTGTGCCATTTTCTGAAGAAGGCAAACATCTTCTTGGTTCCAGGGTGGGGGCTGTTGGAGCAGACCACCATGTGGAGCCACACCTCCTTTCCAGGATTCAGCTGACCCTATCAGAGGGGACAGATGCCTTCTTGCGCTCCACAAGTGATGCTTGTGTTTACTGAAGCAGTAAATGAGGGAAGGATCCTAAGTGTTGGGAATCTGACCTAGAAAAGTATGGCTAATGAGCTTTTTGTAAGTGAACGTCAAAGAGGTCGTTTCTAACAGGACAGTGATAGCTAAGGCTTTTGGGCCCTAATCAGGGGCCAGGCCCTGAGCCTAGTAATTCCCATGTATGGAGCCATTGAATTCAGTCCCTGCTAGCAATCTCCCTCTTACCTGATAAGGCCAAGAAGAGCGATTGTGTAATTTCCCAAGGCCTCCCAGCTAGCAGAGGGCACAGCTGGAGTCCACGGCCCAGGTAGTCACAACCCAGAATCCACATCTGTCTCCACACTTGCACATCTCCAGAACTGACACTGAGCTCTGTGGACTTCAACTGGGAGCCCAAAATGGAAATGGAAGATCCTGGGGTATCCCTGGGGCTCCTGGGTGACACCAGACTCTTGGTCCATTCACAAGGGGTTCACTCATTAAATCCCCCAGCAATTCTGTTTGGTAGTCATTATTACACCCATTTCACAGATTTGGGTGTTGAGGCTTGGGGACGCAAAGCAACTTCTCCAAGGTCAAACAGCAGAACAGCAGATGATGGGGAAAAAAAATTGGAAGGAGTTGTGGAATCACAGCACAAAGCTCCCGCAGCCAAAAGATCAAACCCTCCTACTCAGGGAGGGTGAAGCAGAGGGCATTAGCAAGTTGCCTGAGGTCAGATGGTGGCGTGGTCAGCACTGGAACCCAGGCCTCTCAATGCCCACCTTCTCAGCCTGATGCTGTTTCCCTTCTAGGCGGAGAGAAGGGGCTATGTGAGAGCCACAGATAAACAGCATACTTCCCAAAGTGTCTGCATCCCTCAGTGACAAGGAGCACAGTGACAGCAGAATGTGCTGTTTATTTTAAAAGACATAACCTAAAGCTGGAAAAGGATTTCCACCCCCAAGCCCAGATTTCCAGGAATACTCAGTCCTTTCCCTTGCTAACATTGGATAAATACTGAATGCCTTCCCAGTGTCCCAGGCAGATTCTACACCAGAACCGAGGCCCATGAGGCCCTGCTCTGCGTCACAGAGTCCACAGCAGCCTGAAGCCTCTGGAATTCGTATCTGTGGCCCCCTGAAAAGCTAGGCCCAGGGGATTCTGGGAAGGCCTCGCTGGCCGTCCAGCCAGGTCAGTACTTCGGTCTGATATCCCAAATGGCTCAGGCCCGACACTCAGGTCCTCCGAAGAAGGGGTACACTGGGCAGGACAGGGATGGGGCCATCAGCTGCTGTCACCCACCCTGTAATTTCCTGGACTTTTATCCATTTTCCCCTCAATTATGTGCTGCTCAAAATGGTCCTTTTCAGCTTCCTCACGGGCTCTTGCCTGCTCACGTCTTTTTTGTGTCTCAGGTAATTGCTGGTGACCTTTTCTAAGTGTGCTAATTAAACGTGCCAATTTAATATCATATTTAAGACAAGACGCCCCGCAATTTCCAGCTGGACACATACCTCCCTGCCCAGCACAGCTCTGGACTCTGCAGGAGCTGGGCCGCCCTGGCTTCTCCTTTCTCTTATCAGCTGAGGCTCCCTGCCCCGACTGAGGCCAATCCACAGGGCTCAACTCCAGCCCAGCACACCGAGGAATAGCCACTGGGAGGGGGACAGTCCTGGCTACGCAGCCCTGGGGTGCGCATGCTACACACAAGCTCTGTCTGAGAAAGAAAGCATGCCTGTGTCTCAACCCACACAATAGCAAGAGCACTTAAAAAAAATTGTGGCAAAATGCACATCACATGAAATCCACCATTTTAACTAAAATGTATAAATCAGTGGCCATTAGCACATTTGCAATGGTGTGTAACCATTACTACCAACTACTTCCAGAACATTTGCATCACACCAAAAGAGACCTCCATACTCACTAGCAGTCACCCCCAGTCCTTCCTCCCCAGCCCCTGGCAACCACTAACCCACTTTCTGTCTCTATGGGCTTACCTGTTCTGGACATTTCACATAAGCAAAACTGACCTTTTGTGTCTGGCTTCTTTCACTCAGCATCGTACTTCCAAGGCTCATCCATTTTATCACATGTATTAAACATCGCTCCTTTACTCCCCTTGGTCCTGGGGTATAAACCCATGGCTCACACATGCTGGGTGAGAGCTCTACCACCAAGCAGCAGGCCGGCCCTGCTCTTCCTTTCAATAGCTGAGTAAAACTCTATGGTGTGGCTATAATGCAGCCCGTTCATCCATTCATCAGTCCATGGGTTGTCCCACCTTTGGCTATTGTGCATGATGTCACTATACCCACCTGGGTGCCAGTTTTGGTTTGAACATTTGTTTTTAATTCTTGGAGGTACATACCGAGAGCAGAACTGCGGGGTCACATGGTAATTCTATGCTGAACTTAGGGAGGAATCCACAGTGGCTGCACTGTGCTGTCCCCCCCCCCCCCCCGCCAGCAAGGAGGAGACCTGGAGCTCTTCCCAGTGGTAAGAAGAGACCCAGTGACTTATGGCACCAGAGCACCCTCGACCATGGCAGAGCAGGGGCAGATAGGCATCCACAGCAGGTCCTGCCTGCTCACCCTTGGCAGTGCCTGCCAGCCCGAGTGTCAGCTGCCAACCTCTGCCACCCTGCCCGAGGGGTTCTGGTCATCACACATAGCAGACAGGCCTGAAGGCCAGGCGGCTGATGCTGCTGGTGGCCGTGCTCGGTGAGCAGCTACAGGGCAATGATGAATAAAGAGGAGATGCTGGGGACAACTTAGAGGCCGTGTTCCACTCTGGCTCACGGATCCCCCAGTGGGGTTAGCCTCTAGTTGTCCACGGGGCGAGATGTTGATGGTATGACTTGAATGTGTCCCCCAAAAGTTCTTGTGTTGGAAACTTAGTCTCCAGCTCACCTGTTGATGGCACTTGCAGGCAATGCCTGTGGGAGGGAATCAGAATTGAAGAGGCCATGACTCAGGGCAGGGCCCCGTGATGGCATTAGCAGGTTTACAAGAGGCCTGAGCCGGCAGCTGGTGCCACTGCACCCAGTGAAGCCCTCACGTGTTACGATACAGCATGAAGGTCCCCGCCAGATGCTGGTGCCAGGCTCCTGCACTTCTCAGCCCCCAAAACCACAGCTAAATAAAGTTCAATTCTTTATAAACCACCAGTCTGTGACATCCTGCTCGAGCAACAGAGAACAGGCCAAGGCAGAGGTGACGCATCTTGAGGGCCTACTCCTCCCCTTCCCTGTCCCACATTCTCTGCCCCCTCTGTGTTTCCAGGCTCCCCAAATAAGCCACCTGGCCCTCCATCGCCATCACAAAGCTTGCTTTTTCTTGGAGAGAGAGAGTGTGTGTGTGTGTGTGTGTGTGTGTGTGTGTGCACGTGTGTGTGTGCATGTGTATATGTGTGTGTGATTTTTCTTTTTGTACCAGGGATCAAACTCAGGACCTTGTACTTGCCAGACAGGTGCTTATGTCACTGAGCTATATCCCCAGTCCAAAAGCTTGCTTCTGGGGAACCCAAAGAAAACCAAAGCAATGCATCAGAAGCACCCAGGGAGCACTAGGAAGGAGCTGAGGGTGGGAACATCTAGTCCCCATGGCCCCTGCAGGGAACAATGGGGCACAGCCAGGTGCAGAAGTCCTGGTGCTGGTTTAGTGCAGGGGGATATTCAAATATTTAACAATGGGCACAGTACAGGCATCAACCAATCAGGAAGGATGCTGGCCATAAACAACCAGACCAGTGAGTGCAGCCCGTAAGTCAACCTGGTTTATGGCTCACATTTTAGATGCAGAGAAAAGCTCCTCCAGTCCCAAGATGATTTAAGGGCTCCGTCTTACGGCTCCCAGCTCAATCAGTGCAGCTGGAGGAGTCTCTGTATTTGGTGTGTCCGCCTCCATCATGTGGAAGCATCACTTCTGGGCTACCCCCTTCTACTCTGTGCCAATCCACCCAGGCCAGGGCCCAGCCTGACCCCCTGGCTGGGAAGCTGACTAGCAATGAGCTTAAATCATACTCAGAGCAGTATTACTCACTATAGCCAAGAGGGGTAAGCAGCCCATGTAGCCACCTGTGGGTGGGTGGGTAGGTAGATGGATGGATGGGTGGGTGGGTGGGTGGGTGGACAGACTGGATGAGCAAGTTGTAGCACATGCATCCAATGGAATATTACTTAGTATTACTTAGTTCTAAAAGGAAAGGAAATTCTGACACCTGCTGTGACATGGGTGAACCCTGAGGACAACTATGTTAAGTGAAATAAGCCAGCCACAGAAAGACAAATAAAAGAGAAATCTCCCTTTTACAAATAGAGTAAAAGTACCTACAGTACGTAGAGAATGTAGAGTCATGGGATTTATAGAGACAAAGTAGCATGGTGCTTTCCAGGAGCTGGGGGAGGGTGGAGTGCAGATTTATCATTTAATGGAACGATAGTACCATTAAACCACCAGGTAGTTTCAGTTTTCAAGATAAATAGAGTTCTGGAGATTGGTTACATAAGAGCGTGAAGGTACTTGATGCTACTAAACTACACTTAAAATTAACTGAGACAATAAATTTTGTGTGTTTTCCACAGTTAAAGAAATTTAAAAAAAAAAAAAAGCAAAGTAGGTCATACCCGAGGCCCTAGTGGTCTAGCCCAAGATAATGCACCCCCTCCCCTCCACATCGCCTGGGCTTCCTGGGATCATGCTCTTCTGGCCCACAAGGCTTCTTTCTGTTTCTGAACAGGCCAGGTTTCTGGCTGCACAGGCCTTTGCCCAGGCTGTGCCTCTGCTGGGCCGGCTCCATCGCTACGTCACTGTACCCAGGAGGCTCCAGGCTCCTCTCCCAGGCCAACCCTTAGCATCTTCTCAAGGCCTTCCATAAACACAATACAAGCTCAGCCACACACAGTCTAATAAGACTTCTGGCCGCTCTTGTCCCCACACCCTAATATATTGTCCTTACAGCCCTTCCTCTCTGAACCAATCCATTTATTCACACGACTTACTGACTGCCCACCCCAACCCTCTGCCTGCCACACAAGCAGGGGCTCCATGGGAGTGAAGGCCTGGCCTGTCACATTTCTGGTAGTGTCCCTAAGCCTGATAGAGCTGCTGGCATCCTAGAGGTACTCAAGGAAGAAAGGAACAACTCTGGCACCTGCCAGAGATCTTGGAAAGGACAGCCCCCAAAGCAGCAGAGATCTCTGAGCCACAGCAACAGTGTAGCAAGTGAGTCCCTGACTGTGTGAAGGACAGGAGATAGCTCACTAATCAAACCCAGCACAGTCCAAACCAGCCACACTTGGTTCAGTGAAATCAGAGCTCGGCCCCGGAAGGGGGTCCAGGCTCTGAACAGTTGGCCCTGTGTTCTCTCCTAGGGCTGTCTCTTCTCTCTCGGCAACTGAGTATCCTATCTTTGGCTGCAAGAACCCTGTCTTGGGACAGGGTGCCCTGCCCTGGAGGTCAGGGGATGGTGAAGGTTCAGGTCAGCTCAGCAGATGGTGGAGGTCACGGGGAGGTGCAGGGCCAGGGCCACATCCTCCGCCATGGCTATAGCCGCTCAGCAGCAAGCCACATCTGTCTTCCAGTGCAGGGAAGACAATCATGGCTTCCCTGTGGCCCTGCTGAGCCACGCTGATGGCTGAAATGACTGTTATTACTATCATTGTTGTTATCTGCACTGAGGGGTGAGGGCCAGGATTGGTATGCCAGGCCGCTCCCGGAGAGCTGCTAGACAGGGGGCCGGCCAGAAAGTCAGGCAGGACGGGGCTGGGCTGAGAGGCCTTTTATTTTTTTTCTGAATTGGAGAAGGATAAAAATCTATGTGTGTTTGAAAACAGAGAAGACTGCAGAATGCACAAGGAGGGAGAAAGGACACTGTGCTTCTACCTGGCAGCAGCTTCTCCCTAAAGCAAGACACCTCCCATGGTCCCCGCAGCACTGAAACTGTCCCCCTCCCATGAGATCCAACACTCTTCCCAATGTGAGTGCAGCCCCCAGCCCAGGCAGCTGCCACCCGCCGCACTTGGCAGCTTCACACACTCCCACACCCATGCTGCCGCTGCCCCCTGGGTGCATCTTCTCTCCCACACCTCTGCATGCACACTAGGGTCATGGGGCCTTAAAGGCAGAGGCTGCAGCTCCGGGACATGCTTAATCCCCTCCCTTCCCTTCTCCACCTCTCCACCACAGACTACTATTCCTCCAGGGGCCAAGGAGTTAGGCAGTCCCTTCTCCTGCCCATGCAGACATTACTAATCAATCACAGCACCCTTTTCTGTGGAATTTATAGTCAACTTCAGAGCTGTTCCCAGCACTGGGTTCCATGCAGCTGCTATCATCAATCCTAAAGACACATGAAAGCAAACCTCTTCCAATCTGACCTAAAAGGACTTTTACCAGCTGTGATCTACTGTCCCTCTCATCCAGAGGCCAAGGATCTAGTGCTGTGTCCTGCCAACCAGCTCAAAAGCAGGAACCTGTTATGGCCAAAAGGAGGATAAAACACACCAAACCCTTCCACTCTTTGCAGAAGGAGGAGCCTCGGCCTGCTGTGAGGCCGCTGTGTGGATGAGCCTGGGCTAAGGAGACACAGACAGCAATTCCAAACCCCAGCTCCAAGGCTGTGGTTGTGCCCAGGACTTTGGAGACTCAACTCCCTGGAGCCATCTGCCTGATATACCCCACCCATGGGAGAGAAGCCTGGCCTATTCCTGGCCTGGCCCTGGTCTCTGCCACTGAGGGGCTTCTCCCCTTCCCTCCTGTCCCCTGGGGCAGCCCAAGCAGGGTGGCCTTGGAGCCTGGGGTCTCATCTGTCTCTCCTCTGGGATCAGACAGGCCAGTTAAGTGCCCCAACTCCTGCGGCTCATCTCATCTGTCTTAAGTCCCCTCTCTGCTCTCCTGCTTTTGATCAGCTCCTTTGGCTAACCCCCCAGCTTCTGAACTTGTTTTGACCTCAGAGGAGCTTTCTGGGGGGTTGGAGTTCCCAGGCTCTGCACCTACCCATCACACAGAAGCCAGCTGGGCAGTAACATCTGATGTTGGGCCCTCTGCCCTGGCAGGCCGGTGGCCTCCCACACTCTTCACTGACAACCACAACCACCTCTGCTCTCTGCAGAATACCCTGCCCCAGGAGAAAGAAAGTGTCCCCATCCCCATGCCCTTGGTCATCTCCACACCCACAATGCTGCCCACTTAGAGCAGAGGCACATGCTGCCTGTGGGAAAGGAACGCGCTCACTCACCTATGTGCAGGCACTGTGCCAAGGGCACCATCCACTCAAGCACTGTTCCTCCTGATGACCCTACACAGAAGGGCTGACATCTGCTCTCCAGGTGAGGAAACTGTGGCTCACAGACACACCGCGATCTACCCCAAGTCACACAGCTGAGTCTGTCTGACTCTAGTCCTCTCCTGATGCTTCTCACCCAGCCTTCTATCCAAGCCCAAAAAACAGCAGCAGGAAACGTCTTCTCACCTTGTCTCTCAGAGGCTGATCCCCAGGGGAGCCTCCTGCTGGCTCTAGACTCTGGCCCAAAGGGGAACATTCTTGTCAGAATGGTGGTTATCTCTCCTGAGAGTCGCACAAAAGAAGTGAAATACACAACGACATTTTTTTTTTAAGTTAAAAAACCCTGGAGGAATGGTTAGCCATTGAGCATCAACATTTGAGGGCCCTGGCCCTGGCCCTCGGGAACCCCAACTCTTTTGTTACTGGCCCTGCACAGCAGATAAAAGGCATCACCTGCTAAGGTCTGCAGGCCTCCACATGCCCCGAGTCACCATAACCTTGGTATTCCAGAGAGGCTAAGTCACGTGCCCTATGTCACTCAGATAGCAGAGCTGGGACTATTTACCAAATTTCCTATGACAGTCTTTCATTCATTCCCTCAGCAAACCGAGCAGCTCACATTTCAGGGGGGCAAATCCAAGCTTCTGCTGCACCACACACTTCTTTATAACCCATGGCCTACAGGGCAGGCATTAAAAGAAAGCCTGTTTGCAGACTGGATGCCAGGGACTATTCCTACCCCTCATCTGTGTCCCAGACGGTACCCTCAAGGCAGGTGCTCCTTGGAGTCCAAGGGCTTGGGACACAGAAGATGCTCTGGGAGAGAATCAGGTGCCTTGCTCTGGCTCACGCCCAGCTACGACCCACCGTGTGCCCCTGGGCCACTCATGCTGTCTCTGCACTCCCAGTCCCCTCTGCCACCAGGAGGGCTGGAGTCGGTGGCCGCAACACAGTGTCTTTGGGAAAGAACAAAAGCACACATGGCAAGTGGGTTGAGGCTCCCGTGCCCACGCCACCCCCACAGCATGGTCTGGCTGCGCGGCTCAGGGGTGAGCTGATGGTCACCCAGCTGAGCAGCTGGCAGGCGGCTGATCTGACATTCAAACTGGTCCCCCAGGTTCCCAGGATGTCGCACTTTCTGCCACGTCACACTGAAGTCACATCCGTCAGCAACAGCTACAGTATCTGGGCTCTGCGGTCACACATATCCGAGACAGGTGCCCAGCACCACGGACAGGACAGGGGCTCACAGGGTGGTTCAGAATAAGCTGCCATAGAGCCAAGGTTCGTGAGAGATCAGGCACTTTTCTCTGTCCAGAAATAGCAGCCTGAGCACAAAATGGCCGAGGAAAAAAGGACTCAAGAATGTGTGGTCTGACCTTCCCAAGTCCTTGCCGCAGCTCCCAGGCCCATGGGGGGCCGAAGTCCTTTCTCAGGGCCCAGAGAGCCAAGTAGTTACCAGATTGAATAACAGTGATAATAGTGGGGTGGGTGTTTTTTTCCCCTCTCCTGAAACTTTTCAATTCATTGAACTGTTCAATTAATTTTACAAAAGGAAATGTGGAAAAATGACGGCAAATTGAACTTGACATTATCATTAAAATAAACAGAGCACTGCAGGCCGTTAAAGGCTAGTGAAGAGATAATCTAAACACTGCCAGGCTCACGCTGGCTCCTCCCTGCTCAGAGCGACCCTCACACTGCCCTTCTGCCCTGAGTTCCAGCCCCAAGGCACTCATCACAGTTCCACACAGCACAAGGCTGAGGCTGTGCCCCTGAGACCCTTTGTTGCCGTGCCCTGGATGAGACCAAAGGGGAGGGCAGCAGCCTCCAGGAGGGAAGCGCCTGGCCAGACAATGCTGCTGGTCGCTGCATCCGGGCCTTTCTTTGTCTCCAAGCCTCCTTCTGGTGCAGGGAAGGGTCATCTCAGCCCTGGCTGTGCACGACTAACACCCGTAGCAACTTTGAAATTCCACATGCTGAGCTGTGGCCCAGACCAAGTACATCAGAATCTCTGGAGAAGGACCAGATTTAAAACCAGAAAGACCCACCCAAGAGGTCCACTGAACTGAGGTGGAGAGTCTGGAGAATTTCTGGGGCTTTTCGGTCTTTAGGACTAAGCCAAGAAACAGCACTGTAGAGTGACCTCCTGTCTGTCAGAACACTGCAGCCACCCATGACCCATGCCTCCAAGGTGCGACTCAGGGTCTGGGTTCCAGCCACAGAACTTTCCAATGGGCCCTGCCAAGTGTAAAACCCTCGGGTACCTCTAGTACACAGCAAGGCTGGAAGTACACAAGTACACCTCTTCCTGTGCCCAGCAGCGAAGCCAAAGTCTGCACCTTTCTACGTGTGAGTTCCCCCACGGTTGGACTCTCCTCTACTTAGGCTGATCTACAGGCAGGACGGATACATGAAAAGATCTATCTATTGCCCTTGCTGTGTTCAAAATTTTCTAAATCCCAATGTAAAAAGAAGTTAATTTATGGCCCCGAAGCAATGATACTTGACCTGATTTCATATTAGCATGCTCTAGGGAGCTTCTAAATTAAGGCTGTCCAGGCCTATATGCTAAGAAGCCTGTGTTAACTAACTGGTCCCTTGTAGGGTCTGGATGCTGGTATTTTCTTAACTTCCCTGAGTATTTCCAACATGGGGTCCAGTGAAGAACCCCAAAGTCACAGCCATGATTATCCAACTCGAGTTTACATAGCGGGACTGTGTTTGTAGTGCAGAGTGGTGGTCCTAACTAGCTCCCGGGGGACGCTGCCCAGCTATTGAAAATCAGTGGGCTCCAGCTGCCAGGGGCCCAGGCCTGAGCTATCTGAAATTCTCCATAAAGGTAACTTGGCTCCAGGAAGCCTGGGCCTGCCAGTCTGACTCTGGAATCTCACCCCCTCCTATGCCTCCTCTGTGCTCCCCTCCAGCCGGAGGGGTCCCAGCTGGGCTTCTTGTCACCTTTTCCACAGCAGGAAAAGGAACTAAGTTGCAAGCAGACAGCAGGTGTGAAAGACACCTTCTCCCTGCCCAGCCTCCCCCACTTGGAGGAGGCCAGAAAAGGGCCCCCAGAAATCGCTTTCTCTTTGAGGACACTCATAATTACCCACAATGATCACAGCACCATCCATTTCACCCTAAAATTAATACATCACGTTGAGAATGATATCGCACTAATTTATCACAAGATTTATGAAACTTGCACTTTTTCTAATGAGATTTATGCAAATGCTGTTCTTGCCACTGTTTGTGTTTTTAAAAGTTTTGAGGGTGAATTGAGGGTCCGGAGCAGTGGGCGGAGTTCCCTCCGACCTGCAGGCCACAGCGCTTCCTGTCCTTGGGGGGACCTTCAGCTTGTGTCTTCCCTGGACACAGATCTCCTCCCGTACCAGGTTCCCTTGCTGGGCTCCAGGGGAGAGCCTGGGCTTCTCTAATCAGAGGCCTTCTGGGCGCTCGGTCTAAACAGTGGCAGGCGGCAGCATCTTGCTAGACAGGGTGAGGACAGCAGGGAGCCAGGGAGGCACTCAGGACACCGACTGAGGTGGCGCTCCCTCTACCTGCACAGGTTTGGCAGTGCTCTGGGCTCGCTTGCCCTAGCGCTGGCCTTGCCGCCCTTTATCAAGCATCGATGGTATTCCAGACCCACTGTGAAGCACGTTGCATAGACGGTCTTGTTTAATATCTACCTCAAACATTCTCACACTTAAACGAGGAGACTGAGTATCAGAGAGGTGTAGCAACTTGCCCCAAGCCACACAGGACGAGGTCGAGTCAGGATTCGAACCCAGCAGCATCGAGCCTCAAAGACAATGTCCTTATCTAGTACCAACCTCAATAACCGGCAGACCGCTCCTCATTAGCAACACTCCACATATCCGAGGGCCACATCCCACATACTCGATTATCCAGAACACGGATTTAAGGCAGGAAACTGGCTCCAAAGACATCGAATAGCTACAATTCTTAGCATGAACTACGAGCATTACATTTCAAGCTCACTATGAAAAAAGGGCACAGTCGGGTCTTGCTTGATGCCTGCTTACTTTCACTTTATGTAGGATTATAACAAGGTGTTCTGCTCTTTTCCATTTGTAGGAAGCCTAAGCAGGTACAGGGACAATTACAGGAAGCACACGAAAGGGAAAGATTAAAAAAATCCCCTCAAAAACTAGGAACTTAACACCACGTCGGTCCCTTCCTGTTGGTGACCACACGCTTCACGATGGAACGATGCTCAGAGCAATGCTCCGCAAAGTGCAGGAAGAGACTGCATGATGAGTCACCCTATGCGCGAAGGCAGGTACATATATAATCAATCTTATGAATATTCCATGCAAGCCATTATAATTAAAAAAAGATTTTGTGCTTAAAGGAATGCTTCCCGAAGTGTATTTCACGAATCATTAATTCCCTGGGAGTCTAACGGGTACTCCATGAAAAAGCATTCCTTGGTCAAAAAGATGTAGGAAACATAATATCTAAGACAGAATGAGAACCAGCTTCCTTCCTCCATGACCTCCCAGAGCCCTTACTACACCAGATGCACTGGGAAGCCACATGAAGGGCAAAGAAGGCTTGGCTTTCTCCAGATTGAATTGGGAAGGCCCTGGGCCAGGAGCTTGTCAGGCTATTCTTAAGGTATATCTTTTCTTGGGGTGGGTGAGTGGATGGACGGGTGGGTGAATACACAGATAGAGAGGTGGGTGGATGAATGGATGGTGTCTTAGTTACTCTTTTCTCATTGCTGGGACAAAATACCTAATGCCCCAAATTAAGAAAGGAAAGGTTTATTTAGCTCACAGTTTGTGGAGGTTTGAGTTCATTTTCGGCTGGCTCCAAGGCAGAGTGGCACATGGCAGCGGGCAGCAGCTCATGGTGGCAGAAAACAGCAAAGAGCAAAGGCAAGAGGAAGAAGCAGGGGCAGCAGGGGCAGAGGCAAGCCCCAGTAGCACTCATTCATAATCCCAGCAGTACTCAAACCCATAATCCCAGCCTTGGATCAAGAATTAATCATGAACTCTAGAACCTCACCCCAATGATTGCATGAGGCTTTAGGGGGGACAACTACACACAAATCATAACAAATGGGTACAAGGATGGGTGGATGGGTGGATAGGTGAATGTGTGGATTGGGGATAGATGGATAGATGGATGGATGGATGGATGGATGGGTGGATGGATAGATGGATGGATGGCTGGATGGGTGAATAGGTATATGGGTGGATAATGATCAGGTGAACAAAGGGGCAAATGCAGGCGCTCTTCTCATCAAAAGTGCACTTCTGTGCCACGGAAAGACCTGTGGCTGGGTCTGGGCACACGCCCCCCAGATGACTTCTGCCTATCTCCCTGATAGGTTATCAGTCCTGGCATCAGTGACGGGAACCTGGGCTTCCCAAGCTGGGTGGCAGATGAAGACCTGCTGGAGCTGCTTCTTACTTAGGCTAAGTCTTGAGCACTAGCATGGTCATCATGACAGCTCTAAATCCACACCTAAGGCACTGGGGAGATAGCTGTCTAGGTCCCTGTCTAGCAAGAGCAAAGTCCTGAGTTCTATCTCTAGCACCACAGGAAAAAAAAAAATCCAGGCCTGATGCCCACACCTTTGAAGTACTGTCCTGATGACAGATCCCAGGCCCTCCCCTGGCCCTGCCACCCATGCACAGTGGGCATCCAGCAGCTACACACTCTCCTAACAGTGCCAGGGTCCCCTCTTGGCCTGTTTGTGCAGCACCCCCCTCAGGGGCCTCACCTCACTTGCCTTGTTCCTGCTCAGGAGGCTACAGATGGCCAAGGCCAGAAAACCCTCACGGGCCCTTCGTTAGCCCACCACATCCCTAAGAGGCTTTAGACCCCTTCAGTCCTAGCTCCTCCATGCTGACTCCCCCCACGCTGTCAGTCCTCCAGTCTTTTTCTCTCAGCTGATGTCAAGTGTCCTGAGCAGTTACTATGATCCTTGTTCCATGCCACATCCTGAGATTCTAGCACTGCCTGGCATGGGCAGGCTCTTTATCAGTGCCTACTGATCAAGGAATGAATGAATGAATGAATGAATGAATGAATGAATGTATGAATGAATGAATGACTGTGGTGAGGAATCCTGGAATGAGCGCTAGGCAAGAGAGTCCCAGGGTTCACAGGAGTGTGGTTTTAGTCATACTGAGAGCCACACCACACCAAGGCCTCTGCCCCAGTCCCAACTGGGCACATCCTGAGGAGAACCTGCTAGTGATACTGGAAGAGCAAAGATGAAGCAGGAAGCAGCTTTCTGAAGACCCATCAGCCTGGCATCTGGCTACCTGGGATGGCTGCTCTTAAACTGGGTGAGCAGAATTATTAATTAGGCAGAGGGTGAACTTCTGGAGTCCCCATCCATTAGGATGAGTCTCCATCCTCCCAGGCCCCACCTCACGCAAATGTCGATCAAGGTGGATGCAGGCATAGACAGAGAAGCAACAGATTAAAGGTGGGAGGCATGGGAGTCCCTTTGTCAAGGAGCTGCCAAGGAGTGGTCCTTCCACTCTGCGCCACACTTGTTCTCGCCGGACCTCTGTGGGCCCATCCTCTGACCATGGTGACTGAGTCACGCCTGGCATCTCATGGGCCAAGGCTGTGGGCACAGGACCTTGTCCTTTTGATGATGTGCCTTGCTCTTCAATTGTCTCCTGCGATTTGCTAGTGACTCCAGAGGCCTCGGGAGGAGGAAAAGAGCACAGGCGTCACCCTCATACAACTCCCTCTAGCCTTCACTGCACACAGCATGCTCTGTGAGGCAACCAGCACCCACAGGACTTTTCCCCCTCAAAGCAGGCTTAGAAAGAGCCATCGGATGCAAGTGGCAACCTCCCCTCCTTTAGTCACATGCAGGAAGCTGGCTGTTTGCACGCTGTGCTCTCATGCTGAGTGATGCCCTCCAATCTGGTGTGACACAGCAAGAAGGGTCTCAGGTGTATCTAGACTTTCTGGCCTCCAGAACTGTCTGTGACAAATTTCTTTCTCTATAATTAACCCAGGCTTTTTTTTTTTTTTTTTTTTTTTGCGGAACCGGGGAATTGAACTCTGGCCCTTGCGCTTGCCAGGGAAGCGCTTATTCCACTGAGCCATTTCTCTGGGCAGGGCAGAGAAGCT
>NW_004524581.1:10880339-10932570 GCF_000260255.1 Octodon degus | reverse complement strand
TTTTTTTAATAGCAACAACACAAAACAGACTAGGGCTGGGCAAGTGTGAGGTCCTGAGTTCAATTCCTGGTACCAAGGAAAAAATCAGACTAGAAAAATGAATGACCTTGGGCAAGTGACCTTGCCTCTGTTTACCTCAGTTTCTTCATCTGGCCATATCTACCTCATGAGCTTGTCAGAATTAAGAACTGACTAATGCATACCTCTGTATTCAGTAAACACTGGTTACGAATATCATTTCTCTGGTCGTTCATAACGATTTCATGGTTGCTCTTCCTGGCCAGGCCCTGGCTGTCCTAATGAGTCTCATTCACACATCCTTGGCTCAGTCATCAGCGCTTGGACAGCCTGGAAGGTTGCTTTGACTCTTTGGGCCTTTGCGATACAATGAGCTTCCACTTCACCCACAAGTCCCCTCATTTTTCACTCTCCCACTTGGTTCAGTCCTCGATTAGCATTCATGGAGGGGAGGATCTATCATGTGGCCTCCGTATGCGTGCCAGGCACACTACCAGACAGTGAGAATCAACAAAGTCATAACACAAACAGCACAAAAAACGCCTGCCCTCAAATAGGCCATAGTTTAAATAGCCTTGGTTTTTTTTTTTTAATGTATTTGGTACAGGGTCTGACTAGGTAGCTCAGACTCCTAGTGATTTTCCTGTTTTCAGCACCCCCTGCACTGGGATTATAGGTGTGTGCCACCATGCCAGGACGCAGTGGCTGGCTCAGTACGCCCAGGGGCGGGGGCCAGTGCAGCATGTGATGCAGGGGATCAAACCCTGGTTCCTGTGCTTGCCTAAGCAAGCGCTTAGTCTGCTGAGTTATCTTGCCGGCCCTGCCCTTGATTTTTGATTCTTTTTTTTTTTTTTTTGTTCCAAGGATTGAACTCAGGACCTTGCACTTGCCAGGCAAGCGCTTATTCTACTGAGCTATCTCCCCGGCCCTTTGATTTTTGATTCAAACAATATAATATAGTTACCCAGATGAAGCCTGAAGCTGGAAACAACTAAAAATATCAGATAAAATATTCTTAAACTTCTTAAGTAGGTAAATGAGTTACGGAAAAATAAGGAACAAGAAGCCAAATATTAAATGAAGGAAATAAAGACCTAGAGAGGCTGGGTCATACTGAGCCAAGTCAGCCCCAGTTTTCATTTTATAGCCCTCAGGGCTCCCCAAAATAGAGAAAAGGCCCAGGACAAACTCACACTTCTCAGAGCAGAGAGCCTAGTATGAAACACCCCCCACTCAAGCAGGAACCCCAAAGAGGCACACATGTGGTATAAATCTGAACTAGAAATAAAGCAAAGCCCCTGAACAAGCAGGGAACCTAAAAGGAAAACAGTCACCTCTACGAGATAAGCTGCAGACTAAGGGCTTAACAGAAACACGCGTTGCTCTGCTCTGGGGGATTCTCCTGTGTCTCAGGCTGCTTCGCTCACTACAAGTAACTCACAGTCAAAGTTCACACACACAACAGAGCCATGAAAGGAGGCCTAGAGAAAAACAGCCCAACCGGGCCCCCAAATGCTTGCAAGTGGAGTTATTGGGGCAGAACATAAAATCTATTTATGGTGGCTTGGTAACTAAAAGAGAGGCTCGCAAATCGGAGCAGAGGGCAGGGAAGTTTTTAAAGGGATCAAGTGGAGCGTCTAGACCTCACAGTACTGTAAGTCAGAGTTTCGGTTGCACTGCTCTTGCAGAAGAGATGGTCAGAGAATTAGTGAACTGAAAGATAACACGGAAGAAATTATCGAGAACACAGCCCAGAATGTCAGAGATGGAGAATATAAGAGGGACACGAGGCAGCAAGAAGGATAAAACTAAGACTTCTACTTTTAACTGTGACTTCAGAAGCAGAAGCAGGGTCTGGGGATATAGCTCAGTGGCTTAGGTGCATGCCTGGCAAGCACAAGGTCCCGAGTTCAATCCCTGGCACCGCCAAAAAAAAACGAACCAGAAGCAATACTTGAAGAGGTAATAGCTATAAGTACTTCAAAAGGCTACAAAAAGTTGATGAACACCAAAGAAAAATGAAGTATCGGGCTGGTGAGATGGCTCAGTGGTCTAAAGCACCTACTTAGAACAAGCTTAGCAAAGCACAGGGACTACGGTTCAATCCCCCAGCACCACATGCCAGCTAGCCCCACCCCCTGGTGGGCTGAGCTGGCCACACATACACACACACACTAAATAAATAAATAAATAAATATTAAAAAAAAAAGAAAAATGAAGTATCTTTAAAAATGAAGTATCTTAAAAGCAACTAGAGAAGAAAAACGTGACTCTCAAGGGGCCAGCACTGCAGTGACGAGCTGACCTCCTAGACAAGCCCAGACAGCAAGGTCGCTGGACAGAAATCTGCAGGGTACTGACAGAAAGTAAATGCCAATCCAGAATTCTGCACTACGCAAATGTTAAAAGAAACGCTGTTCAAGAACAGGGATAAAACACATGTTCCAGCTACTTAGCTGGGCTCGTCAGAGTCCATGAAGTCACCAGCTCCCATTGCAGCTCAGGGCCAGAGCAGAAGGGTGCCTGCGTCCATCTCCCATCTCGGCAGGCAGCTTGCTGGGTTCCAGCTGGTTGCTGCCAGACACAATCAACAAAAACAGGAAATCTGTTTCGATAGAAAGCTTTCTAAGGTTGTAGTGTTGGCCAACAATCAGATGTTTAAAGAAACTCTGGGTAGGCCGCAAACAAATTCCTTAATGGCTGACTGGCACCTGACTGGTCGGGGGGAGAGGACTTTCCGGGTGGATCAGAAGGCAGGCACAGTGGTGGTGCGGTACTAGGAGAGGCTGGGCAGCTGAACCCAGCACCGCAGAAGCCCAACCCTGGTAGGTGGCCCTTGGTCCTAGCACAGGAGTTTCTGGCATTTTCCCTGAGAAACGAACCCCAATTCAGAGCAGCCTGCACTCAGGAAGCATGCCAGGCCATATTCCCTCTGTCTGGATGCCCTCTGCTTCCTCTCCCAAGTGCCTGATTCTCTCCTCGACCACCATGCTTGCCCACACTTAGTCATGTGACATAACTGTGGTCCATCTCCCACTCCCCTGTGACCTGACCTTGACTCAGGGCACGAAGGTGGCACCATGGGCAGCTGGATAGAGAAAGGTAGAGAGAGGGACAGGGCCCCTGGCCTGGGGAAGACAGATACCTCCACATTATGTATGCAGCAACTACCCCCCATGTTCCCTCTGCAAGGCTACATTATGCAAGGCCTCTGGGCTGGATGCATAAGTGATCATAAAGAGCATTAATAAGCAGAGGAGAAGAAAGCAGGTTGCTTTTATGCACGGGATGGGAGGAGGAGAGAAAGAAGGAGCATACCCAACAGGCTGTGGGTGACCAAGGGCTCACCAGGGCAGTCCAGACAAAGGGTGGCTGCGGTGGCCAAGGCCACCATCAGCAGGGGTACAATCGGGTGGAGCCAGAACTGGATAATGATTACACCGGGGACTGCTTCTTTACAGAGGTGACCCAGGCCACAGAGAGGAGAGGCAAGTGGCAAGAGCTGGCCCCACAAAATGACAACCATTCTTTTCAAACTTGTGTTTCTAAGAATTGATGTAACTGTATTAACTATTACTTTATATTATTTGAAATTCAAAAGGTACAGCCCTCCACTCAGCCCTTACCTTGCCACTGTTTGCAGATTCTCATGTGTTTTGCCAGAGATAGACTGATGTTATGCATATATAAGTAAATACACGCACTGGCCTGTATCTCAGGAACTGATATATGAACTTGGACTTGGAGGGCGAGATGGGTGGGCCGGTCCTTGTAGACAGGGGACAGTGACTCCAGGCACACCTTGGGGCATGAAGGAGGGGCTGCTTCTGTCAACAGCGAAGGCAGAGAGCACATCCTTGCCCAATGTCACAGCTCCCCCGCAAAGGTCAATCTGATCCAGACGTGGTTGATTGAAGGGTGCAAAGCCCAGCACCCAACCATATCGATCACCCTCCTCAGAGATCCCCAAAGGGCCAGCTTACAGCAACGGCCTTGCATCCCTCTTGTGCTGCTGACCGATCCTGCTCCCCTCCCTCCTGCAGCCCCCAAACCTCCTGCGAGCACGTTCCTGCCTCAGTGAGTCTCTGGTCCCAGGGTGTTGAGGCAGACACACCAGGTTCAGGTATGGATGATCCTCACCACCACTGACTACAGCACTTGGCCATGCCTGGGCCTGTTTTGTAAGGACAAGAAGACTGTGTCACCTGTCCTGCTGGGCTGGAGGCCGGTGTGAGATGCCATGAGGAAAAGGGAGGCAAGGAGGCCATTTAAGGTCGCTTTACCTGCTGGAAGCCCATGCCATAAAGCCCACTCCCACCCTGCCTGCTACCTCTGCTCCCAGCTGTCCTGAGATGCTCCCCAGTCCACCTCAGGACCCATCACAGCCAAGGCCCACCTCCCCGAGGGAGCCCCCTCATGAACCCACACCTCCTCTCTCCTGTACTCAGGCTCCCTGCAAACAGTATGTTAATTTAATGACTCACACCACAGCTTCTCTAGACACAAAGAAGAGGGCTTATATCTCTGGAAACAGAGGGCCTGGGGAAGCAGACTTCAAAGACGAGTTAACTGGTTATCTTGTGCTGAGGGCCATGTTTTCCTGCCTCTTCCTTTACTCTTGGCCCTTTCATACAATTTTAGGGGCCTTCCCCAGCAGCAGGACAGGTAGGTCCTGTCTTTTAAGTAGCTTCGGATCCAGCAGGCCTGTCTACAAGATCTATGCAAGCTCTTTATTCTACTCCATACTACAATCATTTATTTTAATATGCATTTTTTCTTTATCCCATCATCTGATAAAACTAGTGTTCCCAGAAGGTAAGTCAGACTTCTCTCTACTTCGTGGCTGCAAGGTGGCTTCAAGTGCCCCAGCACTGAGACATCAGCTAGCACTTGGCCGGCCCACAAGGCTTTGCCACAGCTCAGAACATCCTGAGGACAGGAAAACAGTCCAGAGCTTGGACTCCCAGCCACTCTGGACTACCCTAGCAGCAGGCCGGGGGGCCTGTGGGCAGATACCCCATCAACCCCCCTCCACCACCCTGCCTGTACAACTTCCGTTTGTAAGCCGAGTGTGGAGCAGCCTGTAATCCTAGCTCTGGGGAGCCCAAGGCAGGAAGGTCACCATTAGTTTGATGCCAGCCTGCGCTACACAGTGAGTTCAAGGCCGCCTTAGACTACATAGCAAGACTCTGTCTTAAAACAAACAAGCATACACAAAAACATTCCAAACAGCCTCCATTTGTTCAGACAGCCAGTGTGAGAGCCTCAGCCCCAGAGGATCTTCCCCTTCAGAACTGAACCATGGCTGGGCTGAGGGTTCAAGCAATTCCCCCACCTCTTGGTAGATTCTGATCAACGAAACACTCTCTCCCATCCTAATCTGGCCAATGAGGCAACTGGGCAGGCTGTGGGGAGCAGGTGGGAATGTCTATTCAAACAGAGGAAAGGTTTGGGGGTCCTCCCCAGCTCCTCCCTGGAATGTCCAGGGGGTGCCTACAAATGTGGCACCCTAAGGACGATAGGTCAACACAGGAAAGATGGCAGAAGAGACAAAGAACCCAGGCCCTTGGTTCTGTCAATCACCCAGTGAGCCAAATCTGGTTACCACCAACCTGGAAGCCTCTTTTTAAAGAAAAACATACATCCTAAGGCACAGCACTGCTTCCAAACTTGCACCTAAATCTGCTCTGAACAACTCAGATCCTTAGCATGCATGAACTTTTGTGTTACAGACAGGAAATGGGTTTTGCATGGTGGCACACTCGTGGTCCCAGCATCTGAGAGGCTGAGGCAGCCGCTACATACTGAGTTCAAGGCCAGTGTCAACTACATAGCCAGAGTCTATCTCAAAAAGACAAGACTCCCCTTTCACAGACAAGGAGTCCACTGATGCACATACGGGAAGGTCAACACCTACTCTTAAAATCCTAGCAGAAGCGTCCTCTCTCTACCCTCTGAAGCTAACACTGAGAACTTACACTCTGGAAATCTACAGCAGCTGGTACACTTCATGCGCAAAATGTTAGACACAGACCTTTTAAGGTCAGAATCAAGACAAGGATGCCCGCTGCTGCTGGTGTTCACAGATGACACCCTGGGTGGTCGGAAGCTGTCCCCCAGGTGGCAGAGCAGAACCAGGCTCTGATCTCTAGCATCCCTGTGTTCTGCTGAGCACCACGCAAGCCTGGAGCCCACAGAGGCAGGCCTGCCCCACACCGGCCAGCTCATCTGTGTTAGGAGGAACAGTGCTGAGAGCCTCCCGCTTGCTATCTCCTCTTTCCCCACTCCCCTGGGAGATGGAGGACAAGAAAGGAAGAGACTTGGCAGGTGTCTTGCAAGCACCTCGTCCTCGTCTGCTTATCTGCGTCCCTGCCACCTCGCCACGGCAAATTGCTTGTTGATAAATGAGGCTATTTAAGAGCGAGTGATGCTGGCATTACAGTTATTAATGAGGACGACGTGGAGAGACGTCTAAGAGCAGCCTGCCTCTTCTCGTATCCTCCCACCTGTGAGTAATGGGGCCGCTGGGCCTGAGCCCTGGCCCTCACCTCAGGGAAAGGTCTTGGGTCACTGTGGTCACAGGAGGTGTGGGATGGCAGGGGCTTCTGAAACTGTGACACTAGCAGGAGTGCACTAGCTGGAGTACAACAGCCAGCACTGCCCCTGCGAGCTGAGGCAGCAAGACGTGCAAATGTGCACGTGGGGGAGGGACAAGCATTTGCGTGCATGTGTGTCAGTGCATGTATCTATACATGCAGAACAGTGAACATGGAAACACAGGCAATGTGTGTATATATGCACATCCACTGAGTGTCCATGCCTCAGTGTCCTTGCCTATAAAAGGTGCTTGACCCCAGCCCTGAGAGGGTCACAGCAGCCCATCCAGATAAGGGGCTCACCCCAGGGGCAGTCCTTGGTTAGGCAGACAGTGTTCCCCTCTTTCCATCCCTGTGATTACTAGGATAAATCCCTCATGGGATCAAGTGCTGGGGAGAAAGTGCCAGGGCAGGAGATAGATGGCGCCTGCCTGGGGTCATGAAGGACACTAGAAACAGAGCAGAGATGAGTCGGCTGAGGAACAGGGCTGACACCTGGCTGGGACGCCTACCATAGCCACTCGGTGCTAAAATACTAAAACATGGCATGTTGGTGGATAAAGAGCTGCCGTCCCAATCTGCCCACACTGTGCCCTGGCTGGCTCCCCTAGGCGCTCAAGCATCCCCAGGAGAGTGCCTGTGGGACTCACTCCAGCTGTGGCCAGCTTGAAAAAGCGTGTGTGCTGATGCACAGGCTGAGAGTGCTTTCAGAGTCTGAGCATTCATGACCTGCCAGGCGCTAAGTCCATAGGACGGCCTGCCTCGAGGGGGCTCTCAGAACTGGAAGCACACCCTGGGACAGCCCTATGGGCATCTGGGCGGCAGCTGCAAAGAGACTGCTGCCAGGGGCCTGCCCCTGTTCCCATCAACAATGGGATGAGTACCAAACAACAGTCAGTATCTTCAGCAAAGCTCCACTCCACGCGCTGTGTACCAAGGCCTGTATGACCAGCTTGGGAAAAGTCACCTCTGTAGATCAATGGACATGATTTCTATTAATGGGAAATGCTTCTGAGAGGCTCCCTTTTGGATTTAACTGTCAGAAAATTTAGGGCCAAACACAACAACCCAAGGATCACCATCTGCTCAACTCAGGCACCTGATCCTTTTGCTTCCTCCAGATTTACATGGAGTTTCATCCCCCTGGGACTCCAGTTGCCTGCTAAGCCTTCCAGATCATTTTGCCGGAAGAGATCTGAAAGCAGCCCAACAAGAGATCAACAAGCAGCCCAGTGGCATAGCCAACAAACCTGCCCAGCAGCTCAGCCCCTCTGAGGTCCTGAGCCCCAGCACCCACTCATCATATCCCTCTGGGCCAGAGGAGCAGCCTCTCTCTGGGGTGTTATGCCCTGAGGTCAGCTGGCCCTTAGGGCCTAGGACACAGAGGCTCCCCAAGGGGCTGGAAACTCCAGGCATCAACCTCAAAGTGGCCCTGTGGTGCAAGAAGAAAGCAGTCTCTCATTTAGCACCAGGGTCCAGACAGGTGCAGAGGACAGAACTTGCAAAGGATTCTGGGATCTAGAGCTCCTCCACTGGGGACTCTACTGTGGAGGTTCAAAACCAGAGGAAACAGAAAAATGCAAAGGGGGAAGGAACAGAGGGGCAGAGGAAGAGGCAAGGAGGCAAAGGAGAAAGGGGAGAGGGTTTGCAGCTGTTCTTATGCCTGGGCAGCTGGAGAAGAGGACACAAGCATAGGGAATATGCAGAATGGGGACAGTCAGGGTGTGACCTGGTCCTTATTTCAAAGGCCTCCTCTTATTAAGCTCTTGCTCTTCTGAGAAGGAGGGCAGGAAAAGGACCTCCACTCACATGGTCCCCCATGCCAGACTGCTTCAGGGAAGGACACCCAGGTGCTCCAGATGCCACTCAGTACCCAGCTGACCTAACAGAGCTGAGATGCCACACAGGCCTGGTGCAGGCAAGGGGACCCTACCCAGTGCCGAGCTAGGCTGCCTCCAAGGGTCCCATCACAGCTGCCTCCCTGGGTGTCTGACGCTTGGCTCAGGGTGGACATGTAGAGAAACAGCCCCAAGAGTCTGTCCCACAGGCCCTGCAGCCAGTGCTCCACCTCCAGTTTTCAAAGGCCTTAGTGTTTAGACAAAGGCTGACCAGACCAACTGCTCAATGGCATCCCAGCACTGGTGATCCTGGTTTATCTGACCTGTACTCCAAAGACAGGCACCACCTGGATACTCCCTTGATCCTATCCTGCCCTGGAGCCATGCAGGCCCATCTGTATCCCCAAAGTGCACCCCTCCCCTCCCTGTCTCCCGACTCACAAGGATGGTCGAGGCTGACTGTTTCAGGTGAGAACCATTCAAGCCTTCAACCCTAATGCAGCCTGGCTACTCTGCAAGCTCAGAGACAGAGACCTCTGCCCCTCCACCTCAACCCCAGTCCTGAGTCCCAAGCTGGGGATGTTTGCAGAAGCAATTTTGCATGCCTACTTGGATACCCAGAGCCACCCGCCATATGTACAACAGAAATCCATCTTCCTCAGAGGAGGGAGGGCTCTGGAAGGCTCCAAAAGCCAGAAGCAGGGACTGTCACTACTCTACCATCTTCCTTACACGTCACCTCAAGAACCCAGGACCAGCAAGTGCTGTCTATTCTACCCCAACCTACCCCCATCCACAATCTCCTTCCCAGGCCAGCTGGACTGCAGCATCGGCTTCCTCCAGAGACCCTGTGCTCATTCCCACTCATCAGCCCAGGATCCTAACTCAACTTTTCTCTTTAATGAAGCCACTAGGTGCAGATACTGGTCCCTAAAAGGTTAACCTTCCCTCCTGGACCACTTGGACCACTCCTATATCCTCACGTCCAAGCAGCACCACCAGTCTCTGTTTAAACACCACCTCCTCCCTGGAGCCACCCTAGCTACTCATCCCAGAACAGGCCTCTGGAGCAATATGGGTCTTGTGACTCTTGCCAAAGGGTCCGTGTGGGTCTCACTTGCTTATGGACTGTCAGACCCAGGACAACAGTGTCTGTGTCTCTCTCCACTGTCCACACAGCACTGTCCAGCATGATGCAAGATTTCCTAAAATGCTTGCTGAAAACCACGCTGCAGAAATGCCACAGCAGAACCAGGGAGCTATGCACTGTGTCAAGGCAGACAATTGCTATAGGCCAGAGAGAGGATGGCAGGCGGGTGGAGTCAGCTGTGGGAGGCTTCGTGGAGCTCAAGGCAAGCTGGGCTGGGTGTGGTAGCACATACCTCTGACCCCAGCACTTGGGATGCTGAGGCAGGAAGGCTGGGATTTTGAAGCCAACTTGAACTACACAGCGAGTTTAAGGCCAACCTATGCTACTCAGCGCGACCCTCTCTCAAAAAACCAAACAAAACAGGAGACAGCAAAGAGCAGCTGCTCCTGGACCTAGTTCAAGGTCAAGGGTGAGGCAGTGCAGTGTTGTGAATGCTCTATCAATTCTTTCTTCCCAGTGCTCTTGGGAAACGTTCTCACACTGGGGTTGCAAAGGCAGGGAGTGTCTAGTTCCCAGGGAAGGAAGTGGGTCAAGCAGGCCTGAGAACAGGGCTGGAAGGCACGGCTTGAAGGTGCTGGTCATGGCCATGTGCACGGTGAGACTGCACAAGCAATGCTTCAGGCCATTGCTTTGACTTGTCTGCACAGGGCCTGCATACTCTTCTTTCTTCCTTTATTAAAAATTTAAAAATATTTCTATTTTATTAGTAAGTGTTCGTAGTAGACAATGATTCTATTTCTCATGGGAGTTGGGACATGCACATAACACATCTCCATTATTTATTTTATTTTATGTATTTAGGACAGGGTCTACAGGGTCTCACTACATAGATCGAACTCGTAGTAATTCTCCTGTTTTTAGCCTCCCAAGTGCTGGGATTACAGGCATGCATCACCATGCCTAGTCTCAATCACCATCTCAGCACACCCCAGGGAGGGGGATGGCACAGCATGCTGGGGATTGAACTCTGGCTGCTGCGCTCTGCCTAAGCAGGTGCTTAGTCCGCTGAGCTATCAGGCAGGCCCTACACATCTCCATTATTTCTACCTCCCCTCCTCTTCCCCTTGCACCTCTTGGTCCCCTTCCCATTGCAAAAGCTCTACCTCCATGTTTTCTGTGACTTATCTCTTATTTTGTTCTTTATTTATACTTGGGGTTTCTCATAGGAGAGAAACCACGTTCCGTGGGATACATTTCACAACTGAAATGAAAAGTAAAAAAGAAGTGCAAAGGAGACAAGGTCAAGCAGACAGACCCCCTCCACGCTGCCTGGTGTTCCTATCCTTTCCTCGAGTCACCTGATGGCACGGGGACCTGAGGGGTCTGTTCTAGCCCCGCATCTTTCAGAGAAGCCTATGGTGCGAGTCAGAGTAGGAACACATCTTCCCCTTTCCTTAGCTTCCCATCCTCCCAGATGTTTTCCAATTTTACTTCCCCGCTCTGGGCCCTAGAAGCTTTGCAAGGAAAGGGCTGGACCAGATTCACCAAACATTCCTTCCAGACACATCTGTCAAGTTCTCCCAAATCACCCACTCCATCCTGCAGAATGTCAGATGAGCACAGAACACACAAGGCCACGTGTGCACCTGTGTGCACACACACATGCACAGTGCACACCCTTGCATTGAAGACCAGCCACCAACACCAGTATCCTGCATCTTTCCCCTGGTGGTGGAGCTGCTCCCTCTAGGAGTCTGCGCGGGGTTGCTCTCGGGTCTCAGCAGCCAGCCCCGAAGGTCTCAGCACTGCCCAGCAGGTGACAACACTGCCTGAGCAACTGGAAGGGTAGGGGCCTCAGAAAGCATGGAAAACCCGTGCTCATTCCAAAGAACGGAAACTGAGGACAGAGAGGCCAGCCAAGAGCCCAGTCTACACAACAGGGTGGAAACAAGCCACCACTAACCCCAGGCCCCTCAAACTGAAGGCGGATGTTCCTTCTACCCACTCCATCCAGGCTTCCGGCCCCAGGCATGGAACCCGGGGCTCTGCCCCAGGTCCTGAGCTCCTCCTCCCAGCAGCTGCCATCTCTGCCTCCTGGCACTGGCCAGCTCCTCTCACCCTTCCCTTCACATCCCTGCCCCCACTCTGGCCCACCACCCCTCCCTGGGTAACGGCAGCAAGGTGGGGACCTCTCAGGTGATGGATGGGCCACATACTGTTTCGCTTGTCACATGGGCATACAGAATGACAGACCTTGGGAACCGGGCATTAATACCGAAGATTTATAGTCAAATCTGTTACGCCTGAAGGCGCTTCCCCCAAACTTGGCTCGGCCTGAAGGTCGCTTTTCCGAGGTGATAAGTGCAAAAAAGATGTCCTCACCCGCCCTCCAAGGCCCCCCTCCCCCTCCTGGGAACTAGGAACTCAACTGCACAGAAGGGACTGAGCAGGAAGCAGGGACAGAAAATCTCCAACCCCAGGAGTAGCCACCCCCACCTGCTGCCTCCCTGTCCTCCACCATGCCACTGTCAAACAGGTGTCCAGGAAGAGAGCAGCGCTGGGGTGGGCTCCGGGGAATGAGGGACAGTGGGTGCACCTGGGCGGCCCTGGGGGTGCCACGGTGCCTGAGCGCAGAGCCAGGGGACATCTCTCTGTGTTGGGTGGGGTAAAGAGGGAGAGGCAGGAATAGCACCCAGTCCAGCAGAGAGTAGCACTGTGCCAAGGGACCATTACAAAAGCTCTACCTCCATGTTTCCTGTGACCTATCTCTTATTTTGTTCTTTGCTCAGAACTGGAAGCTGCCTCAAGACCTGAAGGGACAACAAGCCACTGCCCCAGTCTTCCTAGCAAAGGACAGAGGCTAAGGCCCAGCCACTCACCACGTATTTACCCAAGTCCCCTAGGACTGGGGGAGAGATGACCCGAGAGCGGCCTTAGGACTGACCAGGCCCTTGGTCCCATTTAATGGGTGAGGAGATTGACGCAGAGAAGTAAGAATCCAGGTCCAGTCACTCATTTGAGCCTTAACGGCCCCTCACTGAGGACCCGGGCTGCCTGCCAGGGCTCTTGACCTGCTGCCAGGTCCATGCGAGAGCCTGCGCTGGGCACAGGGACAGGTAAGTGCTGGCAAGGACAGAGCCTGACAGACGCAGGACGCAGCATGCTGACCCTGGAACCACAGTGGGAATGTGAAAAGCAACAATCTCAGCCAATGCACGGCCCCTCATACAGTGCCCTGGGACTATATCATTCTCCCCATTTTCCAAGGGGAAACTGAGGCACAAGCCTCATGGCCATTGAGTTGCTAGAATCTGGGACCTATCTGCTAACGCTGTGTGACTCTCGCCTGAGAGAAATCAACATGGCAGGCTGTCACAGACAGGCTTTGAGCAGCTGCTGAGGCCCTGACTTCCCCAGCAGGGAGAGGTCTCCACAGGCTGAGGGGACCTCCAAGGGTTTTCCGGAGAGGGCAGAGGCAGCAGGGTACAGCCAGAGCCTCACAGGCTCCTCTCCTCATAGGAAGGACACCTCCCAGGTGGAGCCCGGATCCAGACTTGTACTCAGGGCCAGCAGGCACACACTCCGAACCCTGTGCCGAGGAACCCGGGCTATTGGCCCCACTGGGACTCCCTGCAGGCAGAGGTGGCCAGACCCTCTGCAGAGCAGGTGGCCCAGGCAGCCAGCAGGAACTGGCTGTGTGGGCAGCTGGCATCCTGGCACTGAAGCGAGGGCAGGGGAGGCAGCGGGCGCCAGGATCCTGGATGTGGGAACTGGCCCCACCAAGAGCGATGCCATTCTTGGGTTATAGATGAGCTAAATTAGCTGTGACGCTCATTAGCGGCAGCTCCTAATTAGTGAAAATTAATATTGGCTCTGATAAAGACGTCGGCACCGGCTCTCCAAGGCAGAGGCATTATCGACCTTGTCAGCCCGACTAACGACTGGGTAAGTGGGGGTGCCATGGGGCCTGGCAGTGGGCACTGGGTCACGGCTCACCTGGTCTCCGGCAGTGCTTCCACAGAGCCCTAACTCTGCCCAGGAAAGCAGGCCACATCTAGAATAATTACTGCTCCCATTGTCTGGCACTTCTGCATCTCGTGCCGTGCAGCCAGTGTGTAGATCTGAGTGTCCAGGAATCCTGCACCTACATACTTTGTATTTTTAATCTCTGTTACAGATAAGGAAAACCGAGGCACAGAGAAGTTTATGTAGCTTGTTCTGGGACATCTGGGCACCAGGATGTGGGCCTAGAAGTCTAACTCCCATGCTGCCTGACCTGGCACATGATGGTCCACTTGGCATGCAGCTCCAAATCAGCACACAGTAGGGCTTCAACAAATACAATCAAACACATGAGGAAGCAGAGAGTGCCACAAGATTTTCCTCAGTGTTCCAACGTGGCTTCCATAGTGCTGAGGTATAAACCCAGATCTTCTTATTTCTCAACAGAAGTGGCTAAGCAGCTCACTGTTGACCTCCAGCTTGCGATCCTCCTGTCTCAGCCTTTCAGAGTGCTGGGAACACAGGTGTGGGAAGCTGTGCCTGACTGATTTATTTACTTTTTACCTCTTTCTTCTCTACCCACTTAATGTTACAGAGAATGTGCACATCCATTTGAAGCCACACAATACATTTCTCCTGAAAGTGCCCAGCACCAAGTCCCCAGACTCCAAATTCTAGGATTTCGCCTCTGTGGCCAGGGGCTCCCAGGGGACCCACCTTCACAGTGATGGAAGCCTGGAGCCCACAGCTTGCCCAGGCTTTGCTTGTGCTGTTACCAAGTGACCAGCTCAGGAGCCTGTCCCCCCAGGCCACCTGGGAGGTGACAGGCAGATGTGGCCTCCCTTGTTCAGCCCCTACTCTCCAGCCAGGGACCCTGATGTCCCAGCTCAGGGTAATGAGGGGAAGTAACAGATACATCTATTTTTAATCCAAATAAAGGGAAAATGTTTGCCACCACAGAGTTTATAAAAATAACAATGCATTATTCGGGCATTAATAACAATAAAGATGTCAAACTGTCAGATAAGAAGTTAATCTCATTCTGAGCACAATTAAAGACACTATTATCCTACCACCGGGGCCACTCTGACTTTTACCACACAGCAGGTTTAACAGATGAAGGGGCCATGCACAGAGCACAGGGAGTCCCTGCACTGTCCACCTGCCCAGTCTGCCACTTGCTGCCCCCGCCAGACCTTCCACTCGGTGTTCCCAGCTCAAGGACTTGGGCCTGGCATAGCAGGACAATCAGGGCTGAAGGCAAGGACAGAGCAAGTCGGAGCCGGGGCCTGTACACCTGCCTGTCACCTGTCTGGCTCTGATCCAGGATACAAAATACCTGGCCCTGTGCAATGTATGCACATAGGGGGCCCCATCTTGGCATCCCTGACAGTGTGGATCAGTAAGCACCCAAACACCGTGAGTACCATGCTGAGGAGCTGGACACAGGGACTCAGTCCAACAGGTGGTGGAAAAGCTGAGGGGCTCTACGGGGCCGGCATGGCACCAGAGATGGGCAGCAGAAGGGACATGGGTCAAAACAGTGGTAGCGGGAACCGAGCAAGACCAAGTGCTGGAGACACGGCCACAGAAAGTGATGGGAGATGCGCCGTGGCCACTCTTCTCCACTGCCCATCTCCTGCCAGGTTTCTGTTGGCCCAGAGCACATGAAAGCCAGCTGACCCGGGAGCCTGGGAGGGAGAGGCAGCCAGGGCTGGGCTGCAGAAGGACAAGAGTGGATCCGCGGCAAACAAGCACAGGACTGGCCTGGGGTCCAGCCCCGAAATCCAATCTCACACCAAGAATGAAGGCCAATTCATTCCAGGCACATCTGCGATCACAGAGGATAAATATGAGGTAGGAGCAACACTTGTCAGAGCAGTGGCTGTCCACAGAAGGAAACAAACACACAAATGCGTGACTGCTGGCCACATGGGAGAGGCCCAACTGCGGTACAGGACAAGAAAGCTGGGAGCGGAGGATGGGATGCAGGAGGGCTTCCTGCTACTGCAATGGGAAGGAAGTGACAATGTATGGCTGGGAGAAGCAGGGGCCCCAGGAGGCGTCCCCTCACATAGGAACACATGGGATGGAGGTGTCCCCCCAGAGTTGGGGACCCAGGAGGAGGCTGCGCTAGGGACAGTGATCTGGGCGTCACTGGTTTGGAGGAAGTCACAGGGCGCATGCTGAGGAAACCCCATTGATAGCACGCAAAGGGGGTGAAAAGCATATTCTTATTCTGGAAGCACCACAGCTGCAGGGGCCCAGAGAGCCCCAGAATAAGGAAGGGACAGGAGAGGGCTCAGGACCCATGTCCCAGGTCCTGACGGTCTGCAGGGTGAAAGCCAGGGCAGAAACCTGGGAGAGCCGGTGTGTCAGGTGCTGCCTGGGCCAGACCTGGGGAGATCTACCAGCTGGCCTTGGTGTGCACTGGGCCAGTGGTGAGGTAGGGTCAGGACCATGATCAGGACCAGCTAGTCAGGAAGTCTGGGTACACGATCCATAAAATGCAATGCAGGCTGGGGAGACAGCTCAGTGGCATAAGCACCTGCCTTCCAAGTGCAAGGTCCTGAGTTTGATTCCCAGTACAAAAAAAAAAAAAAAAATTATCAGCATAAAATTAAATGTGCTTTGGGACTGTGCTGGGTCATCCAGATTGTCAGCTTGACTGAATTAAAACAGGTGATGAGACAGTGAGGACACTGACTGCACTGACGGTCACCACACCTATTAGCAGGAGCAAGCCCAATGCACGAAGTGAGCCTGGTGGAGTGGCCTTGGGACCGTGTGGGGTCCTCTTCTCTTGACTTCTTCCTCTGCTATCTTCTGGAGGCCATTCGCTGTGCTGCTGTCCTCTGCCACACCCTCCCACCTCACCATTCCTGCCTTGGAGCAGCCAACCATGGACTGACACCCTCGAAACTGTAAACCAAAATAAATCTCTCTTTCTTTACACTGTGGTGTCACGTATTTTGTCCCAACCACAGGAAAGCTAACCAGTACAGGGACACTACTAAAAGGATGAAAAGACAGACTGGGAGAAGCTATTTATAAATCACAGATCTGCCAAAGGACTCACTGTAGGAGTCTTTTACTCATATATAAAAAACCTCTCAAAGCTCAGTAATAAGAAATCAGCTACTCGTTTTTTAAAAAAATGGTCAAAGATTTGAAGAGCCACTTCACCAAAGCAGATCTATCAATGGCAAGTACATTTATATATGAAAAGATGCTTAATCTCATTAGTTACTAGGGAGATGAAAAGCAAAATCATGAGATGGTACTACACATCTTTTAGAATGGCTAATAGAGAAGTCCGGGTTACTGTTTCATGGGCTCAGAGTTTCTGTTTGGGATGACAGAATGTTCTAGAAACAGGTACTGGCGAGACCTGCATAATGTTGTGACTGTACTTAATGTCACTAAATTGCACACCTAAAATCAGCTAAAGAGGTAATTTTAGGTTACATCTACTAAAATTAAAAAATAAAACGACCTTCCAAGCGCTGGTGAGCGATGGACTCTGGGCACTGCTGGTGGGAGCTCAGAGTGGCACAGCTGCTTGGAAAGAGGGTTTGGCAGAGGCCTCAAAAGTTAAACATGCAAATGTAATTCTTCATTCTTGTGTGCTTTCCCAAGAGAAACAAAAGTGTGTGTGTGTGTGTGTGTGTGTGTGTGTGTGTGTGTGTACAGTACACAAATGTTCATGGCAGCTTATTTAGAAGAGCCCCAGGATTAAAATGCCAGCTTAGGCAGGCACAGGGACCAGGGTTCAATTCCCAGAGTGCCATGCCAGGCCCACCCCCGAGGCGCACTGAGATAGCACTGTGACTGGGCGTGGTGGCGCTCGCCTCTATTTCCAGGGCTTGGGAGGCTGAAAACAGGAGGATCACTATGAGTCCCAGCTATGTAGTGAGACCATATAGTTCCTGTACTAAAAAAAAAATTAAAAAAAAAAAAGAAGAGCCCCCGAAGAGAAAACAACCCCAAGTGCTTATCAGCAGATGAATGGTGACGTGAATGGGCATTACAATGAGCTGCAATTCAGTAACAAAAAGGAATGAACTGTTGCTATAAACAATCACGTGGCAGGTCAACCGTGTCAGAGGAAGGCAGAGACACAAAAAGGATGCACGCAGTGTTATTCTACCTCCATGGGAGTCCAGGAAAGACAAAGTAACCCACAGTGACAGAGAATAGCCCAGGGGTCCCCTGGGGAAGGAGAAGGAAGGGGACAAGGAAGGACACAAAAGAACACAAGGTCACTTTGGGGGCTGATGAATATGTCTCCTATCCTGGGTGGGTAATGATTTCATGGATACACACCTATGTGAAAACACACGCATTACACGTGTGAGACCACTGACCCATCCCAAGTTAATTACACTTCAACAGCACCATAGAAAAAAGTATTGCTTTTAAATCAGCCTGGATGGAATGAAAGAGAATTCGGAAGTCGGTGGAAGGAGACAGAGAGTCTGGGAGGGCTGGAGGTTAGGATGGATGGGACACGCATTTGGGGCACAAGGAAGCTGCTGGGCCTCCCTCCGATCCACAAAGGAACCTAGGAGAAAGACAGCCCAAGACCCAGCGTGTGGGGACACCAGGTGCTGCGACACCAGGGGAAGGTGTCGGGGGTGGGGCGGGGCCCAGCTCCTGCTTCCCACCCCTGGTGGCTGTAGGGCACAGAGAGCCCCTCGAGCTCTATTAGTGTGGACCCAGTGTTCAAGTTACAGTGGCAAAAATCAGCACAAAAAGCAAACAAATAGAGGATTCCCAAGAAACAGAGACAACGGGCCACTTCTAGCCATGATCAGGGAAGGCTGTACGCAAGAGCACTGGCAGGAACAGATGGGCAGAGGGCAGGGCTGCAGAGCACAGGGCAAGAGCAGGCTGCGGTGCCTCACAAGCAGCACAGCCCCCCAAGAAAGTGGGGGTGGGCAGCAGGTCTTTTAGGGAGCTGGGTATCTACACAAGCATCCAACCTCATGACAAGGGGTTATGGATCTAATGCTAGATGGCCTGGGCTGCTAGGAGCTTGGGACGGATATCTGGGCAGTGTGAGCCAATGAAGGATTTGGAGCTGATGGGTAGTACCAGCAGTGACACCAGCTGCAGAGACGCTATCTGTCCCATGGTCCGGCACCTGCAATGGTTCATCATCATCTACATTCAAGCTCTGTCTTCAGGCCTCACATGGGACCCTGTCTTTTCTGCCATGGTCCCCTTTACACGCCCTCTCCTGCAACAAACCCAGATCACCACTCTTTGACTCTGCGGAGAGCGGCCCCTGCCCCAGTACGCCCCACTGCTGCCAGCTTTCTCCACTAAGCTAAACATCTCTCATCAATTTAGTAACCATTTATTGAATGGCGAGCCGTCAGTGAGGTATAAGGGACACTGCACAGAAGACAAAGCCCTTGCCCTTGTTGAGCTACCTGTATGGGGGTGTGGAAACAAACCATGGATAAAGACTCAAAGGAAAGGAGTTTGGGCTTGGGACATAGCTCAGTGGGATAAGCGCCTGCCTGGCAAGTGCAAGGTCCTGAGTTCGATCCCTGGTACCGCAAATAAATAAATAAATAAATAAATGGAAGGAGGTTCTAAGTAGAAAGAACAGCAAGTGCAAAGGCTCTGGAGTGCAAATATTCTTGGCACAGACCAAAGGCAAATCCTGTTGCTGATGCAGAGTGCAGAGGAAGAGGGTGGAGGGAGGCAAGTTGAAGGAGAGCAGGTGCTGGGCACACAGCTCAGCAGGCCAGCAGGGCAGTCTAGGATCTGGTCTACCCTAGAAGGGAGAGCCCTAGGAAGGTCGAGATCCAGGTAGGGGCCTGCTAATTTATGATTCCCATCACTCTGATTGTGACGTAGAGGCTGTGGGGGGAGCAGAGGCCGCTCTGCCCTGACCCCCCTGGGATCCCACCGGGGCCACCATGGGTGCTCACTCTGCTCTGGTTTCCCTGGTTGTCCAGAGAAAACAGTGAGGGTCAGTGGGTCACACACAGAGCACCGTCCCTGAGGTCAGTGGCAGTGAACCTTTCAGAACTTTCAATAACAAACAGCCCACTGTGCCACACGTGCCACAGGTTCACCCCATGGCCCCAGGTGCTCAATGGCAGCCCATTACCATTATGGCCATTCCAGAGAAGCCTTCTCCAAATGCCTCTGCATAGCTGTTGCTTTGTTGTGGATGCCAGGATCAACTCTCTTGGCTCCTGAAGTTGGGGACTACTGCAATCTCTTTATGCCTCTAGTCAGCCAGAGCTCCCCATGGGTGGGAAATTCCTTTCAATATTCACTGAAAATGTAAATCTCCCTTTGTGCTGAAAAGATGCCCTGCTCAGGGCATTGTCAGGGGAAAGGTGGCGGAAGGGCTGGAATCAGACTGGTAGAGCCTAAAGGACACTGTAGGAGGCCAGAGAACCCATCCAGCAACAGTGCCCCCCTTCCTTGCTGCAACCAAAGGATTATCCTGAAGTCCTGGGGGCCAGGGGACAAGGTCCAAGGAAGGCAAGGGCAGGTAGGCAACAGAGATGAGAAGTGGCAGGACAGAAGGGAGACCAAGGAGAGGGTGACAGAAAGACACAAAAGAATAACTGGGACTGCATGAGCTGGAAGTGGGAGGACAAATAACTGAAGCCAAGGCACTAAGTGTGAAACAGGGTGACACAGACTGGAGTCCAGGGGAGGGTAAAGGATGGTGCCAGCAGCCTTTGCCTGAGTCCCATTTGGCCTTTACTTCTGCTTGGTAAGATGCTGCCCAGCATCCATTGGGAGGCGGCATACTCCCCACCTCCTGAGGGAGGCCTGGCCTGGACAGTGCTGATGCAAGAGCCCATGTCATGCCCTCCTGCGCTCCTTGGCAAACACCCACCAGTCTAGAAGGAGGACCCTGATCCCAGCACATCCCTCCCAGAGATGCTGATGCAGGAATCTGGAACTGGTCTGAGCATGGCACTGGTATCCCTTCGCAGCACTCCGGGCTTGTCCCCACTGCACCTGTGTCCAGCTTGTGCGTTCTGGTGTACTGAGATGCGTGGCCCTCCATCCAACATGAATTCCTGGCAGGCAGAGCCATGGACCTGCTGAGCTTCCCAAGCACCCTGTAGGGCCTCAGGAAACTCGAACCAGGCAGAGGGCCTATGAAACACTGACAGTGCTTGCTGCAGGACCACGGGGTTCCCTGGGATTCTGTGTCCCTGGGGAGTGAACAGCTAAGGTACATGCCCCTGAGCTAAAGAAACTACCCCTAGTTCCTAGGTTCAGGGCCATCCAGACATGCTGAGTGGGAATCTAGGGTTCTGCCCCTGTGATTCGCTGTCTGCCCACTCTTGGCACTCCCTGGCCAAGGAGACCTGCTCCAAGGAAAGGCCTGTCTGCTCCATTGAGGGCTCCACAGGAAGGAGGGCAGTCCCATGGCTCAGGCAGAGCTCACAGCATGCCACTAACTGGTCACTACTAGCTTTCTTTTCTCAGGAATTTGGGGTTCTGACCCACAGTATTGTGTGGTCAATGTATGACAATGTATGACAAGTGTATGACAATGTGCACACGAGTGCATAACTATTCATGTGCACTATCTGCACAAGTATGCTCCAGGTATGGGTGCCCTACATGCACAAGCATGTGGGTGTCTGGACACATGTACACCCGTGTGTACACACATGTACCCTTTTCCAAACTGTCCTAGGTGAGTTCCAAGTTTGACTTCAATGTGATGCAGCCAGAGAAGGAAGGAGTACGGCCGGCGGCTTGGATGACACAGCAGGAGGAGATGGGGATGGTGGACGGGGCAGGCAGCAGGTGGGCAGTAGGGAGCACTGTGCTGGGGCAGCATCAGTCAGAGCTGGGCGGTCCAAGTCTGTATTATCCCCATGTAAAAATCAGCAGTGGCAGGGGGGACAGGGCAGGGCAGGAGGGCTGGAGGCACGGCTGGGGTCCTCCTCCTAGCTCTGCCATAACCTGCAGTGGGACCCTGTGACACCAGCCATCCTCAGTTTGCCCATCGGCAAAGGGCAGCGCTGGAAGCCTGACACATGCTGTCTGGGCACCAGGCACACACTGTTAGCTTTCTCTACACGCCACTGCTTTACAGTAGCCATTTCTCATTCCCCTCCAAGAATGATGAAATCCAAGCACAGAGAAGGTAAGTGCCCTTCCAGAAGGCACACTGGTGAGCAGAGCAGTCACTCCATGTTCTGCTCTTAGCCGCGACCTGCACAGCCCTCAGCCCAGGCAGGCAGGCTAGGGGTACTAGAGGCCATCAGTGCACCCCATTGGAAGTGTACATCGTGGCTGGCCAAATGGCATGTGCAGACAGGCAGCATGTCACCTGCAGCTGGTTAGAAATCCACACTTGCACACACTTGGGCCCATCTCGCATGCCTGCTGAGTCAGAAACTTGGGGTGAGGGCCAGCAGTCTGTTCAGCAGTCTGGCAGGCCATCCCCAAGGAGAATCTCGAAGCCCACTGAAGCCTGAGCACCACGCCATCCACTCGCCTGCGGTGCGTGCTCACGACCACATGTGTACTTCACACACTCACCACACTGAACTTAGGCGCATACTCTCAGCAGCCCGGGCCCAGCTATCCTCTGTGCCCTGCTCTGGGGTCTGCCTGGTGCCTGGCCCCTACTCACACCCCTCCTCCTGTCCTTCACAGACAAGCCAGTGAGGGCCTTAAGGAATAATCCTGAATGGAGTCTGGGTGTCCTGTCTGCTCTGGGGTGTCTTTGACTCCCCCTGCTTCCAGCCTGGTTACAAACAGCAGCCTCCATGGGCCATCTGCAACCCTATGGGGTACACACACACATGTGCACACACGCTTGCACATGTGCCTCACACCACCTGGTCTGTGGGCCATGATCCACGAGTCGCCGCAAATGTGAGAAGCAGCAGAAATGAGATAAATGGGAAGTCACACACTCACACCCCAACACCCCATGCAGAGACAGAAGTGTCACCTGCAGTCACATCAGTACACACACACACACATACAGCCAGGCTTCCCCTGCAGGAGGGCCCTGGAGGAAGCCTATGGCCCTGGATCTCCACTACTGTCCTGCCCAGATGCTCAGACTCCACCTCTCAGGTGTGGCTGCCCCACTGGCCAGCAACCAGTGAGTGAAGCCTGATCCTCCTACTCTTAGGAGAAAAATTATGACTTCCAGGGAGGAGGTGTTTCCTTTTTTGTGGTTTTTCCCTCTCCCTTCGTTCAGCACCCAGCGCTAATTTATGACTATTTTCCCAACTCCACTGAAGTAAGAGGGTAATGGCTTTCTGCCGCTTGCTTTCTCTCACCTGTCACTCTCCACGAGCTACCTGACAGGACTGCAGACAATGTTCTGATCACAGGGGCTGTTTTTGTCCCAGGGAAGCAAAGAATTCATAGTGGCTGTGGGGAGAGTTATTTCATTCCTGGATGGAACCATGTCAGGTAAATAGCTGTAAAAATTCATAGCCAGTAGGGCTGCCTCTGGTGGAAGGGTGGGCTTATCACCCATGGGCCGGCTGGGTAAAGCTGCCTGGCTGGGGTCAGAGCTGGGGGACACGCAATGGCTCCAAGCCCTGTTCCCACTGCCCATGCCACTTCAGCCTCTCAGCCTTGGGTCATCACACTGCCTTCTCATACTTCAAATGCCTCAGTGGCTGCTGGAAAAAATGTTCTTTGTCCTCAGAGCCAGGAGATGATAGCCTGGCAGGGAAAACAGGGGTGCAGGCCAGGTCTCCCCTTAGGGGGCTGCCCACCCCCAGGTACGTGGCTCTGGCCAGGCTGAGGACCTCAGTTTCTTACTTGGAAAAGATTCCCTATGCCCGTGTGTCTAGCACAATGTGTGGTGGTGACAGAAACAGCTTCATCCACACTGCCCCTGGGTGCTGGTGGCCACTGACACTTGAACTGTGGCCAGTGGAAATGACAAAGCGAATTCCATATTTTTGATTTAATTATAACTCTTATGCTTTTAAATAGCCACATTTTCTGTCCTTTGGATTGGGAACACTCCCCCAAAGCTGTATGCACCGGGCTTGGTCCCCAGCCCACAACATGGGTAGGAATTCCTGGAAACCTTAAGGGCCAGGGACCAGGGGGAGGCCTGAGGTCACTGGGGCACACCTTGAAGGAGATACTGGGACCTCAGCCCCTCCTTCTTCCTCTGCCATTTCCAAGGCCCAAGAGGGGGTTTGCTGTATCACACATTTCCACCATGATGTGCTGTCCGATGACCATGGACTGAAATCTCCAGAACTGTGAGCCTAAGTGGATCTTTTCTCCTTCTAAGTTGCTTATCTAGGGCATTTGTTGCTGTGGTGGAAACCCGACACACAACTCTACCACACCACACACTCTGCTTTTCCCCATGTGCTGAAGTATCTCACATGGAACAATACAGAAGCAGATCATAAAACCTGGGCCCGGGGTCACAGTGAGGCTGAGTGAGTCAGCAAAGACCACTCTTGGCACCTCGCTGGCCCTCTCCAAATGACAGCTCTCAATAATAACTTGACAGGACACAGTCAACAGAAGGACAGGAAGGAGCTGTGAATCCAGTCTTGGTCTCAGTTTTTTAGGTCTGTGATCATCCACAAGCTCCGTGCTTCTTTGGCCTTCAGGCTCCGCATCGGCCCCATACAGACAGAAGTACCTGCCTGAAGGGTTCCTATAAAGGATGTGGTGGACTAATGCAGACAAAGCACCGTGTGTGCTCGGACAGCAGCCACTCTCCCTGCTGGGGTTGGGAGGCAGCAGAACACAATGGCTGAGAGAAGGGGTGCCCGAGTTCAAATCCCAGCACCACCTCCGTTCACCTGGCTGTATGATCTCAGCAAGTCACTTACACCTGTTTGCCTTGGTTTCCTTATCTATAAAATGAGAGCAATCACAATACAGCGAAGCGTGCCTCATCTGAAAACCCAACGCGATAGTCCAGGCTTCCAGGTTAAGGGTGCTCAACTAGCAAATTCTGTGCAAATATCCCAACGACTGAAAAATTCCACAATCTGAAAGACTTCTGGTCTTTGCATTTTGGAGAAAGGCTACTCAGCCTTCAGCACCTTCTTCACAGGGCTATGGTAGGAGTAAAGGAGCAGACAGTAGTTACTGATATAGAGTAAGTACTCTGCATGTTGCTTAAATAAAAATTCTAGTGAGGCTCCAAAGATAGGATACTGGACAACATCTACACCTTCCTCAAAAAAAGCTGGCCACATTGGGGCCGGCCAGATAGCTCAGCACATTAAAGAACCTGCTTGCTTAGGCAGATGCAGGGATTGGGGTTGGATCCCCGGTATGCCGTGCTGACCTCGCCCCCAGGACACATTGAGACGGTGATTAAGACTGGGTGTGGTGGTTGCGGTGGTAGGTGCCTGTAATCCCAGTGCTTGGGAGGCTGAAAACAGGAGGATCACTATGAGTCCGATCTGTGAGACCCTGTAGACCCTGCACTAAATACAAATTAATTAATTAATTAATTATTTTTAAAAAAGAGCTGGCCAGTATCTGAGACCCCAGAGGGGCTGGGCTTTGATCTGAGGATGGCAGGCCACTGCTTGAACTGAAGAAGCGACAGAGAACAGGAAACTCTTCACTTTGGACAAAACAAGCCAGTTCTCATATGAAGATGCTCCGGACCTCAGGCTGTGGCTCTCAGACATCCTCGGGACTTCTCACCTATTGATGCTTGGTGACAAGAGAGCAATGTCCTAATTCGCAGAGGAAGGAACAGTCACTGGAAGGCTGGTGGTAAGAGAACACAAATTTCTTCCATCCTCTGGACAGCCCCAAGCTACTCCACCTCTTGAAATTCCAGGGACCCATTGCAGGTCCTACACTGGGAGGAATGGCCAAGGCAATGGGGAGGCCCTGTCCCCACTCCCTGTTATGCTTCTACTGAGCAGAGGACTGAACAGAATACCACTGGAAAGAAACAGGTGACTGACCCTTTCTGCCAGGTGGTGAGGGTAGGCTGATGTGCCAGGCTCTACGCTGGGCACAGATATCATCTCCCACCAGGTAGGAGGGCACCAGGCTGAAGGTGGGCACCAGGCTAAAGCAGGGACATGGTCCCTTGGGGCTCAGGGCAGCCTGTATTCTTTTGTGGGGGGCACCAAGGATCGAACTCAGGACCTTGCGCTTACCAGGCAAGCACTTATTCCGTTGAGCTAACTCCCTGGCCCCAGGCTGTCTTCTTGGTGTGACCCCTAGTCTAACTTCAGAATGTGGCCAATTTATTGCCACTTCCCGAATGGACTCAGATCTTTTCACTTAGGGGACTCAAAGGCGGTACTGGCTTTCTGATTGGCAGGTACCTGGCAAGCTGGAGCAGTGATCGAAGCAGTGGAAACGTCCATTCTCGCACAGAGTTCAGTGAGTCTATTTTCACTTTAGATGTGAAAATGAGGCTGGAAACATATTAATTGTCTCAACTGAACTTGGGGCCAAAAAGAGTTCATTCACCTCAGACAGCTTGAGACTGAAGTCCAGGCCAGAACACTATGCCCCTAGCGGTCTTCTGGCCCCTTGTGTTGAGAGGCAGGGAGAGACTGGGCCAGGCCCAGGAGGACCTGGGACTGAGGACATCAGAAGGGTCTTCTCCTGTTAGAAGGCACCTGTGCAGGCAGGACACCCAGGTAGATGGGAAGCACCCCCGACCCAGGTCACTGAGCACACTTGGCCACGCCACCACACACCACAAGAGCTCTCCCATGGAGGCCCAGGCAGCCTCCTTTGCAGATGAGAAAACTGAGGCTCTGAGAGCAAAATGGTTGCTACAGCGAGATCTCTACATAGCCATGCGCTCAGGGCACAGCACCATCCCCACGGCACGGAGCCACACACACTGCCTAGGGGTGGCAGCCAGGAGCCGTGGCCCGTGGCTGTTGGCTGAGGGCAGCAGCTCACGGCTTGCAAAGCATCACCGCTCTTCCCTGACCGTCCTCAGCCCACCTGGTCTACACAGGACTTCGGCAGGACTCTCTCTCCGAGCTTGGGGAGGGGGGCTGCACCCACCGAACAGGGAAGCAGCTCCCTTCTCCCTAATTGACTGTAAATTGCTCCAGAGCTTTTAATGAAGGCCGTCAGGAGTAATTACGTCCACTGCTGCGCAGCCACTCCGTAAACACAGGGGTGGGGCTGGGGCGAGTGGCAGCTGGGCCCTCCGTGTCCCCTCTCCTGCCACCCCATCCCCACCTTAAATTACAAATCTGTCAACCTGGCAAGCTCTGACTAAGGTGTAGAGAGCACAGGTGACATCCCAGGCAGGAACTCAAAGGATGGGCAGGAGCATGCAGGTGTGCCGGTCCAGGAAACTGAGGCAGCCCTCTCAGGAGCACACAGGTTTGATAGCTCGGCCCCCACCTGGACACAGACTCTGGGCAAATCCCAGCCTTTTCCTTACCTGATGGTGGGGAATGTGCCATGGGCTGAGAGGTGCTTTCAGCAACTGCCATCAATCACACTGTCCCACGATGAGGGGGGACACATGGGAGACTGGGACTGTGTCAGGGAGGAGGGGCTGATACCGCCCAGGGGATGCCTGCTGAGGAAGCCCTGCCACCCATGTCCTCCTGTCTCCAACTCCTCAAACTGTCTTAGTCACCCCCTCACAGCACCTCGTCCTGACAAAGGGCTTCCAGCCCAAGACTGTGCAGCTACAGTGAATGTGCTCCTGACCAGAACAGCCACCATCACTACATACAGGACCGGACCCACCTCGCGCCTATACCCCCCTGGCTCCTGGGGACACCAAGAAAGGAAGCCCCATCCTGTCCTGTTCACTGTCACTGCTGCTCATCCCAGGACATCCCACCTAATAGGGCCTTGGAGCATGGTCCCTTCCTGCCTTCAAAAGCACCTCAATCTTGTCTGTCTACAGAATCCAGAAGGCTGCAGGGGTGGCAAGAGCTGTGGGAAATATAGCCTAGGGGTCAGGGGTCAGTTGAGGGTTCCTGAGTCCCTGCATGTTGGACATGTTCTGATCTCCAGTCAACCTGCAAAAGAGGTACCCCCCTGGGTGACAGGTGTCAGAAATCAGAACTGTCACTGCATGCTCAGGCCCACTCACCTCCTCTCTACCTAAGGTAGCATGGGGTCAGAGGGACACATCAGGGACACATAGCTGGGCTCCACTGCCTCCCACATTCTTAGGCAGCACAGAGGAAAACATGAGGCTGGATGAGTGGGAAAGAGGGGACAACAATTGCACTGAGTGGGGTGGCAGCCACTTCCTGGCCCTGGCGGTAGCTGTGGGAGGTACATGCCTCTGAGCCCGTCAGGCCTGAGTTCTCTGCAACATAGGGTTTCTCTAGAGAGCTCATAAAGCAACCGATGCAGTGGAGCAGCCCTACACTCAATAATCCCTCCATCTCGGGGCCGCTCAGCCGGACACAGCATATTCATCTTGAATTATCCTTTCAAAGGTTGAATCAATCCTGCGAGGAGCTCAGACCCACTGCATTGCCACAGCCCAGGGAAGGAGCCCCCAAGCAGCACCGTGACCCCAAGCATGTCCCTCTACCTACCCAGGGCCAGGCCAGAGGTGACCAAGGCTTGTGGCTTTCACCCCCTCTACCCACTACAGTGTAGAGTCACATGAGGAAGCAGAAGAGAGGCCAGACAGGAGCAATAAGGACCCCAGACTCCACTCTGAGCCTGGCTGGTCATGGAGCGACAGAGATCAGCTCAGCCACTTATGGTGCGTGAGCCCTTGACCGGGAGACAGCCCTCAGCCTCAGTTTCCAGATCTGTCAAACAAGCCCCATATTGAGCTCCTCCATAGGGTATTGCAGGCATGGGACCAGCAAGGTGATCAGGAAGTCCTTAGCACAGCACCTGGCACACAGTAGGGTGACGAGGAGGGCAGGCAGGCAGAGCCTATCCTCAGAGCTAGAGTTGGGAGTCGAGATTGGGACCCCTGGAGCTCCACAGGGGATGCAGGGGTGGCCATCACAGGAGGAGGGGCAGCTACTGCTGGGGAGCGTAGGGCACAGCAGGCTGCAGGGGCAGCGGGCAGTGTCACTCACCAGGGAGCCTGGTGACACACAGAGCTCCCTCCATGCAGGACACCCATAGAAGGGCAGCTGCACCTCAGGGACTCCTGCTCTGACTAGGAGGTGGAACCTGGGCCCTTGGGGCCTCTTCCACCTGGAAAGGAAAAACAGGCCTTGGAAGGGTAACGCAGGAAGCCCCCACCAACTGTGTCTGGCCAGTGAGTGGGGAAAAGAAAAGACAAGGCAAAAAAAAAAAAAAAAAAAAAAAGTACCAGTTCCTCAACCTCTATCAGAGTCTACTGCGTGCCAAACATGCATCTAAATGCCTTCATCACTCGTTCATCTCATCATTGCCACAGTCCCAAAAGGGAGCACCAGTGAGGTCCCTGGCTCCGCCTTGCAACTAAGTGAACTGAGGCAGAGAGAGTAAGGAGCTAGTGAAAGAGGCCACATTTGCAGGAGATGCAAGGGAGGCTTCCTGCAAGAAGATGTACCAAAAGGCCAGGCGCTCCAGAAAGCCACATGGGTCATCTGTGTCACACTGTCCTTCTCAAAGCTCCTTCAAAGCAGCCCATGCAGTGGGCTGCAGTTGGCCACCCCAGCACTCAGGGACACCAGCATCTCTATCCCCAGAGGAGGGAAACGAGGCTCAGAGAGGCTAAGGAGCTTGCCTGTGGTCACACAGCTAAGAAGTCACAGCGCTGGGATTAGAATCCAGGCCTTGCACCTCCCCTCCCGGAACTCAGTGCACTGTCCCAAGATGGGGCAGAGCAGGAAGTGGGGACATCCACATTAGGATCTTCAGGGAGGTCCTTGCCCCAAAGGACAGCTTTACTTCTCTTTCTTGGTCAAGGACTGGCAAAACCACCCGGTCTCCTACTGCAGGCTAAGCCACAGTTAGTCCAGCTCACAGATCCCCTGCGATGTGTAAAGAACAGTAGGGTCAGGAGCAATGACAAGTTCCAAGATGGCGCTGCCTGCCACTGCCACCCCAGCCGGCTGGAGGGGTTTCAGCTCTTATAAATTACACTTTGGGCTGCTCCCAGGGAGCCCAAGTGTCCCCGCCGGCTGCAAGCTCAGCCCATCCCGTGCTGCTGGTGCAGCTGAGCCAGGCTTATCTTCCAGCCCCACCCCACCCCACCCCACCCCAGGGTGCTGCTGACAAGCCACAGCACAGCTGGCCGAGGCCCCAGCCCCGCACCACTGATCATGGGAAAAGATCATGGGCCCAGGAGCAAGCGGTCTGAGTGTTTGCACACGTTGGTCTACAAGTCACTCTGCAGCAGGATTGCCATCCGTGGTGTCCCTGGTGAGACGTGTCCCTTCAAATGACCTATAGGCAAGGCCCCAGAGGTGCCCCAGCTCACACAGCTATGTAGGGACAGAGCCCGAGGCCCAGGTCTCTTCTCTGAGACTGAGCTGCACTGGCCAAATCCTCTTCTTGGGATGGGGCTCTAACCCAGCCCTTCTCCAGGAAGGACTCATATCCTGAGCCTCGTTCCTGTGTGACCAACTAAGGAAAAACCCAGTCCTGTCACGTTGCAGAGGGGCAGGGAAGGTGGACCAAGGGGAGCCAAGTCCTGGCTCTACAGCCTGTCACTGTGGGATGCTGGGCAGCCCCTGGCCTCAAGCCTGTTCCCGGAAATGAGGACAGAACAGATGCCAGCCTTCCTGGAAGGCTAAGCCAGACCACACAGGCAACCTGGCTAGCAAGACACAGGGGTAAATGAACTGCCCGACCTGGCCATCTGGGACACAAATGGCTTGCCCACTGCCAGCCCACCTATTCTCCCCTGAGCTTCAGATAGCCTATGCACTCAAGGCCATCTTCCTGTCCTACCTTTTTGTCCCTGTGCCCAGAATGAATACCCCCCAGGGCATTAAGAGCTCTCTGTAGCTCATCCCTTCTACTCCCTCATGGTGGGCTGGTCATTTCCCACAGGTCGTTTTGTTCCCTCTGGACTGGAACTCTTTAAGAGTAAAGATCCACATATGGAATCCCAGAGTTATGATAAAGTACACAGGCTTGAGGTCAGGCAGCTCTGGGTGTAAGTCCACTTTGCATCCTATATCAGCTGTGTGGCTCCAAGCAAGCTCCTTAACTTCTCTGAACCTCTGCTTCCTCATCTGCAAAACGGAGGTTTTAAGACCCACACACTTGGTTTGCTACCAAGAGCCAGTAAAGAAATGCGTGTGCTACATACAGAGTAAGTGTGTCATTAAAGCTGGGGCCACTTCCCTGGTTATCTGGGATGTGCAGGTCCTGCTCACCCCTCCCCCACAGCCCAGCCTGGCACAGATGTTGGGTGAGCACTGCTCACGGCATGCCCACACACCAGGTGCCACAATGTCATTATCATCAGCATAATTCTGGCTGCCACCAACATCTGCCCCACCTGGCACCCACACCTGTGGAGAGCCTGGGCTGCTGTGGAGAGGCAGGCAGGGAGGCAAGGACAGAGAAGCACCCACGGGGAAGAGAAAATCCTCCCCAAGGCCCAAGACCCAGGACCCACCTGGTGATGGCCCCAGAAGCCCTGGGCAGTCCTGCTTTCTCTTTACGTGCTCCACCCAGGGCCCTATGGGTCTGGGGCTCCTGGCTCCTCCCTCCAAACTCCAAGGCTCAAGTTCAAAGCCCCCAAACCAGAAGGCTGCTCCCTTCCCCAGGGCATCGCTACTGGCCTGACCTGTGACATCAGAGCTGGCTGTAGACAAGAATGCAGAGGTAACTCACAGGACCACAAGCAGGCTCCCCAACCTTGGGACTCAGTGACTCCAACTATAAAATGAAACTGTTGGGCCAGAACAGAGTGCATCAAACTGTCCCACCCAAGATCCAAGGGGCTCATCACAGGCCCGCCATTGATCCTTCAGGGGAAGGGGAGAGGAGAGCCGGAGATGAAGGATGTTAGGCCCCCACTCTCCTGGACCTTAACTTCTGCGGACCTCGAGGCCTCTTCCTTGGCATTTAGTGCTGTTGCCTGTTCTGCATATCTGCTCTATGTCACCAGCTCTGCCTCCCTGCCGGCAGGGTCACTCCATCAGGGCAGGCACTATGCCTCATCCATCCTGCTACCCTGTTCTGGTGGACACACAGAAGACACCCCAGGAAGTATTTGCTGAATGAATCAGTGAGCATCTGTGTCTACGGATGCAAACATGGGAGACTTCTGAGGAAGGGTGCATTGGTCCAAACAATTCCAGGTGTGAAAAAAAAAAAAAAGAGAGAGAAAAAAATCCTCTTACCTATAGAAGACATCAAGGGGGAAAGCCAGTGATATTTGAATGAAGTACCATTGCCAGCCTTCTGTCCATGTTATTTTCCTGGTTTCCATAACTGGGGAAGGTGCTAACATCCGGACCATCTAGGCGAGGGGCTCTCCCCCTACTATTTTTAATGACCTTGCTGTCAGTCTAAAATTATTTCAAAATTTAAAAAAAATCCTCAAAGTAAACATAAAATTCTAGACCAGTGCTCCCTTAAGTGCGGGGAAGGTCTAGGTGTGACCCCCAACATGATCTTGGGGGTGTGAAGATTTATTTTTTCAATTTTAAAAGTGGTGCACTTGTCATAATTGTGTTACAAAGCTCAGGCAGGCAGCACCTGCACCCTGGGCTTACCTGCCGCCTGCATAAGTGGCCCTGTGCGTGTTTGTGGGAGTCCCCACCTCATCTCCCCTCCTGCTGCTGGGGCCCCTCCCCTTGGGTGCAGCTGGGCCGAATGATGTTCACCAGGTCTCACCTGCCTCAGCCCGAGCACAGGCCTGCGTCACAGCACGGGCAACCGACTGACTGGCCTCTGTCCAGGCTGGGTCTTTCGGGTGTTTTTGTTTGTTTTGGCTTTTTAAGTACATATTTGCAGTGCACTGCTTACAGCTCTCGGTGGGAAGCTGGGATGTGTGCACAACACGCTTAATTCTTCTCATCCCTGTCCTCTCCCCCTCCCTTCTCTCCCCCACCCCTTGATCCCCTCCCCCACCTCTTGGTCCCCTCCCCCTCTGCAAAAGATCTGTCTTGCTGCTTGCTATTGTCTTTCGTTTTGCTCTTGATTTATATTTTGGGTTTCTCATATAAGAGAAACCATGCAACATTTAAGCTTGTTTTTCTGATTTATTTCACCCCACATCATTATCTCCAGGTGCACCCACCTGCCCACAAAAGACTCCAGTTTATCCTTCCTTAAGGCAGAACAATACTTCGTTGCATGTAAATACCACATTTATTTTTATCCATGCATCTATTGATGGCCATACAGGTCACTTCTGAGATGCAGTACTGTGAACTGTGCTGCTTAGTAAATATGGGTGTACAAGGGCCGGTGAGATAGCTCAGTGGACTAAGCACCTGCTTTGGCAAGTACAGGGACTGGGGTTCAATCCCCAGTCCTGCATGCCACTCTGGCCCTGCCCCTGTTACCCTGAGCTGGCCACTGAGACCAGGCATGATGGCACACACCTGTAATCCCAGCACTGGGGAGGCTGAAAACAGGAGGATCACTAGGAGTCTAATAGTGAGGCTCTGTACCAAACATATAAAATGAAAATAAATAAGTAAATAAAGAAATGCATGAGTATGTGTGTGTCACTGTAATGTGTCTTTAAGTCTTTTAGGAAGATACCTAGAAAGAGAATAACTGGTCAAGGCTCCAGTGGACTGGGTTACATTCACACCAACAGTGAAGAAGGGGTTACCATTTGATTCCTTGACAGCCATTCTTTCTAGAGTAAGAAGGAATCTCAGTGCTGTCTTAATTTGCATTTCTCTAATGGCCAGAGATACTGAACCCTATTTCACATATGTATTGGCTATTTTTACTTTTTCTGAGAAGTGTCTGTTCATTTCAGTTGCCCAGTTTTTTGGTTTTTTTCTTTTCTTTTTTTTAATGTATTTGGTATAGGATCTTACTGTTTCAGCCTCCCCAGCACTGGGATTACAGGCATGCGCCACCATGCCCAGACTCTGTGGTCAGCTCAGTGTGCCCAGGAGTTGGGCCAGCATGGCATGTGATGCCAGGGATCGAACCCCAGTCTCTACACCTGCCTAAGCAGGCACTTAGTCTGCTGAGCTATCTCGCCAGCCCCAGTTGCCCAGTTTTTGATGGAGCCTTTTCTTTTGGGGGCCTAATATTTTCGAGTGCTTATATATTCCAGCTATTAGTCCTCTGAGGAACTGCTGTAAAAAATGGGTCTTTTGCTTGCTGTCAATGCTAAGGGTCCCCACGGGCCTCCCATGGCACGGACAGCTTGGGCGGCTTCTCCAGTGGGCAGTCAAGGAGCTGTCTGACTCATCACAGTGCCTCTTAAAAATGTTTGCCGGAGTCAGGAGTGAGTGCGCTTTGGTCACAGCTGACCTGCAAAGCTCCTGCTCCAAGTCAGCACAGTCCTAACTGCTGTAAAACTGGCTCCTCTGATGTCCACACAAAACCACAGAGGCAAACTCAGAATCATTATCCCTACTGTGCAGACAGAGAAACTGAGGCAGAGCTGGATTCCACACAGGCAGCCTGGGCCTCTTTCTCCATCCATAAAGTGCAACAATTTGACTAAGACAGCAGTTACAAGGGGTTCTCGGGTAGGGATAGTGGGAAGGTGGGGATCCCCAGTGCCCTGTACCCCAGCCTCCTCTGCCTTGTCCTCCATGCTGATTTCTCTATCTCTGTGCTCCCATTATGCCAGGTCACCCTACTCAGTACTGTGATCAGGAGCAGGGACTAGCTACAGACAGTGCACACCCAGCTGCCGTCAGGGCCTGCTGGGCTCCTCACATCCTTGGCCTCTGGCCCTGCTGTTCCTGCAGCCCTACCACCAGCCACTGCCAAGGAGCTGCCCTGGGTAAGCCCCTCCCACCGGGATCAGACTAAAGAACATATGGAGAAGGGAAATCATCCACACCCTGTGGTTTTGGTTTTTGTTTTTATTTTTGTTTTACACCCTGTGGTTCTGCATCTCCTCCCAAGAGCAGTTTCTGTTCTTTCAGGAGCCGAGAGAAGGAGACCCAAAGAGAAGGCACAGCCTCTTGCAGGACACTGGGTATCAGTCCAGTCTGGAAAAGCCCAGACTTCTCCCAGCACCCCCAAGTCCCACCCCAAGGGCCAGCTCCACACACAGCCACACACACACATTCACACACATGCGCATGCGCACAGGTCTCCTACCCACTCAGCGGGGTGCAGGCTCACAGGGCTTCCGTCTGCTGAGGCTGCTGATGCGGGTCAGCCCACCTGAAAATTGCTCTCTCTGGGTCCAGACAAAACAGCTGGGCACTGATGGAGTTTGTGGAGAAATTAATCAGCGCTGAACGGCAGCGATGCCAGGCGCTGCCTGGGCCCGCTCCATCCTAATGAATCCTGAGCTCCCATCTTAATGGCTCCTGACAAGACTAATTTACTCCTGTAGGTGATTAGCATGGGCATTACCACCTTAATTGTGGCTCAAGATGCTTTGGGGTGCTGGGGGATTCTACCTGGGGAAGTCAGTTCCATGCACACCAACCTGGGTGACAGAGAGAGGGCCAGGGAGCCAAGGTGAGGGCACTCAGCTGGATGTGACACTACTCATTCATTCAATCACTCACCACTTGCTCATTCTTCAAGCGTCTGCCAAGGCCCCATGGTGCAGGGCACTGTGCGTGGTACAGAGGACAGGAGACCTGGCTGCCAGCTATGAGGAAGAGATAGCCCACCCATCTAGGGGGTCGTGGAGCGCCCACGGGGGCCACGCATCTGAAGTCCTAACAGAAGCCCAGCTGGAGGCTGCAGTCAGTAAACCATGGCTAATGTTACCACTCCACAGTGCTACGCCACACACCAACGCTAAAGTGATCATTAATTGTAATGTCGATATTAATAAAATTAATATGTAAAGATTAATAGTCCAGCGGGAGCTACACACAAATAACCAGACTCGCATAGGCTCTCACAGCCCTGATGACGAAGCTAGGGAGGAGGGGACAGGGAGGTCAGGGGCCTCACAGAGCAGATGACAGAAGAGTAGCACCTGGATGGTGAGCGTGAATCAGCCAGGTGGGAAGGGAGAGGCCCCCGGGGTCAGAGAACTGGCCAAGACAGAGGGAGTAGCTGGGGAGCTGAAAGTCAGTAAAGCCGCACGGCAGAGTGTCTGGGAAGTAGGGGCGACAGGGCTGTGACAGTTTGCTCTTCCTAGGGGAACTGGAGAGGCTACTGGATGGAGTGTTTAGAACTGGGATGGGAGACACCACCCTTGTGGTTCCTGCAGCCTGAGCGGGGTGGCCAAAATAGATGCTCCACCCCCCTTAGGATGATACTGCCCGAGCTTTTGGGTCACCCTGGCGGCTCCAAAGCTTGGCTTCCAGCTGCTGCTTCCGGCTGCCTCTTCCTGCTAGTCCCTAGGACCAGCCAGGGCTCAGCACCCAAGGGTCCCCATAAATACACCACAGATAGCTCCAGCAGGGAGCTGGGATGTTGAGGCCCTGCCATTCACACACACAGGCACGTCCAGCGTCTGTGCCATCCAGGGAAAGTGCTCCCCTGGGCCCAGTTCCCAGCTGTCAGCCCCGCTGCCACCAACGCCCGCCTCCTCATACCCCCTGGCTAGGGCAGGGCTGGTCTGAAGTACCCAAAGGGTGAAGAGCGGTGCCGTGGAGGGTTCCCAGACACAGACTGCAGGCCTTCCCCCGTGCACCCCAGGCACAAGACAGCCACAGAGCTGCCCCTGGAGACACAGAGATGGTCCCACCACCTGCAAGTACTTAGAGTCCAAGGGGGAACACGGGAGCAACCAGCAACTATGCTGGCACTCAGGGTGACCAGGGCTGGAGACAGCAAAGGCAGCAACTCGGTCCTGCCAGGAGAGGCCCAGGAAGTCATGCAGAGGCGGTGGAATCAGGACTTACGCAGCTCATCACGTTCCCGGCAGCAGGGACCATGGCTGCCAAGGCTGGGAGGAAGGAACTTGGTCTTCACCCTTAAGGAGCCTTCAGGAGCCCATGTGGAGGGCACTGGGGAGGAAGGGAACTGGAATCTGAAAGGTGGCTGGGATGGTTGCTAACAGTTTGGGTGGCCTTGAGAAGGCTGGCATTGAACCTGAGGTGGGAGACTTGAGAAGATGTGGGAACAGGCTGTGCTGGAGGGAGCAGACCCCTCGATTGGTAGGGAGAGAGAACAGTGCAGGGAGATCACTGAGACCTGGGGAGCTGCTGGGATAGCCCAGGCTCAGGCTGTGGTGGGAAGAAGGGAAGGGGGGGGGAAGTAAAAAGGTTGTGGCACTAGAGATTGACGGCGAGACCTTCACAGTGAGCTACATGCTCAGCCCTTTATTATTTTTTTATTTTGAGGCACAATCTCACTCAATTGCTATGTTGCTCAGACTGAACTCAAACTTGCAATCCTCCTGCCTCAGCCTCCCAGACTGCTTGTATAATACAGGTGTGTATGTGTGTGTGTGCGCGCGCGTGCGCATGTGCCATCATGCCTACTATTCCAGAACTATTCTGCACACAGAACTAAGAGTTCCTGATGGACTGGATGCAAAGTAAGAGAAAGAGGAATCAGGGCTGCCTCTGAGCACTGACCTGTGGAAGCGGTAGGATACAATGACAGCTGACGGAGAAAGCCCAGCCTCAGCCAAGGTCCGGAGTCACCGCTGGAGGGTGAGGGCGGCCCTGTAACACCCAGCTGCAAATGCTGAGCAGAGAGGTGGCTACAGGAATCTGGAGTCCCTCTGAGTCAAGGGGACGTAACTGCCAGAGCCCTATCGTGTCTCACGCACAAGACCAGACCAGGTCCCGTGGGAGTGAGGAGGATGTGAAGGAGCGACAGCTGAGCCCTAGGCCACCAATGTCCGATGTGGAGCAGCTGTGGGAGAACCTACAGTCACCATGGAGAAGACAGTCCCCAGTAGGAAAATGCCAGAAGGTCACAAGGACTTAAGATTGTGCTTGGCCACACGGCGATGGTGAGCCTGCCAGGGCAATGCTGGGGAAGGGCTCAGATAAGCAGGAGACTCCAAGCCAGCGGCCCTGTCCCTCAAGCCACAGGTGCCCCAGGGCCACTCGCAGCTGACAGCCAGGGCCAACACGGGGATGACGCCAACCACCCCAACCAGCACCGGGTCAGGGACCCACCTTCTTCCCCCCACACCCAGCCCAGGCTCTTCTGCACATCGAAATAAGGTGCACCACTGAGGGGTCTGTCTGGGGATGTGGGTGACAGTAACAGGTTGGGGGAGGCAGAGCTGCTCCCCTGCCTCTGCCTTCCCTGGGAGGAGGGGTCCTCAAAGAGAGCACTGCCAAGAAGGAACGGGAACAGGCAGAGGAGACGGCAAGGCAGTGCAGCCTAGCGAGGGGTTTCCGACAGCCACGCTCTGCCTGCCATTGCCCTCCCAGCCCTGGGCTGGTGCTGCAAGGCAAGGCAAGAACGAAAGAGGACAGGAAGGCTTGGGAGGCCAGGTCCGGTGATGGTCCTGTCTCTGACCCACATGCGCAGTCCCAGCACTGTACAAAACCCCTCCCTCTAAGTCTTAAGGGAAAATTTTTAAATAAATTAATGTGTAAAAACTCTTAGGACACTGCCTTGAGCATTCAATAAATGCAACTTACAGTAATTTAGAGAACATCTCATATGAATTCACTAGATGATGATGATGATGATGATGATGATGATGATGATGATGATGATGATTACTATACCGAGAGGCTCCAGCAGCTGAAATCAGACCTGACAGTAGCCGACCCAAGAAAGCATGCTTCACGTTACTATTAGGAAACGTTTTCCATTCCTGGAAAACTCACACTGCACAACCCTATAAGGCCAGGAGCCCCCCCACCAGGTGCCCATGCAGAAGCTGGTGTCCAGGCTTGAGGCTGGCAGCCCCGTCTGACCCCAGCCCTGACCATTCATCCCCCGGTAGAGATACCATACTCCGGACATGGGGCTTTAGAGCTTCGGAGCTGGTGGGATGAGATATGTGAAGGGAAGATCCTACCCCCATTTTGCAGAGAGGAGCCCTGAAGTTCTGAGAGTAAATGGTCAATAAGCACCAAGCCTCAGGGCCACCTCTCTAGCCACCCCACTCTCCAGGCAGGCAAGGGGACAGTCCTTAGACAGAAGCTTCGACCCTTGCCCTGGCCACTGCTGGTCAGAGGCCTGCACCCACAGAGCCTGCCACATCCACAAGACAACAGCTACCCTCTGAAGAGCTCAGGGCTATGGGGTGACCAGCACCAAGGGGAAGGGCCAAGGTGTCAGACCTGAGGACCAGGTCACACCAGGGCTGCCCAGAGCACAGCCCACATGGTTCATCTTTCCAATGCCCTCTCTCTGGTGAGACAGCAAAGTAGGAATCCAGAGGTGCAGCCCTGTGCCCGGTCACACAGCAAGGAACAGAAACTGGGCTCCTGATGTTCTGGCCAATGCTGCCCCCATCCCTATTTAAAGGCAAGAAAGAGACCAGAAGGGCACTAGGCCAGCTCTGTGCCCACACCCAACCGGAAACAAGCAGTCCACGAGGGTTCCTCTCACTCCTACAGCCCCTGCAGTCATGGCCCCTGACAGGTGCCCCACTGTGACAGCCAAGCACTGCCTTCACAGGGCCAAGGCCTGGGCATTGCTCCTGGAGGTCAACTGATGCTGATGTTTGCAAAAGACAATGGAGAGCCAGAGCCCAAGGTAAGGGGAGCAGGGCCTGCTGGGGGCTCCCGGGTGGGCATCTAGCACAGGTCGTGTCAGGATCAGCACCTGCCCAGCCAGATGCACCTACTCTGTGTCACCTTCCCTCTAGCACAGGCTGCTGAGGACACCACACTCTGGGCCGAGTGCAGCCATGCAGGAGCACAGCATGGGGGGCACAGCCAGCACTGCCCACTTGATAGGGGCCTTCACTCCCCCAGTCAGCACCAGGGCCAGCTGGTGAGTGGCCAACATGCCTGCCTCTGATGTTCATCTGCCCCAAGACAGACACTCCATCCCAAGGACCTCCTACAGGAAGAGGGGACATAGAACAGTGACAAAAACCTGTCCCAAACACCTCTCCCCGCCCTGCTGGAAAAAACCCCAACTCTTCCTCCATTCCACAGGGGGACTTCAGACACCTGGCTGGGACCTTATTTCTCAGGACCCTGACTTCTATACTTATCTGTCCACTGCTCCTACATCCACAGCACCCAGGCCAAGCAGACGGACACCCACATATGCATAATGACCTGAAGAAGGAGCCAGGAGATCAGAGTTGCCAAGTGTTCACTGACTTCCGCATACTCACAAACTGGGTGCCTGTTCTGCTCTTCCTGTGCCAGCTGCATGCCTGGACTGGGTGACGGCACAAGGCACAAGCCACACAGACAAGACACAGTGTCACAGAGCAGGAGCCCACAAACACCCCAACCCAACCCAGAGGGGAGCAAAAAGCTCGAGCCACACATGCATCCTTCCCAGCCCCAAAGGGTGGCTAAGCCTCCAGGGGAGCACTCCTACACACCCAAAACCCTGAGCTTATCCTTCCAACCCTGGTCTGCCACAGGAGAAGCCACTTTCCAGAGGCTCTGTCCCTAGACTTAAGGCCCTTCCAGGACATGGGGACAAGGTCCACAGCAGTCAGACACATACCTATTGCAAAATATTCTCCCCCAGAAAGCGGCTCAGAGCCCCCATGAGCAACCCTAGTGGAGAGAGTCAGTCCCATTAGGGCTCCAGGGTTAGCAGAGTCTGGAGAAGTGTGTCCATTCTGCCACACACCCTCATTTGGTTTGTTTGTTTGCTTGCTTGAGACAGCTTCTCAGGTTGGCCTTGTGCTCACTTTTGTAGCCCCCAGGCTGATCTCAAACTCATAGCGATCCTCCTGTCTCAACCTCCCAAGTGCTGGGATTATAGGCATGCGCCACCACGCCTGGTTCCAGGGCAGCATGGTGTGCCTGGTATTCCGGGGCCAGCACGGCATGCTTGGGGTTCCAGGGTCAGCACCACAACCAGGTCCAAGAATCAAACTCCGGACTTTGTGCTTGCCAGGTGGGTGCTTATGCCTCTGAGCTATCTCCCCAGCCCCCTCATTTGGTTTTATGCAAATGACAGTTGACATCTGGCAAGCAACTTAGTAGTGCCCCTCTCTCCAAGCCCCCACCTCACTTTCAAGTATCAGTGTTCCAAAAAGATGCTACATGCTGACCTGTGGCCTCTGACTCACAGGCCCTGTCCTTGTACCCACAGAGCAGGCAGACCTGAGTGTAAGAAGCCCCAGGGGACAGGCACCTTCACTACAGTGACACCATTGCAAATGAGGACAGGAAGGGATGAGTGTGTAGGTGACGGACACTTTTAGGGGTCGCTGCTTGCCCAGCAGCAGCTGCAGGCTGGGCTCCCAAATCCAATCTCCTATTTCTTATAATGAAACCAGACATAGCGAATGCAGAAAGCTGCATCATCGCAGAAAAGCATGAAGGTCCACAAAACAAACTCTACCAGAGCTGTCATCTTCAAACATCCACAGGAAGCCAGGCGTGGTGGTGCACGCCTGTAACCCCAGCACTCCGGAGGCTGAGGCAGGAGGATCACTGCAAGTTGGAGGCCAGCCTGGGCTACAAAGTGAGCTCAAGGCCAGCCCGAACAGTGAGATCCTATCTCAAAAAAAAGTGGGGGTGGGGGGAAGCAGGGAGATAGCTCAGTGCAATAAGTGCTTGTCTGGCAAGCACAAGGTCCTAAGTTCGATCCTGGTACCATATCAACAAGGGTGTGGAGTAGGACACGAGCGAACTATTCTACAGGCCAAAGCTGATGCTGGAAGTGGAAAAGGAGCACCACAGGCTGCATGATGAGCTCTCACTGTGTCGAAAGCTGCTATTGGATGGCCCACCACAGCGTGTACCTGGAGACCCTCCCTGGAGGCACCTGAGCAGCCACCAGACAAGAACCACACAAGTGCTTCTAGTCACGGAGAAGATGATCTCAACCTCTACGAGCCCCTTCTCTTATAGGAAAGGTCACCCCACACCCCAGCCCGTTCCAGCCCGTGTGCCTACTCACCCACAGGCGTGTCCTCGCTGATCAGCAGGTACGTGTCAAAGAAATGGTTGATGAAGAAGGGTAGCCGGTTCACCTGGCCTGGAAGTGAGGGGACAAGAGTCAGCCAAGGACCCCCAAGTCACTGTGTGAGTTCCCTAGGGTGACACCAAGTCAGGCTTACGTTGAGTGCCGTGCTCAGCTTCCCAGGACCCCTGCCTTGAGGCAAATGGTGACAGGGGGTTCAGTTAGCCCAGCCACAGCCACAGGTGGCTGCTGCAGCTGGTCACACCATGAGACGCTCTCAGTGTAAAACAGAGGAGCTTACTGATTGCAAAAAATCACAACCCTGCTCAATACCTCATTAATCTTTTGTATTGATTATACATTGAGATGATACAATTAGGGACACATCCAATTAGGCAAAATCCATTATTAAAATGAATTTCACCTATTTCTTTTTATGTTTCTAATGTGGCTGCTGTAAAATCTAACCTTTCCCTTTTGGGCCACACAGCGCTTCTACCAGGCCCCTGGCTCACAAGGCTGAGGGCTTGGTAAGTGCAGTGATCCAGGTGCCCAGGGCAGGGCCAGCACTCGCCAAGCCCTCAGCACCTCCAAGTCCATCGCAACGATATCTTGAAAGCACCTGCCACCTCTGCAGGCACACCTCTGTGCCAGCCGCCACATCCCCAACCTAGGGGCCGGAGGCAGGTACGTCCCAGTCCCCTTGCACTGTACAAAATGAGGACTGATGCAGCGAGCAGATGACATCACACCTCAAAGCCTGGCTTGCTCCCCACGTGCCATGTCAACAGCCTTGCAGGGAGGGTAGCGTCTGGATGGGGTCAGGGCAGCCCAGCCACAGGCAGAGCGAGAGGCCCCGCTCCCCACAAACCCCACCGTGTGACCCTCCCAACCCATCCCCCAAGTCTGGCTCTGCCTTTCCCTCTCACTGCTCCCGGGCCTTCATGAGGTGGGGGGGGGGGGTGCAGCCCCTTGGTCCCTGCCATCCAGGACAGTGGGACCGGCTCCGGTGGTCCTGCAGAGCCCTGGACACAGGCAGGGGATGCTCGCCCTCCCCTTGTTTCCCTGGCCCTGGGCTCCTTCTGAGCTCATGCCGGGCTCTGAGAGCGTGAGGAGGCTGTGATAAGGAGGATAAAGAAGCGCAGCGGGCGGAGCCAGGAGGCATGGGCACCTTTCTTCCGTCTACATCCTGTCCTGGGAGCCAGGCTGGGGCTGTCCCTGGCCCTTAGCGCTCTGGCCTCTCTCACTTCCTGGCCAGGGCTGCTCGCCTTCTCTCCTCTACTTGCCAAATTCCTACTCAACCTTCATACCTCACTGAAGATGTCTCTTCTTCCAGCCCATTCTTCCTGGTCACCCCAAGTGCCCATCTGCACCCCCCCAACACATCCCTGCTCACATGAGCAACACAGCAACCTCAGGGAGAGGCCGGTGGCTGAGGACCTCACCTCCTCAGAAATCTGTACCTCTTCCTGCCACAAGATCCTCCTATGCCTCAGTTTACTCACATGCAAAGTGGCAGTAATAAGAGGACTCACTTCATAGCTAACCTGAAGAGCAAATGAGATTACAGACACAAAGCCCTTCGTGCCATGCCCCCGGCACACAGCAAGCCCTTAATAACTGGTAGCTATTATTAATACGGGCTCCACTAAAGGTGCTGCCTTCACAGCCAGAGGGCGAGGCTTCTGATCCTGCGGGGGCTTTGGTTCCCCAAAACAGGCTGAGAGCTCAGCACCGGCCGCTGGGCAGGGGCTCGGGGATGAGCGTTGCCTGCCACACACCAAGCAGAACCTGCATTCTCAGAACAGGCCTGTCACCCTCCTTGGTGGCCAGATGGCCTTGGGCTCCCATCGCAGGTCCTGGGGACTGGGAGGGGCTAGTAGAGAGGGAGGGCAGAGAGGTGACTTACTCTCTTAAAAACCACTTTTAAAACATGAAGGTCACATACACCAGAGTCCAAACTGCTGCGTCAGAAGCTTTGAGGTCTCTAGTGAGGTGGGAATGTGTGTGGGGGCAGGAAGAATGGGCAGGCAGCAGGGAGTTCAGAGAGGAAAGCACCAGTGTCCAGTGTCTGGGCCCAGCACAGCCTCTCTGTCCCTGGCCCACAGGTGCACACCCATCTGGGTCCACAGTGCCATTGGCCATGCCTGGCACCTGAGTCCTCCTCATCCCTTGCCCCAGAGCCCAAGCCAGAAGCCAGCAGAGACATGGAATGACAAGGTTTGCACACAGAGGCGACGGGAGGCCCAGGGACCCACTCTGGCATGCCCACACAGCCCCACTTGTGAGGGAGAGGGGTGCCAGAGCTCCAGGACCAGAAATACCCTTCACTGGGACCATGGCAATGGATACTCGGGTCTTCTGGACCAGTGGCAAGCAGCTGAGCCCAGATTCGAGGCAGGCTGGCCCTTGAGAATGGCAAATGTCTGGAGTGTGTGGTGGCCAGGAGAAAGAAGGGCAAAGGGCAGGATTCTACAGCAAGGAGACAATGGGCTGAAGAGGATGCACTGACAGGATCTGGACCCAACTGACCTCTGGCATCCAGGGTGGGAAGAGGCGCTGGCTGGTGCCAGAGGCACACGGGAACCAGGCAGGGTGGGACAGGATGGGGGTGGCGAGCGCAGGCAGATGAGCAGCAGGGAAGGTGGCACAGGAAACACTCCTCGTGCCCCAAGGCTAGCCACTGCCCACTGTGCTGAAGGAGCAGCACTGGCTGCTGTGAGTGGGAGCCGGGCAGTGAGGATCTGGCCAGTGATGGGACAGTGGGATCCTGGATATAGAGGCAATGCCGAGAGGCAGATCTCCCTCCTTTTCCAGTAGAGCTGCTGCGTGGCCTTACTTCTCGTTTGTGTTTTCTGCACCCCATTTCTCTTCCCTTAGAGAAAGATGACCACTGATAACACAGCTAACACTAAATACACGTTAAATACCTAATGTGTGCCAGGCCCTATTGGAAGCTCTTGATGTCCGTTTTCATGGGGCCACTGTCACAGCTCGGGAAGGGATGTCCTGTCTGGTTCCTATACCAGAGAAAAGGAATGTAAAGCTTGGGGAGGTTCAGAAACCTGTCCTTGGGGACCCTAGGACCAAAGTGGCACGGGGACCCTAAGAGTGATGCCAGGCAGGTGCTCCTCTCCTGTGTGCACCCTGAATGCTCAAACCATCCTCACCTGAGAGCTCAGAGTTAGGGTGAGGGTGGGGCAGGGAGACAGACCCACCCCACTGGCCAGCTAGGACGTGGCACTCACCACATCTCCCACCCATGTGTCTTCCTAAGAGATGGAGAAAGTGAGAGGAACAGGGCAGGGTGGCGGGGAGGAATGTCCACAGCCAGGACAAGTGTCCTGTCTCCCACCAACCAGAGGCAGGGTACCCTGACGAGACCTCCTGCATGAGATGGGGTGGGCAGGGTGAGAATCTGATACAAGGACCAGAGGGGTGACCGTGGACCTGTGGCCTCTGCAGGCTTCAGATGCTCCTCTGGGGGCTGAGAGGGCCTAAGGCCCCTGCTCTGCCTCTGAGAATCCGCACCTTTGCTGCTCTCTGAGGCTGCCTGGGTGCAGGTGAGTTCCCCACCGCAGACATTCCAGCAGGGATCCTCCAGGAGCGGAGGGAAGGAGAGGACCTCCCTCAGCTGCAGGATGCTAGCGACACACCAGCCAATATGAGCCGTTGCTTCCTCTGAGGCACCACCAGCTCCCTGAGTGCAGAAGGAGGCCCCGCCCCCAGGAATGTGTTTGCCTGCATTGTCGCCAGGCACCGTGCCCACTGCTCTTCCCCAGGGATGCCTCAGCTCTGGGGGACACTGCATGCCACGTGCCTGTGCTCATGGGCTGACTTTGGTACCTCTGGAGTGGCCCAGAGCTGCTTTCTTCCCCCACACCCACTGTCTAGGGCCACAGGACATGGAGGCCCAGACCCTCTGGCCTTCTCTGTGGGCACCAGAGCTGGCACCTGGGGCAGGGGAGGGAGTATGGCTGCAGGAAGAACAGCCCCTGGCTGTGCACTGTGGCTCAGGCCATGTTCCCTCCAGGGTGCCTTCTTCCCACTCACTCAGGCTCCAAAGCCCAGAGCAAAGCCTGTGCTCTGCTTCCTGCTCCACAGCCCCATGATTTGCGTCTTCTTGGGCTTCCTGGTGTCCCTGTGACCACACCGTTCACCCTGCACCCTGCACAGCAGTGAGTTCTACATATGGCTTCCCAACCAACTTGGGGCTCCTGGAGTATGAGTGACATCTTTCATGCCCCAGAGCTGGGCCCAGGAGGTGCTCAAAGGGTGGCTGTGGCCTGTCCCCATGCCGGAAGAAGGACAGTGCACAGCCACACAGAACAGAGTCCAAGTATTTCTCAGCTCCTCCCATGCTCTCGGGGACCCCAAACAGCTGGTATTTTTGGCCCAGTGCAAGTTGCAGAAGGCAGCTGAAGCCCAGAGAGCGAGAGGTGTCTTCTGTCATCCAGAGCAAGGCAACCTCCAGGGTCCCAAATGCAGCCAAGCTTCACCTGCACACCCACTAAACTTGGGGGGAGGGCTGTACTTACCCCAGCTTCCGGAGATCAGCATGAAGAGCCACACCACAGGGCAGCTGGCAGCCACATGGCCCCTCATGGCTCCTGGGGATACAAAGAAGAAGGGGGTGAGATGTGGCCTTGCAGAACCAGGTGACTCTGTAGCCCTCAATCACTCCCACCTCTGTGGCCCCAGGGAGGACTGGGCCTGAGAAGGGGGAGCAAGCAGCTCCATGGGGAAAGGGAAGGGGGTCTTCCCTGGCTCCAGTTCTGGGCATAACACAGGGACCATCTGAGAGAGTCAGGGTTGGGCAGAGGTGGGCAGAGCTGGCCAGCCCGGAGGGGGGACTCCAGCAAATCTCAGAACAGGCACAGGGTGTATTGGGCGGGAGCCAGGTGTGGCAGCATATGCCTGTAATCCCAGCACTCTGAGAGGCTGAGGCAGGAGAATCGGAAGTTCAAACCCAGCCTGGGAAACACAGTGATTTAGTGAGATCTTGTCTCAAAACAAAACCTAAAAAGGGCTGGGGACCCTGAGTTCAATTCCCCCACACCCTCCTTTCTTCCATCTCTAGCCAGCACCCTGACAAGTGACCTGGAAAGATGGTGTGAGGTGTGGGGAGTGGAAGGGAGGGCTGTCTGCTGTGCTGGGATTGTGTGGTGAGAGTGTCAGAACAGACCTGGACCTTGGATCCCTTCAGTCTACACCCAGAGGGGGCTCACAGCCCATGTCCTGAGTGGACACGGCGGCAGCCACACCAATGGCTCCTGACTAACACAACACATGACAGTCCGGGGGCTCTTTCGTATTCCTTCTAATATGAATTACTATAAAGTGTAAGAGGCTGCAGGAAGAATGAAGGTCCTCAGGTGCAGGTGCTCTGTAGGGGCTGGGCTCCCCTACACCCCAGCATGCCCCCCAAGTCTAATGGCCCCTCACAGAGCTTCACAGGCCAACGACATGGGGGCAGGCAGGAATCTCAGGAGGGAGACTGGCTGCTGATGGGGCGACAGCCACTCGGGATGCCGGCTCTGTCCAAAAGTGGCAGCTGCTGACGCAGTTCAGCCAGGAGGGGATGTAGATCCAGGGTGGCCAGTGCTTCAGGTTTTTCTCAACAAAAGTCCTGACACTGGGCATTTATAGGAATTCAATTTTTAAATATTAGTAAATAAGTCAATTCAGAAGCAGTACTTTGTTCCGGGCACGGTGGCACATGCCTGAAGGCTGAGACAGGAGGATCACTGAGAGCTCAAGGCCAACCTGCTCTACATAACTTGAGACCCTGTCTCAGGAAACAAAAACAAAACCAGAAAAAGCCACTTGGTTTTCTCATGCGGCGATCGTCTGGTCAGCCCTCTGGGCCAATACACAGAAGGCCTCCTTCTCTTACACACGAAAACGACCCTCCTGATGGACACTTACAGGTTCCTGCCACCACAGGCAATTCCACCACAGACGTCTCGACCCGGAACCGCTGAGACTCGGCTAAGCGGGATCCCCAACGGGAGGGTTGCTGGGTCAGTTAAGTGGCAGCCCGGTGCATGGGCGTAAACTGCCGTCAGCTATTGCCACGCTGCCTTCTGGGGAGGTGATGGCCATTCTCGGTCCCTCCAGCAGCGTACGGGAGGCCCATGTGCCTACCCGGAGGTGATCCCTCTTTTAAATAGCTGCCAATCAGACCCATGACAAACAGTACGGCATCACTGTTTTCATTTGCATTTCGCTAACGACCAGCAAGGTTGAGCAAGATGCCTTTTTCTAAACGTTGAAGCCGCTTCCCATCTGTCAGCCTGTACTTCCCTCTCACGTGCTGCAGAGGAGCAGCCGCACTGCCAGCGTTATCCCTGATTTACAAGTGGAGAAACCAAGGCACAGAGCAATTAAGTGGCAATCTGACATCTCCCAATGAGTGAGTGTCTTTAGGAGAAAAAAATCTCCAGCCCCTCTGCCTTTGTAAGCCAGATGTCTAGAGAATTAAACATCTGCTAAGAGCATCAGCCACAAATAGCTAGAGAATGCATGCTGTCCCACTGGGTGTGACAGGAAGTCTCCGTACAAGGAAGGAGGAAGAAAAAAAAGGAACATACTCCCTATTTTTGCTCAGTTTTACAAAATATCTCTATGAAGTAGATGTCCTTGTCCCCATTTTACAGATAAGGAAACTGAGGCTCAGAAAAGTACCTCTGGGATTGGAACCGAGTCTGCCCGAGAACTTCCCATCACATCATGCTCTGCTCCTGTCCACTTCCCTACAGAAGTTGAGATACAGTCCCTCCCCAGGAAGCACAACACCCCTTACAATCTGTGGGATGCATGTCTGGCCAGAAGGGAGCCCGTGCACCCAGCCCCCACACTCTGTAACCCCACAGAGCTGGCTCGGGCAGCGGCACACAGGGCTGCCCTCTCCTTCAATCTCAGGCACACAGTGTGCCTTGGGCCACAGGAACTACCGCTTCCTGCAGTGTGCCTGTCAGCCAAGGGTGGCCTGACACAGCTCTGTGCAGAAGCAGGACACGCTGAGCTCTGTCCTGCTGTCACCATCCTCGGCTCTGGCAAGGGGGCACAGCCTCTAAAGGACAAAACACAGCGCCCAGGCCAGAATAGGCCTGTCCTACAGCTGGCTTTCCCTGCAACTCCAGACCCTGTTCTTCCCCTGGCTCTCGGCAATGTGGGAATGCAAGGCCCAAAGGCAGCCGAGGCCCCAGCCCAGAACTCCAGCCTGGGTGTGGTGATGGACACGGCCCCTGCCTGCTGGGTTCTCTTGGCACTGGGACCACGGTGCATGGCAGGGAGCCCCTGGGAAAGCCCAACCATGTTCTGCCTTAGGCAGCAGCTGCTTTTAACCCCCTGCCCCCCACAGCCTACACCTGGTACAGCTTGGCACTTCCTCCACCATACCAGCCTGCAGCACCCAGGGGGTGGAACCTGGCTTGCACCAACCCTCCCCTCTTCCTACCAATCAGGACGTACAGTCACACCTTCCACACAGTGCGTCCTGTCAGGCCTAGAGACATATCAGAGCCCTGCCACAGCAGGGTCACGGCCTACCGCCCCAGGTCTTCCAGATGCCAGGCTTATAGGACCCTCTTGCAGAAAACTTTCCTGAAATCTGCCCAAGAGACACAACCAGGCCCCCAAAGCCAATAGGGGCCTGCTAAGTCCCAACATCCTTTGCCATGCCAAACTCTGTGCTGGGCACTGCAGGGACAAAGGGGTATGAGAATAGCTGGAAACATGTGCTAGGTGTCAAATAGTGGCACAGACTGTCACTGCCCAGGGCTATCAGAGGCATCCCAGGGCTTCAGACCAGCTGTACAGATGTCAAAGATTCTCAGGACTGCCGCCAGATGTCAGGAGCTATGATACACAGTCTATTCTACATGCTGGGCTCAGAGAGGTTCGACAACTTGCCCAAGACCACACAACCAAGAAGCAAGCAAGTTTGGATTTGAACCAAATCCTGATGGTCTTCAGGGTTAGGCTCCCAGCCTCAGCACCAAGCTGTGCTGAGCTCAGACGTATGACCTAGAAGAGGCCTTGCAGGGGGACTCCATCTACTCAGGGGGACTGGGGAGGCAGACCTGGATGCAAATTCCAGTCTTCTCAATTCCCAGCGTGCCGAGGCCATAGCGAAGCCAGGCTGCCCATGCCAGGACACAGGGACTCAGCCAGGAGTGCGGGTTGCTCTGCCCTTCTGGGCTGCCAGGACCTCAAAGGTGTCTTTCTAAGAACATGCACCAGGAAGACAACGCCGCACCACGAGGTGATCCTGCTGCTCCCCACCTCACCCCTGCCGCTCCCTGCAGCACCACCCGTCCCTGCCCACATGGACCCATCTTCTCCTGTTCCCTGCTGAGGCAGGCAGAGCTGAGAGCAGGCTAGGGATGCTAAGGGGAGGGACCAGTTACAGGATTCAAAACAGATCAAAATAAAGATCCTGCCCAGGAAGGGGAGTGAGTCACACCGTGTTCTAGCACAGGGTGCAGGAAGGAAAAGGAAAAGGAGCAGGGGAGGGGTGACCTGTGTCAGTAAGAAGGGGACACATGAAGAAGCAGAACAAGCCATGCAGGCACCTGGGAGGTGGAAGGGTACATGGTGTACTTGAGGAGTGTGACAGGCCAGTGTGGCTGCAGTGGAGGTGGGGAGGGTGGAGGCAGACACAGGTAGGGGCCAGTAAAGACACTCTGCACGCCCCTGACTATGAGCGACACAAGTTGAAATCAATCAGTCACTGTGCTGAGGATGCTCCATAGGACCCAGGTCAGGAGTACAGCCTGGTGCAGAGGATGCTGAGGGGATGCCAGCTGGGGATGCCAGGGGCTCCCAGCAGGGGTGCGGTGTGAGCCCTGACAGACTCTGGGCATATCCAAGCAGAGCTGAGGACTTCCTGCTGAGGGGATGTGGCTGTGCAAGAATGGACACAGCCCCAAGGCCTGGGGCCCAAGCCCCTGGAGACGGCATAGCCATTAGCCAGGGCAGGAGCTGGTGGTGCAGCACCCAAGGGACAGGAGGAGCTGACGTCCAGCGGGGACACAGCATGTCTGCAAGGCTGTCAATAGCCAAGCGGCTGTGGTAGGCAGGCAGCTGGTTGTATTCACCACTGGCCTGAGGCTGGGAGGGACTTCCAGTGTGGGGGGACAGTGGCGCTGAGAGCCGGCAGTCCTGCGCAGTCAGCGAGGCCCCCCCATTCTGAGCCAAGGTGACCTGGCAGAGAATCGATCCGCCTTTGAAACCTGCAGAGCCCGTGGGCTGCAAGTCCACCTCTGAGGACACCATGGATGTCCACAGGCAGCCACAGGGATGTACACTGTTGTGTTCTTTAGGACACTGGAACCTCCGGGAGGGGGGGCTCAGTTGCAGATATCCACAGGCAGCAAACAGGGCCATGTGGAGTGGGGTCGATGTGCACACATAGATGTGGGTCCAACTGAGTGAGGGACCCCATCCTTGCCAGAGACAGAACTAGCAACTGGAAAGGACAAGTGTGTTCCCGAGGACAACCACACTTGCTGCCACACATACACATATAGGGTGGGCTCTGTGACCCCCTGGAAATGAATCCATGAGATGCCACTGCCCAGGTGAGGCCTGTGGCCCACCTTGGAGGGCTCCTCTTTCCTGGCCCATTTCTTTGTCCAAGCAGGAAGAAGCCGGGTTCCTTGTAGATCTGTAGGGGGTTCATTAAGCACCTCTGGGTCACAGAGGACACAAGAGGAAATGGGCCTGCCTGTGCAGGAACCCCGCAGCCAGCAGCTTCTAGGTGCCCAGCAGCTTGGGCAGGAGGTGCAAGGGCAGAGGGGCCCTGCATCCCAGAACAGCGCAGGGGGAAGGACAGGGCAGGCGGGACGTGTGAGCAGTTTCCCTTTCTGAGGAGTGAGCAATTTTCACAGCAGGGTGCCGCGATTTTGTTTGAACTGTTATGAATTCCCATAAAATCAGATGCATTCAACTTTGAATAGAAATACAGAAATATACTGCAGAAATCAAATACAATTTGGGGATTATTCACCCCCACTACACACAGAGGTTCATGCGTGCAAGTAGGCGCTGGCAAAAAACAGTATTAGGCCACTAATGGACAAGCCACCGTCTGCCACTGATGACCATGCTTCAGAGCCCCTGCTATCCAGCTGCTGGCTGGGAGGCTCCACATGGGCAGGAGGGACAAGACCACCCCGTGACCACTGTGTTCTTGTGCCTGCCTCTGGCTCCTTGCCCCAAAGCTCCCATTAAGTGACACCTGGGGTGAGCAGGTGAGCGGGCAGGGACAGAAGAGGCACGAGACCCAAGATCCCGGGGCAGCCAGCACCGACCAGCGCCTTCCGCGGGCAGCCTGAGGCTGAGTCCTCCTTCACCTACTCTGCTGAGGAGTCATCTGGCAGCAGATGAACTTCCTTCTTCACAGCAATCTACAGACATAGTAAATAACTCTACAACAGGGTGCACAGCTGGAAGGGAGTCCCCTTCTGCCAAGCCCCACACCTCTTCCTAGAGGCCACCCTGGGGTATCAATCACTCCAGAGGGACATAGCATGGAGTCCCTCTCTCCTCAAAAGTGTGCATGCCACCCACTCCTAGCTTATTTATTAAATACATGTATGCATTTTTAAATATATATTACATAGGGCTGGGCGATAGCTCAGTAGAGTAAGTGCTTGCCTGGCAAGCGCAAGGTCCTGAGTTCACCCTGGTACCGCAAAAACAAA
>NW_004524581.1:10866408-10880079 GCF_000260255.1 Octodon degus | reverse complement strand
TGTTGATTCTCCTGTTTTCAGCCTCCCAAATACTGGGATTACAGGTGTGCGCCACCATGCCCAGTCTAAAAATTTTTTAATCTTTTATTTATTTATGTATTTGGTATAGGGTCTCACTATGCAGCTCAGACGTGTAGTGATCCCCCATCTCAGCTTCCCAAAGTGCTATTATGGGCATAAACCACAATGCCCAGTTTTGGTGGTCAGCAGAACACGAGGACCAGCACTACATGCAGTACCAGGGATTGAATCCAGGTCTTTGTGCTTGCAAAGAAGATGCTTAGACCGCTGAGCTATCTCCCCAGCCCTATATGTTTTTCAATAGTGGGAATTGAACCGGGGCCTTGCACATGGTACACACTCTTTATCACTGAGCTAAATGCCCTCCCCTTACTTTGAGAGAGGGTCTCACTACATTATCCAGGCTGGGCTTGAACTTGTCACCTTCCCGTCTCAGCTTCCCAAGTAACTAAAAGCCCAGGTATGTGCAGTGTTCCAGGCCTCACTTCCTCAGTGTGTCCCAGAGGCACCCTGGGCATGCACAAGAGCTGCCTCACTCTTTCTAGTAGCTTCACAGAGTCCTACTAAACCCAGGCCGTAACTGAACCCATCCTCTCCTCTGACTGACAGACATGTAGACGGTCTTGATCTTTTGCTTCGACAAAGTCACAAAGAAGAGTGTAACTGCTAACAAACTGCCCTCCAAAGGCGCTGCACCAAGTGCAGCCCCCCACAACCTAAAAGAAGCACCCCATCACGGTGCTCTCACACACCTTACATGTTCAAGACAGAGAGCAGGGGTCCCTGCACAGTAGGGACAAAGACAAGAGCCAGTGCCAGAGAAGTCAGTCACAGTCAGCGTTCTCCTCTCCACCAACGTGGCAGCAGGTCATATGCAGCAGAGCCCGCCCAGGCCACTGGTCACACTGCTGCACCCGCTATCCCCTTCCCTGGGGCCACCCTGTCTTCTCTCCATTCGCTGCCAGGCGACACCCTCCACCAGAACCACTGGTCCCACCCTGCGTACAGTCTGGGCACAATCCAAACGCCACCCCCTTCATGAAGCCCCCCAGCCCCTGCCAGAAGGGGATCCTCAGCTCCCCTCGTCCTATGCATATGTTCAGCACCATCCATCCCCGCTGACGGGGCTGGCTGGACGAGTCCGCATCCTCCAGCCGCTTCACCCCGCAGGGCCGTTCACCCACGAGCCTGGGCCTCACACTTAACAGGCACAGGAGCATCCACTGTAGCTTCTTCTCAAGGAGGTTCCAGTCCCTGCCTTTCCCATCTCAGCAAATTCACCTCCATCCACTCATTCTTGCCACTGTCTCTTGATTAATCCATTCAAGGATTGTCTACCGTGCACCTGTTCACTGCCACACTCCTCCTTATCACTGGACCACCACACTGAGCCTCAGCAGTCCCCTCCAGCCTCTCAAGCTATGGCTCCAACTCTTCGTCCTCTGCAGTAGGATTATCATCGACATCCACACTGGGGACTGTGGTGGGCAGAGAACATTTCCCCACCCTTCATGCTCAGCTTGGCCATGCCACCTCCTGTGGTGAATTCCACATTAGCAGAGGGGGTGGGCTGTAGGCTGAGCTCCCTCTATTCAACCCAGGAGGACCTGCCCCAGGCTGACTCCAGGACAGTGAGCAGACCAAACACACAAGTGGGCTCAGGTCAAGTTCAGCCATCCCAACCTGACTGGCTGACACTCCATCCGACCACAGACACATCAGATAAATGACTCTAGTGCCAGCTTGCTCTGCCACTTTGTCAGAGACAACTGACTGGGACCAGCATTATGAATTTAGAGGCTAGACAGACAGACAGACATATAGAAAGCATAAAGGATAATGTTCATGACGTTGAATTGGACAATGAATTTCTTAGATCTGACACCAAGAACACAGGCAAGGAAAGAAAAACTTCAACAACACAAACCAAAACAAACAAAAAAATTTGCATGAAGTCTTAGATCATTATCAATGGAGTGACAACGCAACTCACAGAAAATACTTGTGACTCACCTAATCTGCCAGGGATTTACAACCACAATGCATAAAGAACTCCTAAAATGCAAGAACAATCCAATTGGAAAATAAGCACAAGACTTGAGCGAACATTTCTTCCTAGAAGATGCACAAAGGGCCAAGGAGCATGTGGAATGGAGGCCAGCATCACCGCCATTGGGGCATCTAAGTCAGAACCACAGCGGGTGCCACCTCACAGCCAGTGGGATGAGAGCCACCACAGAAGACACTCGCCTACGTACAACAAGAGTGGACAAGGAGCGGGAAAATGAGAGCCATGCATTGCTGATGGGGCCATAAAATGGCAAAGCCGTCATAGAAGACTGTACAGCAGTCCTTTAAAAATGAAGCCTAGAATGACCACATGACTTAGAAATTCTGGGCAGAGACACAGAAAAACCAAAAGAGGAAACCTGAGCAGAGATTTGCACACCCATGTTTACAGCACCGTATGCACTGACAGTTGGCTAGACAAGCACAATGTGGCAAATCCATACGGCAGAATGTTTTCCACCTTAGGAAGGCAGGGAAGTCTGACACACACTGCAGTATGGAGAGACCCCCCCCCAAGGACTTGAGCCAGGTAAAACAAACCAGCCGCAGCAGGACCAATGATTCCACTGGTGCAAGGTACCTGGAATAGTCCAGTGCAGAGTGGGACGGTGTGAAGAGAAGTTGGGGAGAGGGGAAACCGAGTTAGTGTGTAATGAAGACAGAGTTTCAGCTAAGCCACTAAGTGACCTTGTCTTAAAAACAGGAAGGGGCTAGGGATGTAGCTCAGTGTGGAGGCCCTGGGTTCAATCCCCAGTGTCATAATAAATAAGTAAATAATCATAACACACCTCATATTACTACCCAACACAGTATTACCCATACCAGTCAGCAGGACTACAGCCCACAGCAAGCAGCAGCCCTATCCAAACAAATCTACGGACATAAGGACATCACTGGCTGAATGGCAGCTCAGCTACCCCGAGCTCCTCTCTCAGGTACTGTGCCTTCACCCTTTTTTCTCCCATCTTAGCTTGCCTATCCCCTCCTTAAGAGTCTGTCCTTAATCACACCCCATCTCAGCCAACCTCACCTCAGCCAACCTCATCTCAGCTGACCCCACCTCAGCCAACCTCACCTCAGCTGACCTCACTTCAACTGACCTCACCTTAGCTGACCTCACTTCAACCGACCTCCCTTATTTTTCTCACTGCATCCCATCCTTGCTCCCTCACCCTCAACACTTCCTTCAGGCACACGGTGCTCTAGTGGGGCCATCTATTCCCCCAGGGAAGAGAAAACCCAGAGCCCTAGCCAGGATGAGAGGGTCTGGCAGTGTGGCGCCCCTTGATGACTTTCTTTGTCATCTGTCAAGCTCTTCCTTCTGAACACAGCAACGCAGAGGGACCCCCAGCATTAATGCACCAACCCTCCTTCTCTTGAGTCAGTCTTGCCCAGGAAGTAATTTCTCTGTGAAAATCTCTGCTGCAAACTGGCACAACTTTCTGGAAAGACATCTGGCATGATAAATTACAGCCTTAAAACCATCCACACTTTTTGACTTAGCAACTCCACTGACAGGAATTTTCCTTAAGGAAACAGAAACAGGGCAAGAAGATTTCTGTTTTGAAGATGTTCGTGGCAGCACTGTTTATCCTAGAAAACAAAAAGGGAGCTCAATAATCAGTGACAGAAGTTTATACGAGTAAATTACAGCACATCTGTACAGCAGGCTATGGAAGAGGCAGCTGCAGCAAATCATGTTTTCAGAGAATATTTATCGACAAGGAAAATGCTCATGACAAATTGCTAAATAGAAAATGCAAGCTACAAGAAAACGTGCAACCAACTCCCTTGTTAGAAAAACATCAAATCATACAGGTATGCATCTGAATAGAAAACCAAAGGGGCATGATTGTACTTTTCTTGTGTCTCTAAATGGTAAGATTATTGGTAGTTTTGTGTCATTCCTCTTTTTATCTAAGCTATTGATAGCATTTAAATAAAGTAGCAAATATCCCTTTCTGAAAGAAACTCAGCAATCAAGACTATGATTCTGGTGTAGGTACAGACAGATAAGTCCAACAGAATAGAACTGAGAATCCAGAAATAAAATCATGAATCTATGTTCAACTGATTTTTCAACCAGGGTGACAAGACCATTCAACTGAGAAAAAGAAAGTCTTTTCAACACATGGTACTGGGACAACTGGGCAGCCACATGCAAAAGGTTGAAGCCGATTATCTCATTCCACATATGAAATTAACTGAAAGCGGATCAAAGACCTACATGGAAGAGCTAAGACTACTTAGCTAACAGCTAAGCCCACTCTTTGGAGGAAATTGGGTATGAATGCTCATGACCTCAGATTAAGAAATGGTTTCTTAGATACTACCCCAACAGCTCAAGCAACAGAAGAAAACAGTATGTATTAGCCTTCCCCAAAATTAAAACCTTTGTGCTTCAAAGGACAGCACCAAGAAAGTGCAAGTGCAATCCAGGCAGGAGAGAGAATATTTACCAGCCACGTATCTGATAAGCAATTTATAAAGACCAGATAAAGAGCTTTTACAGCTCAATAGTAAAAAGGCAAACAACGTAATGAGCAAAGGCCTTAAATAGACAGGTGTCCAGGGGAGACACACAACTGGCCAGCAAGCACACCCAAAGATGCTCCGCACCATTAGTCACCAGGAAAACTCAAGCTAAGAGCACCAAAAGCCCCCTCTGCTCTCATATGAGCATAACTTCAATGGAAAGAATGGATCAGAGAGCAAGTGGTGGTGAGGTAAAATCCAGCTGGTGGGAAGGCAGAAGGGGACACAGTTGCTTTCCTCATAGTCTGCCGCCTCCTCAACACCATAGCAAGTCCACAGAGGCAGGATCAAAACACAAAGTGAACATTTAAATGTTTAAAACTGTATCATAGTAAAAGACGCATTGCTATTAATTCCCCTCCAAACAATTCCCTTTGCTTGAAACACACTCATCCCCCTGTTCTTGCCACCTGCCACAGCAGTTGCAGAAGTCCTCTTTCGTGAGTGTCTCTAGTTGAACTACTGTGGCCACCTTGATGTCCTGACTCAACTCAAAACACTTCCATGATCATTTGGGCTTTGGGGAAGAGCCAGAACAGTTACACAACACCAGACCCAGTGAATAAGGTGGATGAAGACACACTACAACACTTATTTAACAGACATTGTGGTAAACGGTTCATCAATGACATACGATAAGAAATATGGTGAATATTTAAATTTAAAAATATATCACAGTTAAAGACATGTTGCCAATAACCCCCTCAAAGTACTCCCTCACTTCTAACCCACTCATCCCATTGTTCTTGGCAATAGGTCCATAGATGCTTTTCAATTAAAACATGAAATTCTAGCTTTCAATCACCCCTTGTGTTTCCCCAAGAGAAATGAAGGCCACATAAATGCATATAGCAGCAGCATCACTCCTAATAGTCAAAGGGTGAAAACAAACCAAATGCCCCTGAATGGACAAACAGAGAGAGAAAAGGCAGCAGATTCTGTGGAATGGGGTCCGGACTCGAAATAGCATTGTGTGGATGAACCAGGAGAGGATGGCAGGAAACCAGACCAAGCTCCAGCTATGCAACATCTAGAAGAGGTGACTGCCTGGTGACTGCGCTGGGGAGACGGGAGGGTGGGGGTGAGTGCCCCAGGGGACAGGGCATCTTTCAGAGGCGTTAGAAATGTTCTGACAAATTGCACACATCTGTGAGTGTACTAACAGCCACTGTATCGGACACTTTCATAGGTCAATCAGATCACATGTGAATTCTGTCTCAGGATAAATTATAAACAAGTAAATACAGCTGGCAGGACCAACAGCTCAGCAGACTAAGCATTTGCTTGGGTAAGTGCAGGGGCCAGGGTTGGATCCCTGGCACCATATGCCGCACTGGCCCCACCCCCTGGGGTGCACTGAGCTGGCGATGGTGGCATATGCCTGTAATCCCAGCACTAGGGAGGCAGAAATCAGGAGGATCACTACGAATCCGAGCTGTGTTGTGAGACTCTGCACTAAATAAATAAATAAATAAATAAATAACTTGGATATAGCTGGCAGTTCCTCCCTCCTGCATCTGGACCCCTACTGTGTCACCTATGCTACTTTACAATACTTGACATTCTGCAAACCAGCGGTCAGAACTTGTACATCGTAGGTGTGCAGCAAACAGCGGGAAGATGATGACGGTAAAGTGGTCCATTGCTGCTGCAGCAGCCAGAAGTGGCACTACGGGAAAGGCGCAGACACTGCCCGGCAACCAGCTGGAGAGACGCTCTCAGCGTGCTCTCCTTGCCATGTCCTTTACAAGTCCCACACCTAGACTCTGAGCTCCTGGGGAGCAGACAGGTTGGACACCAGCCAGGTGGCCTCAGAGCAGGGAAGACACACTGTCCATCCTGTCCTGCTGGCTGCATGCTGCCTGCCTCTCAGGCCCTTTGGCCCACTGAGGCTTTGGAGATGGAGCATCGTCCAATTCTGCAGAGGGTGGAACTAAGTCTGAGGGAAGATGAGAGGTATGAGCCCTGGCTCCTGCAGGGCTTGGACCCCAGAGTGACCAAGGACGCAAAAGTGAGTTTTAGGCTGAGCCCATCCCACTCCCCAGACCCTAGATAGAGCCTGTGTCTCCTTCCTCCCGTCCACCCCATCTCTGCCCAAATGTGCTCCAGTGTGGCAAAAGGTTTGCAGGAGCTGGGCGGGGCAACCTAAACCTAGCCCCAGCTGAAATGCAGACTGGTCATTTGGTTGTCCCCAGCTGTGCAGAGGCACAAAATCCACAGCAAGTTCCTTCTCCTTCATCAGGGCTTGGCCACCAGTGCCCTGGGGAGCTTTTCCTGATGTCCAACCGGGTTCCCTGTCCCACTGTGCCCAACAGACAGACCCCACCCCCACCCCCACCCCCGTGAAGCACTGTCACTGAGTGCGCACACGTACAGTGTAGGTGTAGGTGTGAGTGCACACTCGTCTGTCATCTTGCCTGGACCCTAAACTCCCCTGGAGCCCTCGTACCAGCGTTGCACCTTACTCCCTGCAGTAGCCCAGAGCCTAACACAAGGCCACCGCACAGACCCCGAGCTCAGTGACACTCCCTGAAAATACAAAGGAATAAATGAAAAGGAAGGAAAAATGGAGAGGGAAAGTGAGGGCCCACGAAAAGCTTTTCCCAAAGACAGACTCCTGCAGTACCTCGATGCCAGTCCTCAGAAGGGTCAGAGCCAGGGCCACAGCAGGCGGGAGGTGGCACTCACTCTTCCTCTCCTCATTGGCCTCCACCTTCTGACTGAAAGGGCACCCAGGTCAGGAAGGCGGCTCTGGGATGAGGACAGTGACAGTGGGGCCTTGGACTAGGAAGCTCACCCGCTCAGGTGCAGGGTGACGGCAGGCTTCTGGGGACCCAGCTCCTCCCATCCTTCCCTCCTCACATGGGGGCCACTGAAGCCCTAGGCAGAGGCTGGAGCTCAAAGAGCCCTGGCGGCCTCAGAGAATGTTCATGCAGCCCTGGGCTCAGCTACTAGCTAAGGTCTCACAGCAGCAAGTCACAGCGCAGGATTCAGCCCCGGGTGGCTTGGCTCCAGGGAGTGGGCTCTTTCCCAGTACTCTCTTCTACTTGACCTAGGCCATGCTTCCAGACCCAGGTCAGACTCAGAGCCACCAAGCCCCAGGAGAGAGGAGAACTATCATTGCCTTCCCATCACACTGTGGTTCTCTACTGACAGCAATCTTACAGAGCTTCATCCAAACTTGTTCCCTCCAGTGACAGGGAGCTCACCACCTACCCAGCATGCATTCCTTCCTTTGAACAACTTGGTTAATTAGGATGCCCCCTCCTTTCAGTGAATCAAAGGACTCTTTTAAAGACTCAATGGCCAGGCTGGGGATATAGCTCAGTGGCACAGCATCTGCCTGGCAAGCACAAGGTCATGAGTTTGATTCTCATTACCAAAAAATAAAAAATAAAAAAAAAGACCCAATGACTCCGAAGCTTGGTGGAGCACAGCTCAGGAGGCTGAGGCAGGAGGATCACCAAGTTTGAGACCAGCGTGAGCTACATAGTGAATTCAAGGCTAGCCCAAACTACATAGTGAGACCCTGTCTAGGAAAATAAAAAAACCAAAAACAGATGCACCAGCTTCATGTAGTCCTGGATCACTGTATCCACACATACCCGCGCCCAGCTAGCCCCTCACACACACATCTTCACCATCCACCACCTCTGTCTCTTTTGATTTCTTTTCTGACCCTCTCCTCTCTCTCCCTCTGTCTCCAGCAATCACCTTCTAACCTTTTCTAAGGATAAGGATATCTTAAAAAAAAAAATACTCCATTTATGAAAAAAATTTCACATCTGTATGAGCAATACACAAATCATAATTCTTAAAAATAACAAATTGCAGGCCAGGGTAATCATAAGTAAATTGATATTGATAAATAAGCTTTTCTCCAGAGCAGTAGGTGGTTTATTTTAATCTAATGAGTTTTGTATTTTCCCAGCTTTCAGATTCCGTGATGAAAGGCTGTCTACAATAGAATTACGACGCTCTCCGAAATATTGTAATTTAATGCCTCATTTTGTCAAGACTTTCTGGAAAATGAGATTTGTTCCCAGTGAGGAATTTTACTTGGCTTGTTCCCACATGCCCCCTGCCCCCTTCACAGGCATCTGGGTTCTCAGGCCAGGCTGGGGCAGAGGAGGGAAGTGGAGGAGGCCAAGGAGACCACGGCCAAGGGCAGAGGATTAGGCAGGGACACGTGGGCCCACTTCTGACTGGACACAGCCCTGCTGTGTGGCTGAAGGGCACCAGCTGCCCACTCTGTGCCTACTGCCACCACCTCCTGGGCAGAAGGCCCTGTAGATGTGAAAGCCACAGGAAGCTTCGCGTGGCTGTTTTTCCCTCAATGTCATAAAATGACAGTTTTGGCACATGGAGAAGGGGTGGAGGACGTGCCCCGTGGCACTGCCTATCTGCCACAGGCTCCTGCAGTCTGCATGTGTAGCACCACCTCCATCTGCGTCTGTCCACCTCCCTGCTCTCCATCCTTCCACCCAAGCCCTGTTGTGGAGGTTGCTCAGCTGATGGTATTGGCGGCGGCAGCAGATGTTCTCTGCTGAGTGCATGCACAGCATGGCAAGCATGGTGTCACATCAGTTCTCACAGGTAAGAACGGTGTGCCGACGGCTAGGGAGAGGCCACCACCCAGGGTTACTCGGCCGGGAAGCAGCACACTGGATCCAAAGGCTGGCTGGGTGACCACTTGTGGTCGGCCAAGCACCTCCACCAGATGAGACAACTGGGCTTACAGTGTGTGCCCAGAGGCTGCCAGTGGAGATGCCTGCTGGGCAGCAAGGGGAGGCAGTGCACGGAGCAAGCGAGAAAGGCACGCAGGCTTGCCCCACCCTCTGGGAGTCTCTTCATGCCGGACTTTGAAGGATCCTGGTCATCTCGTGAGGCTGTGGGGATTGAGTGGAGTCTGGGGCTAAAAGTGTAGCCACATCTGAGGACCCAGATCTCAAGGGGAGGGAGGTACCCAGGACCAGCTTTCCCTCTACCGATGTGTATATGTGTTTGAGTGTGTAAGTGTGTGTGTGTGTGTGTGTGTGTGTGTGTGTATGACTGGGATTTGCATCTAGGACCCTCACACTGAACTATATCCTCAGCCCTTTCTCATTTTTCATTTTAATACAGGTCACGCTAAGTTGCCCAGACTGAGCTTGAACTTGTGACCGTAGCCTCCCTTCCTGCTGAGAAGGTTCTAGGCCTGAGCCATCTCACTGAGAAGAAAACTGATTTTTAAAAATTGAATTTAAAAAAGCTTAAGGGGACTGGGGAGATAGGTCTACGGCATAAGCACCTGCCTATCTAGGACAAGGACCCAGGTTCGACCCACTACCCCATGCCGTGCTGGCCCCAGGAACCCGGGTGCGCCATGCCAGCCAGTGAACCAGGCTTGATGGATGGCACACACCTGTAATCCCAGTGCTGGGGAGCTTGAGACAGGAGGATCACTAAGGGTCCAAGTCCGAGCTACACAGTGAGACCCGATATCAATAAAAAACAAAAAAAAAAAACAAAAAAAACACCAGTTTAAGTACTGGGCATGGCAGTGCACACCCATAATCTCAGCACTTGGGAAGCTGAGGCAGGAGCACTGCTGCATGCTCAAGAACAACCTGGGCCACTTAATGAGTTCACGACCAGCCTGAACTGCACAGCAAGACCCTGTCTCGAAAAGCAAACAAGCAAAAAAAAGCTTAAGAGATGTGTGAGACATGATGGAAATGTCTAGTATAGATGCAATGTGGTCCCAAAGGAAGAAGAGGGACAGAAGGCCAGAGCAGTGACCAGAGATACATTGTGCAATGATTCTGCCAATGATTCAAATTATCAAGCTACATGGTGGTGCATGCCTATAATCCCTGTACTCGGCTAAGGCAGGAGGATTACTACAAATTCAAGGCCAGCCTGGGCTATATAAAGAGTTGCAAGACCCTGTCTCAAAAAAAAATCAGGCCACAATTTAGATAAACATTATGCATACAAAACAGGATAAATCAATCTATAATTATAGAAACTGAAAGAAAAAAAAAAACTTTACGGAACCACAGAGAAAAAATTCACATTACATTCAAATGTGCTAATAAAACTTACAAGTAACTTTAAAAAAGAAACTATGGAAGCCAGATAAGAATGAACTAAATGACATTTATCGTGTGACAAGAAGGCTCTATACTCAGTAAAAATATCCTTCAGATAATGGAAAAATGATTCCAACGGAAACACAAATTGCAATGAAGAGCAAAAGATATCAGACATGGTAAATACGTTAGCAAATGAATACTTACTGAAAGGGTATTAATATCTTGTGGAACATAAAATACACATACAATTAAAAAGCATAACAACAAGTAACACTAAAGGTAAAGAGGGTAAAGTGTTCTTAAATTCTAACTTTGGTACAGGGTCTCACTGCACAGGTCAGACACAGTGATCCTCCTGTCTCAGCTTCCCCAGCGCTGGATTGCAGGTATGCACCACCATACCCAGTTTTGGTAGCCAGCACAGCGCACCCAGGGTTCAGGGGTACCAGGGATTGAACCTAGGTCCTTGTGCTTGTCAGTCAGGCACTTAGACCACCAAGCTATCTCCCCAGCCCTTTGAGGAATATCTTAAAAATCTAGTGAGTTAAGAATACAAGCTATAATCTCTAGGGTATTCACTAAAACAAGGGAGTGGTAAGGACCAAGGCAATAGAGGATAAAACTGAAACATAAAACCAGCCAAGGAAGATGATAACATAGTAAGAAGAGGAAGATGAAACAGAAGGCATGGGGCCAGGAATGCAGTCAGAGGTGGAGCGCTTGCCTGGCAGCATGAGGGCCTAGGTTTGATCCTCAGCACAAATGAGAAAGCAGGTAAATAGGTAGTAAAGTAACAGTCACTGCCTAAATACATCAGTAATTACATTAAGTGTAAAGGGAACAAATACTCAAAAGACAGAGATAGGCTGGATTTTAAAACAACTACATTCTATCTACAAAAGATACCCCTTAAGGGGCCGGGGAGATGGCTCAGTAGAATAAGCGCTTCGCTGGCAAGTGCAAAGGCCTGAGTTCAATCCCCAGTTCTGGAAAAAAAAAAAAGACACACCTTAAATCTAAGGACACATACACACTGAAATCAAAAAGTTAAAAAAGTTGTGCCATGCAAAATCCAGTCAGAAGGAAGCTGGTCTGGTAGTTTAACAGTAGACAAGTTGCATTTTACAAAAAAAAAAAAAAGCCTCAAGATATCACTAGAGATAAATATTCCTACAGATATTTCAAAGACAGATATTTTAACATGACCTGTGGGTAAGTCCACGTGGAAAGCAGCTGAAAATAAGGAAAGTAAAAAGATTTTTTTTTACTTTCAAGATACATAACCAAAATAAGCAAATTAGAAAGCAGGCAAGTCCACAATCTTAAAGGAGACTTTAACGTGCCTTTCCCAGCAACCTTTCAGAAAAGTCAGAAAGCAAATCGAAGGGTGGTAACATCTGGACAATATGATTTACACAGTTGACCCCGAAGACAAAATTGAACACTGCACAGAACAACAAAATAAATACTATTCTCATGGGACACTGGGAAAACAGTGACCCAAACACGCCATGCTGGACCATGAAGTAACTCAAAACATTGCAAAGAACTGAAATCACTCCAAGGATGCCCTTTTATCACAGCAGACAGAACAGCAAAACTAATCATGAAATATTTTAGAAAATCCCCAAATGTTTGGAAATGATGCAATGCAGTTTTTAAAAACCCATAAATCAAAGGAGGAACTATAACAGACATTAGAAAATATGTTGGGGCTGGCCAAATAGTTCAGTGGATTCAAGCACCTGCAAGCAGGCGCCGGAGCCTGGGGTTCAATCCCCAGGCCTGCCCTGCCGGCCCCGCCCCCTGGGGCACACTGAGACCGAGACTGACACTGGGCGTGGTGGCACTCGTCTGTGATCCCAGTTCTTGGGAGGCTGTGAACAGGCACATCACTACAAGTCCGATCTAGTAGTGAGACCCTGAACACCCTATAGACCCTTCCCTAAAATACGGGGGAAAAAAAAAAGAAACAAAAGAGAGAAAATATGTGGACCCTCACAATAAGGAAAATCAGACAGCAAAATGTATGGATCCCTGTAGTGGGGTTTAAAGGAAAATTTACAGACTTAAATTCAAATTTTTAGAATAAGAAAAACTGTGAGAGAATGATCTCTGTATGTATACCAAAAAGTTTTTTAAAAACTAAATTCAATGCAAATAGAGAATGCAAATGGAAATTTCTGCTAAGAACAGGAATTAATGGAGTTGAAAATAAAATTCAATTCACCTAAAATCCAGTATCAATGAAAAATTATCGCCGCAGATTTTATGAACAATATAAAGATTACAAGAATATAATCAAGGAGATACTAGAAGTATCTTCATCAGTTCATTTGAAAATTTATAGAAAATGGATAAAGTTCTTAAAACACAGCTTTCTAAAAACGACACACAAAAACATAAAGCCTATGACTACTACAGAAATTATAATTTATAATCTTCTCAATAAGAAATCTAAGTTCACATGAATTTTTTATTGACTTTTAAATATTTAAGGGGAAAAACCCACAATTTGTATCCAAACTCCTCCAGGGAAGCAGGAAAAGAAGAAACAATTCCCAGTTTGTATTAGGAAGCAGGCAGAATTTAATACTATAATCTGACAAGGATATTACAAGAAAACAAAATCGCATGTGCACATATGGAAATACTATCAAGCAGAATATTAACAAATCCCATAAGCCACGCAAAGTGCAGCCAGACAAGAGCTGTTGTCTCTCTCGCAATGGTGGAGAGGGGATTAGGAACAGAACAGCACGTCGTGACACGGCTGGGTTTATTCCAAGAATGCAAGATTAGTTACTTTTTGGAAATGAGTCAATATAATTCCCCATATTACTAAGGAAAGAAAAACTGTATCTATGAGATGCAGTAATGTATATAATAAAATTACACACCCACGTACAAATCCAAAAGAAGAGGAAAGGCCGTTTATGGAAAAACCTACCACTAGCATCACACCCAA
>NW_004524581.1:10863984-10865318 GCF_000260255.1 Octodon degus | reverse complement strand
AAAGTGCCTGCTTTGGCAGAGCGCAGCAGCCTGGGTTCGATCCCCAGCCTGCCATGCTGGTCCCACCCCTGGGGCACACTGAGACAGCGATTGAGACTGGGCATGGTGGTACACACCTGTAATCCCAGCGCCTGGAAGGCTGAAAGCACAAGAATCACTCCAAGTCTGTTCTACGTAGTAAAACCCTGTAGACCTTGTACCAAATACATTTAAAAAAACCCTTAATACACAGATACAGTAATCAATAATGACATAAGGAAAGAGCTATAGACCAATGGAACAAAACACAAAGCTCAGAAACAAGCTACTTCCTATAGGGTCAATTGATCTTCAAAATTGGTGTCAGCACAACTCAATGGCAAAAAGACAGTCTTCAACACACAAGCCTAAGAAAACTGCATATCCACTTCTAAAAGAAGGAAGGTGGAATCTTACCTTACATCATACACAAAAATAAACTCAAAATAGATCAAAGATCTAAACTTAAGAATTAAAACTATAAACTTCTTAGAAGAAAATACATGGAGAAATCTTCACACTACTGGATACAGTAATGATTTCTTAGCTATAACCGCAAAAGCATAGGGAACAAAAACAACAAAAAAGACACTTGGACTTCACTAAAATTAAAAGCCTTTGTCTAGCAAAGGACAACATCTACAGAACGAAAAGGATTCACACAGAATGGGGGAGACACTTGTAAACCATATATCTGATTAAGGATTAACACTTAGAACATACAAAGAATTCCACTAACTCAACAACAGAAACAAAGAACCCAATTCAAATGCAGGCAAAAGACTTGAATAGAAATCTCCACAGATACACAAATTGCTAACAGTACATGCAAACATGCTTTTTTTTTTTTTTTTTATTTAGTACAAAGTCTACAGGGTCTCACTATGTAGATCAGACTCATTGCAATTCTCCTGTTTTCAGCCTCCCAAGCTGGGATTACAGGCATGTGCCACCACGCCCAGTCTCAGTCATGGGCTCAGCACCCCTGGGGGCGGGGCCAGCACAGCAAGCACAGGATTGAAGCCCAGCCGCTGTGCTCTGCCTCAGCAGGCGCTTTCATCTGCTGAGCTATCTGGCCAGCCCAAAAATAGGCTTCTCACAAGCCACTAGGCCAAGCAGAGCAGAGTCACAATGCTACACTGCTTCACAAGCGTTGGCCAGGCCACAGAGGAGCTGTAATCCTTGTACACACTGGCGCTGGTGGGAATATAAAATGGTTCACCTGTAGGTGCAATGGAGGACAGAGTGGCAGCTCCTCCAAAAGTTCAACACAGCATTATCCTGCTCCTCTGCATGTCCACTCCTAGGCGTGCATA
>NW_004524581.1:10858038-10862380 GCF_000260255.1 Octodon degus | reverse complement strand
TGAGACTGCTACACAGGCAACTAAAGCACTTCTGAAAAAAACTTATTAAGACCTAGATAAGTGGAGGTGTATGTCTCGTTCACGGATTGGAAAACTCAATATTGTAAAGATATCAATTTTCTTCCCATTGATGGACACATTTTTGATGCAGTCTCAATCAAAATCTCAGCGGGATTTTTGTAGAATTTCAAAAGCTGGTTCTATTATTTATATGGAAATGCAGAGAGCCCCAAATAAACAGATCCTGAAAGAAGGCTAGAGAAGTCACCCTGCCAGCTGCCATGACAACATATGCAAAGCTGTCATACTGAAGCCATAAAGCTTGTCCTCAAACCGGGCGGTGGGATCTCAAGTTGGCTGCACCAAGAGACAGGTCCACAGGTGAATGCTCACCACAGCCTAGCTTGCCCAGCCCCAAGCCAGAAGCAACCTGCTCATCCATCAACAGGAGAACAGGTAACTGTAGCATATTTGCTATGGACTACTAGGCAAAAATAAAAATGTACAAGTGTTATCTGCACACGAGGATGACTCTCATTAGCAAGGTAAGTGGAAGAAAACAATAACAAAGACAGCACATGATCTGATTCAATTTATATAAATTCAAAAATAACAGTGGAAGTATAACTCAGTGACGGAGCACATGCCTAGCAGGTACAGACCCCTGGGTTCAATCCCAGCACCATAAAAATAAATAAACAGAGCCGGGCATGGTGCCCATGCCTGTAAACCCAGCACTAGGGAGCCTGAAGCAAGAGGTTTGCTGCAAGTTCAAGGCCAGCCTGGGTACACAGTAAAAGCCTGTCCTAGTAAATAATGAACAAACGAACAGAGGCTGGGGTTGCAGTTCAAAGGTAGAGCACTTGCCTAGGATGTGCAAGGCCCTGGGTTCAATCCCTAGCACCACGTTCTCCTAGTCTGGGCAGCATTCACACGGGAGTGGTCACCTGGTGGCACCTCAAGCTGTGCACACAGGGTCTGGCACTCTGCCCATGACATTTCCATGAAAAAGCTGGCAGCAAAGTCCCAGTTGTCTGGACACCAGCACCTCTGCTGCTGACCACCGCCTGCCCAGCCTTCCTCTCCCTCCTATAGTGTAAGGCACAGAGTTAGCAGACAGAGAGGAGCCAGTGTCATGGCTGGACACCCCCAAAAGCCTTGCAGGGCTGCCAACTTTTGGATCCACATGGTCTTTCTCATAGGTGTGACAGTTACTCCTGCACCCCCAGCAGCCTGCAAGTCCGTGAACTGCCAGAATAAAGGCATAAAGGCGCTGCGACTCACAGTAGCATCAGAATAAATACAGCATGCATGGAACATTTACTATGTGGCAGGCATTTCTCTAAGCATTTCACATATGGTAGCTCATCTGACCCTCCCAGTAACGCTCTGAGTTAGGACTCCTAGTTCCATTTTCCAGATCAGAAAAATTGAAGAACAGCGCTTTCATTACATTGCCTGAGGCCACACAGCTCTCTGGAGGGAGGGCTAGGTTAGAGGTCTGGGGGATCTGGCTTCAGAGCGAGACACATTCTCTGGGTGTCACCCATAGCAGGCAATAGTATGCGGCCCAGCAGGCCCCTGTGCCTGTGAGTATCTATAGTATCTGTGTGGTGGGTAACCTCCTGAAGGCCTGAGGCTAAAGGGCAGCAGCAGGCTCTGCCCTGGGTGGGGCTGCAGTGTGGGCTGCCCTGTCCAGTCCTGCTGAGGGTCTCGGAGCTCCTCAGGGGAGGGTCTGGACAAGGGCCAAAGTGGATACCAGGCCCCTGTTCCTGTCTCAGAGTCCATTCCACCCCCACTCTCCATCCCCCTCACTCTCCCTCCCCCACCTCTTTGGCCTCAGATCAGGAAAGAGCCCCCTAAAAGGTAAAGCCAGACTCAGCCCTCAGGGACACACTATAGAACCAATTCCTCCAAGGACCTGCCTGGGACCCTTTCTACTACAGTCCCATCTTACCTTCCCTGAATTTTTTGTTTTGCTCTGTTTTGGTTTAAGACAAAATGTAGCTCAGCCTCCCAAATGTTGGGATTACCAGCATGTGTCATCACCCCCAGCTCTGCCTTGCTTTTTTCTGCTTCTTTTTTTTTCTTTTCTTTTTTTTTCTTTTTCTTTCTTTCTTTTTTTTTTTTTTGAGATAGAGTGTGATGGATACCAACTGGTGGTCAACTTGCTACGCTCAGCTGAACTGAACCATCGCGGTGCTGGGTGCAGGAGGTCCACCTGAGGGTGCTGCTGGCAGTGTAAGAGGCAGAACTAGAGAGGCTATTGGAGAAGCTGTTGGGGAACTGCTGGGAGCAGCTGGTTCTCTCTGGCTACTCTGCTGGAGGAGCTTGTCATGTTGGCTTTGCTGGAGAACGGCGACAGTTTACTTTGGGGAGCTCTGGTTCTCACCTTGAGCATCACTTTCTGGCTCCAGAGGGGAAGATGGTGTACAGCTCAGCCTCCTGGAGAAGCTTGTCATGTTGGCCTTCCTAATGGAAACTCAACTGTCCTCATCATCTGAGGAACTTGGGTCCCCACTGTCCCTGAGGATGTCTGTGGTACTGTTCCGGAGAGCTCTGGTTCTTACTTCGAGCATTACTTCCTGGCCCCAGTTCAGATCCCTCAGCTTGCTAGCACAGATCCTTCACCCGCTGGCCCAGACTTTCTAGACTCCACCACTGCCCTCTGGGCCTTCCCAGCACAGATCCATGAAACAGGCCTACATGAAACATTGTCCTGGACTCTAGGCCTCCAGTTGGGCTCGTGGGAGGCACTGTTATGAGCTCTAGGTCTTCATCTGGACTTATGTGGGATATTAGGATCTAGGCCCTCAGCTGAATTCTTTGGTGTTTAGTGTGTGGACAGGATTCTGGCATTCTTTGTATATGATTCTTTAGGTGATTCATTATAAAATAATCTTAGTTATATTTAAGTGTCCTGCATTGTACTGTTCACCTTACAGAAGCCCCAAACCATGACACACGGTTTCTCTGTGTAGCCCAGGCTGGCCTCAAATTCATGATGATCCTCCTGTCTCAGCCTCCAGGAACCCAGCCGCCCTGCTTGTAATGAGTGCAAGCACCTGCCCTGTGAGAGGCGTTCATCTGGCCCAGGGGCTTCTCTGGCTGCCCAAGAGGTTTGGAGCCTGAGCAGCTGCTCCGTATCAGATTTGGACAGGTACAACCAGAGTACCAGGAACAGATACTAGAAAGGATGAACCTCACAGCATCAGAAGGGAAAACCAGGTATCCTGTTCCCTTTTACATCAGACAGTACCCCTCTATCTCAAGTCAAAGTCTCTGGAGACAAACAGTCCTGCCCAGAGGCCTTCTTTTTTCATGGCACCCAGAAATAGCCCAGAGAGGGAGTAACCTTGGCAGAGGTAACACAGCACAGCTGTGCAAGAAACCAGCCCTGGGCTGGGTTTGGTCAGCTGAGCTGCAAACCTGGCCACAGGAGAAGGACCTTTCGTAGCCGGTGCACACAGCCAGACAGACGTGGCAAACACACACTTCCCAGCCCTCCTGGCTCAGTGGCGGAGACGGAGGGAGGGAGCTGCCAGGACACAAACCCCGACCCCCCTCAACGGGCCGCCCAAGGGAACGCAGAAAGGGAAACGGAGAAGCGGCATCTCCACTGGGCCTTTCCCATTCATTCCCTCTGCCCTAGCCCCCGACCCCCACGCCTGGGTCCACCCTGGCTCTGGAGAAGCTGTGAAAACGCAAGCCCAACCAGGTCACCTAGTTAACAGCCTCCCTCCCGCTGTATTATTCATGCGCTCCCTTCTTCCGGCCTGAGCTCCAGTTTCCGGCTGGCAGGTCAGCACTTGGCACCACAGCAGCCTCCTCGCTTCGCACCACGCCCCCAGGCTGCGGCCACCCCCAGGTGACTCCTGGTGGCACTTCAGGTGCTGGAGAGGACAACCTCAGGATCAGGGAGGAAGGGCAAACAGAGGAGACCCTGGCTGAGTTAGGCATCCGGTGCTGAAACCAGGGGAGCTTCAGCACTGTCTCCCTCTACGCAGACACAAGCCCACCTGCGCGCGCATCTACGCACACACGCATGCACGCACGCGCACACGCACGCACGCACTGATCTCACTGTCCCAAATTGCTTCTCTGATTAAGTGCAAGGGCTCACGGAAGAGAAGGGCTAGTGGTGTCTCGGTGCATCCTGTACAACGTTCCACAAACAGTAGCAGCTTAATATTTGTTGATTCAGATGTCAAACTGACAGATGGCCATTCAGAGTGACATCAAGCCGTTCAGAGGCCCATGCAGAAGCACTGACAAGTTAAACCCACAGTCTGGGCAACTTAACAGTTGAGAGACCCTGCTTCAACATTAAAAAAAAAAAAAA
>NW_004524581.1:10842786-10856123 GCF_000260255.1 Octodon degus | reverse complement strand
GCCCAAGCACCTAAGTGTTCTTGGAAGGTGCTTCACAGATGGACACACCAGGCCGGAGAGCACACCGAGGCCAAACTGGGCTGTGTTGTCAATGCAAATACCCACCACATCCACAAAACCTTACAAAAACAAAATATTGATAATTTGCTATACTAACTACATGTTAAAATAGTAGCGACAAATATCAAAGCTAACATCAATTTTTCCTTTTAAATGTTTTGTGAAGTGTCAACTAGGAAATTTTAAATCATGCCTATGGTTTGGGTCATTTCCCATCAGGCAGTATTGCTATAGGTGCTCACTGTGAACCCAGGCAGGAGGTAAGGGCTGGGTCTGCTTGGTCTGGATGAAGGGTGGCCCTGACATCAGGGATGGGGCCTGAAGCACAAACGAGGCTGGGCTGGCCGCTGGCAGTGCTGCTGCGTGAGCACTGGCCTCCCAGAGGCAGCCTGGCCATGCAGCCCACTAAGGCCGAGCCTCAGACACTGCACAGGGGCAGGGGTCTTGAAATGATACCAGTGCAATGCTGGCCCCAGGGAACAGGGACAAGGACAGCTTCCTCATCAAGCAGAGAAGCTCAGAGCAGAAGGGAGCTACAGGCTGGAGGAGAAGGAGGCCTGGGAGAGCCCAGGCAGGATGACTGAAGCCTTTCTCTGCAGAGAAGGGGGGGGGGGTAAGACAAAAGGCATTCCTTGGAGGGAATTCAGTACACCCAAGCCCTCACCCCTGGGAGGCCAAGGAAAGCCAACATCCAGGAGACAGGACTACGAGCAGATGGGTCCCCAGGTGGTCTGGTGTCCCTTCTGTTCCCTCCCCCTCCTACCCTGCCTGCTCTTCCTGCACTTCCCCTCCCCCTTCACTTTCACTGGCTCCCAAATTATAGCCTCCTTTCAGAAACAGACAAAATCAAGGTGCTGTGGGCCCTTGTCACAAATGGCATCGCAGGTCTGCTCCAAATGGAAAAGGCTCTTTGAGGAGGAAGCAGTGCTGCTAACTGCCAGTCTGGAGGCAGATGTACACCCAGGAAGACAGGCCATGCGCTTCCCTCCCTCTCAGGCTGACCAATGTGCTAGAACTTGGGGAGCAGGTCCAAGTCCAGGCTTGGGATGGGCATGCCGGGACAGGAAGAACAAGGCTCCGTCCTTGCCTGGCCACCACCCAGGCCCAGATTCATGTGCAGTCCTAAGTGGGCTCACGCCCCAATTCTGGGCCTCGGTTTCCCCACTGGTGGTAAAATGGTAGGCCTGGCTCAGTGGAGATAAACCTATGGCACACATGCCACATGGGCTATTTGTATCATTGAAAGCTCTAAGGATTTCACCATCACTGGCCTAACTGATGTGCAGAACTCTCCAGCCCTTGAGTAGACTCAAACACACAGCTGAAGGGGCTGGGAGGGGTGAACAGGAGGCAACCCAGAATGGCGGGGTCTGCGGATGAGTGGAGCAGCAGACTGAAAGGGACAGCAGGCAAGAGGCATGTGTGACAGGGCCAGAGCAAAGAGGGTTACTTCTGGAGCAAGCTACATCAGCCTGCGAGGGGCAGGAGGGAGCCTGTAAGATCTAAAGTGTTTTATGTCACCACCCGGGGCCACAGAGGTGCACCCATACATGAAAGTCCACCACTTTGATTTAGGGTTCTCTCCTTCATTATATGCATAGATCCCTCCATTAGAGAGTGCATCTTTAAAAAAGTGAAATAAAATAGAAGAGACAGCTGCAAACGAGCTGCAACCAACAACTGCGGACTGGGACTAGGGACCCAATGCTGCCGATTCTAATTAGAGATACCCAAAATCTAGAATTTTAGGTGAGACTGCTGGATTTTTAAATGTTATAGTAGGTGATTGCAAATGAAAAGCCACAACACCGTACACACAGATGTATCACACACGCACACACACATACATTTTTCTGGCAAAATTCACTTTATGACCTCCTAGATTCAGTGTGGCAAACCCACGGCACACATGTCACAGCCATCCAGCTGTTAGTTAACCCCGAAAGCTCTAAAGGGTTTGCCATCACTGCTCCTGATCACCAAGCTCTGAAAACAAGAGTTCACTTCTTTGCTAGAATACAGCGTGCTTCACACACAACTAAGTCAAACAGAACATTCAAAGCTGCTGCATTTGGCACATGCACCATGTGCCAGGCTTTGCACACTTTCTATTCACGACAAGCCACAAGGTGAATGAAAATTATTCCCGTGCTACAAACAAGAAAACCAAGGCTGAGCAAAGGTGCGCACCAGACCTCAGGCTTGGATCTCGAGTGTGTGAGAACTGGCGTACGCTGCCAGACTCTCTGTCTCTGAGTTTTCTTATTAAAAAAAAAAATCACAAGAGGATTGAGTTATGATCATAGGAATAGCTGACAGTGGGTGAGGTTTTAGAATATGCAAAAAATATGGCCAGATGTGGTGATGCATACTTGTAATCCCAGCTGCTCGAGAAAGCAGTTGAGGCAGGAGGATCACAAGCTCAAGGCCAGCCTGAGGAATTCAGCAAGACTGAGTCTCAAAATAAAAATTATAAAAGGTGTTGGAGATGTAGCTCAGTACTCTGAGTTCAACTCCAGCAATGGGGTGGTGGGGGGAGGAAAGAAGAAGGTAAAAAATATGAATGCTGGGGGCTGGGGAGATAGCTCAGAGGCCTAAGCACCTACCTGGCAAGCACAAGGACCTGAGTTCAATCCCCAGCCTTGCATGCCATGCAGGCCTGGGAACTATAGTGCTTACTTCTGTAGCCCTCAGGCTGGTCTCAAACTCACAATGATCCTCCTGTCTCAATCTCCCAAGGATTGCTGCAAGTTTGAGAACAGCGTGTGAGTTACAAAAGTGAGCACAAGACCAACCCAAACTGCATGGTGAGACCCTGTCTCAAAAAAAAGAAAAAAATGCTGAAGCGGAACTGTGTGTCATCCTCAGCAACACAGCCTGCAGACCCAGCTGAGGAGCACATGTGACATCCCCGCTCCCCCTTGACAATACGCCGAGCCAGCCAGGCAGCCTTTCCCCATCTTAGCCAGACGGAGCAGAAACAGCACAGCCCCGAAGCTCACATCCAGGTGCCTACCCTAGAGCAGCAACCCTGGCAGCCTTCCCTGCTCCCCATGGCAGGGCCGGATCACATTTCACAGTGAAAGACTAGAAAGAGATCTCCATGTGGCTACTTCTTAAATACACAGCCAGGCCAGTTTCCCGTTGACAGAAAGATTGGTAAGAATATGTATTTTCTGCCCAACAAGGGCTCTGTAAAACTATTTACTGAATCCAAACAAATTGGGCCCATAGCTGTTCTAACGTTTTCTGAATTGCTTCCTTTGCAAAAATGACCACTCACCACTGGAGACATCTAGATCAAGTTACAGAAGTTTCCAGCAGTGCAGAAGCACCCCTCATGCCGCAGCTCAGACACTCCCAGGGGTGACGCTCATTCTGCAGTCTCCCACACAGGTGGGTGTTGCCTACAGTGGCCCTCGCTGTGGGCCAGCGCTCTGCAGTCCCGGTGCCCGCCTCTCCCTGTGACTCGCCTGGCCTCGCCTTACTCTTCTCCACATCCCCGCACCTCAGCTTGTGATCTCAACCCCAGGAGCTGGCACCTGGGACCCAAGTGTGGGCCCAACCACCGCCTTGACAGTAACCAACATGAACAGTTGAAACTGCCACAGGCACAGCAAACACTTGGTGTGTCGGGGCTGGAGGAGGTCGTAGAGGCCCAGGTGGCCAGGGCAGAGAGACGAGCACCAACTCCAAAATGGCGGCAGCTTGGGGCAACAAGGACCACCCACTCAGGAAGGCTTCCTGGAGGCGTGGACTCCATAGAGTGTTACTACCACATTTCCTGCAGAGGGATTCTTCTCAGTCTAGTCCCATTTCCTTTCCACTGCAGGCCAAGTGTGTACTCCCAGGGCCAGCGAGATAGCTCAGTGAACTAAGCACCTGCTTAGGCAAATGCAGGCCCGGGGTTCAATCCCCCGCACCACATGACACTCTGGCCCCGCCCCCTGGTGTGCTGAGCTGGCCACCAAGACTGGGCATGGTGGTGCATACCTGTAATCCCAGCACTGGGGAGGCTAAAAGCAGGAGAACCACTATGAGTCCAATCTGAGTAGTGAGACCCTGTACCAAAGACATAAAAAATTAAATAAAACAAAAAACAAGTGCATATTCCCATCCCAAAATCACACATCATTATCCACCCTGTCTCACCTGCTCACTGACTTGTGGACATACAGGATTCCCCCAAAGCCACAAGGAACCCAGATCAAGGCTCAGACTACAGGGCTGCAGATAGAGCTCCATGGGAGAGTGCTTGCCTAGCACGCACAGGACCTTGGGTTCAATCCCCAGCACAAGGGAGGTGAAGGCCCTCAAAACAAAACTAAAATGAATTTTTAAGGTCACTGAATAAGAAACAATGAATTCAAAGGCAATTCAGTTCACTTTTAAAACCAGCTTAGGGCCGGCCAAATAGCTCAGCGGATTAAAGCGCCTGCAAACAGGTGCAGGGCCAGGGATTCAATTCCCAGGCCTGCCACGCTGGCCTCACCCCCGGGGTGCAGTGAGACAGCTATTGAGACTGGGTGTGGTGGTTCGTGCCTGTAAACCCAGCTCTTGGGAGGCTGTAAGCAGGCGGATCACAAGTCTGATCTAGGAGTGAGACCCTGAACACCCTATAGAACCTTCCCTAAAATACAAAAAATAAATAAAACCATCTTTACACAATAGAACACTGAATCTTTTTTTAAAACCTGAGGTTTAAAAAAACTGTCAGACTTTATTAATATCAGTATTTTTGAACATCTGATTTTCAGACCTGTGGAAGAAGGCTTCCACCTTAGCACTACGCTTTGAAAGGCCTATGCCCAGGCCAATCCACGTGTGCTAGCAGGGCTGCCCTCCTCCTGGCAGAGGCTCCCTTAGGAAAGACACGGCATCTCTGGCAAGGCTGGGTACCTGAGCCAGGTGAAAACCTTTCCCCTGTGTTCCATCAGCCCACCAGGCCTGGGATCCGAATCTCAGAGCAGCCATGAGGGCTCCAGGGTCACCATAATTTCTCCACACTCCAGGGAGTGGCCTGTCATTGCTTGGCACCATCCTCACAGCTTGAGGGTAAGCGTCTCCCAGGACCTCAGGGCAGAAGAGGATCATCCAGCCCAGGCTGGATTGAGGTCTCATTAGAGCACACACATGCACGCACACACGCACGCCGCATGCATGCAGGCACTCATGCTGTCCCAAATTGGCTGCTAAGCGGCTCCCTCTGCATAATTCTCATGGGTGCTGAGGGGTGTTCTTAGGGGAGCATTTCACCTATCTGGAAGGGCAGAGAAGGTGGAGAGGTGCCCAATCCCTTCCCATGAGGGACAGCATCACGAGCCCCCAGGAGGGGTCCCTCTGCAGAGCCAGCATATCCAGCTTCCAAAACCCCACCCCTATACCCACCTCCTTCACCCTTCCTCACACCACTGCATCAGCTACACAGGAAGCTGAGCTGACCCCTGAATCTTTGTTATGGCTTCTCAAACTCAGACATCCTTGTAGCATTAGCAGGGCACAGCCTGAACGAGCAGGTAATGCACAGCAAAACCAACCCTAGCACAAGTGTCCAGGGAAAGAAGTTTCATCGGTGCTCATCCCTGTGCTTGTGCCCGCTGCCCACGCTGTCCACACTGTACCTAGAGGCCGTGTGCAAAACTCGCCTAGAAGGTGCCATGCACCACAGCCTGAGGATGCCTGTTGGATTCAAACTCTGACTTGAGGTAGGGGTGGGGGTTGTCTAGGTAGGGCCCAAGGTTCCACGTTGCTACCTGCTACCAGGTACCAGCTGGTGATGTGGAAGCTGCAGGTCCACAGGCCATGCTCAGAGCAGCCAGGTTCCACCAGACCTCACCTCCCAGAAAAGGATGTATTTTTAAAGCAGCACATCAGAAAAGGTGTCCTTTAAAATAGTGAGCTCAAAAAAATATATACCTTAAATGGTGAAATGACAGGTAAAGTGGCTTTTGGGGTGGAGACCTAAGGGACACAACCAGGACCATGTGCCAACTTAACCTTCCAATCCAGCCCATTAGGGCTCAGGAAGGCTCCGCCAGACATGTGCATGGCACCTAGCAAAGGCCAGGCGCTGTGGGGCTCACACCGGTCACTTCTCTAGTGCCACCTTGCAGCCTGCGGTGTATTCTCGCTCTCTGCCATGGCTTCCTAACCTCCCCAGCCCTGGGAATCAACGCAAAGTAAAGGCACTTCCCAGGCGAAGGCAGCTGCTTACCCTGTTCCGGAAGCCAAGCATTAATTCAAGTCTGCTCTTCCCTAGCATGGCGAGTCACCACCACCTTGTTCCTAGCCTCACACGGGTTCTTCAAAGCCTTCCCCTACCCCACAGCCTTATTCTTCCCTAGCCAAGGATGACTCCACCCAGAAAACATATATGTGCGCAACACAGGAACACCGCACCTACACAATCCTCGTGTGTCCCTCTAGTTTATCTCAAAATCCGGATTGGGGCAAGGGCACTTGTTTAGGGGCTGGAAGGCTAAGGTCAGTGTCAGTCCAGGGTGCAAACTATGCTCACGAGGGGTACTGCTTTCCCTATTTATTACTGGAGAGGTGGGGGCGTGTTACAACCCAGGAAAGGAGAACTCCTCTCAGGGGGCCTGGTGGCGCCAGGGCTGGGGTCGCAGGGGGGCGCTGGTGACGGCTGGCAGTGAGGGCACAGATCTTTCAGCTCCCACACGGAGGCAAATCCACGGCCCTAGGCGCCTATTCCGTAAAATGAGGCGAGTGCTCGCCGGCCGTCGCCACCCTGGAACGCGCGAGCTCTGCAGGCGTCCCGGGCTGATCTGCGGGGGAAGGGGCGGCACTCCCGGGGCGAGCCCCTGGGGACGACCCACAGTCGGTAGCGCACCAGCCCTGGGCCGGGAAACGCAGCGTGAGCCGCACGAGGCTGCCAGCGCTGTGAGGGGCGCGTCTTCCAGCAGCCAGGCAGGACTGGGTTGGTTGTGGGAGTCCCCTACGGTCTCCCGTGGGCACGAGGTGAAGAGGGACAAGGAGAGCTACGTGACTTAGATCCTTCTAGCATCTGCCCACCCTGCAGAGGAGGTGCGCCACACCCCATCTCCACGATCCAAACTGGGAGACCGATTGAAGCCTAATGCCCCGTTTACCCCAGAGATCCCCACCACCACCCAGACCTAGACACCCCCTCTTGTTCGCCCAGAGCGAAGCCCCGGAAAGGTCGCAGTCCCGGCTATGCGCGTAGAGAGCGGTGTCTCCGACAGCCACCGCAGAGGGAATTGGAGTTCCCGGGAAGCAAAGTTGCCGCGCGTCCGGCCGCGAGCTCCGAGCCGGGTGCAGGACCCGGCCAGGGGCGCCGAGGAAAGGAAGCTCTGAGCACCCGCTGGGGGCACTCCGCGCCGGGAACAAGTGGCTCCGCGACTGCGGTCTCGACCCCTTAGCTCCAACTTTCTTGCCGCTCGGCGGGCGAGTGGCAGAGGGAAGGCGAGGGAAGCGGGGAGGGAAGGCCGGTGCGAGGCTCTGGGTACCGTGTGCGAGTGTGCAGCGGCGCCGCGCCGCGCCTCGGGCTCTGCTCTCCGCTGGATCGGCCCCGGTACGCCGCCTGCTCGGGCTCTGGCCACCGCCGCGTCTCGCCGGGGGCGCGAAGGATCATCGGCGGCGCGCCGGCCGCTCGGGTCCCCTCGGGCGGCCCGCTAGCCGCCTGCCGACTGCAACTTCAGGTGCGCCGCGGGCTCGGACGAGGCACGCCCCAAACGTGCAGACGCTGGGCAACCCCGCGCTCCATGCCCTGGCCAGGCCGCTCCGCCCAGCCGGCTCAGCGCCCCGCCGCCGTCGGACGCGTCCTCTGACCGCGCATCGCGCGCGCAGCCCGTGCCCCGCTCTCCGAGCCGCCGCCGCAGCCGCTCAAGTCCGCGATCAACTTTCCCTGGCTTCCTCCGCCCCGCGCGGCCCCGCCGTCCAGACCCCGCCTCCTGACGATCCCGCCCTCACCTCCGCCTCGCCCAGCCCCCGCCCGCCCTACAGCCTCGCCACGCAGTCCCCCACCCGGATGGGCCACCGGGACCCCTTGCCGCCGCCGGGACCTTGCAGACCCCCAGGAGCCGCACAGAGCCCAGCTGGGCGCCGGGGCATGAATATTTCAGTGCCGGCTAAGCTGCCCTTTGCCGATGTCATGGCACCAGCTGCTGTGGCAACTCGAAGAATCCCCCAAAGGGCCAGGGATGAAGCCCGCGGAAGCGGCCCCAGGTGCGCGCCCGCGCAGTGCCCGCGGGGCCTTCGTTCTGCAAAGGCGCGCGCTGGGGGCTGGGGGCCCCGCCGGGCTCCAGCCTTCTCGGTGCTTCCAGCCAGCAGAGCGCGAAAACAAACGCTCTCGGGAAGCCAGAAAGAGCGGGCAGGAGGGCGCTCGGCCTAGGTGAGCCCGCGCCATCTGTTGGCTTTCAGCGCCCCCTCTCTGCTCCCAGAGTCGCTGACCAGGCCCCCTGGTTTTAGGGGCTGCTTGGCCATTGCGTGGCTCCAGGTAGCGGCCTTTGCTTCCACTTGTGCTCCTCCCTGCCTCAACCTCAGAATGCCTCCAATGCTTAGAAATGGGGCGTGGGTCAGGGCTGGAAGAAACCCCTGGGATGCCCCAGGCACCCTGCTCCTCATCCACCCCAACTCTTCTGCCACGCCCCTAAGGTAGGGGTCCCCCAGCCGCTGTTTGCATACCTGTAGGTCCAGAACCTTATGGCTTTGGAAATGTCTCATCAGGGTCATTGACCTGGATTGTTCTGCCCTGATCCTCCCTCCCACAGGCTAAACATTAGAAAACTCTTCTGTGGCAGTATTTCTGGGTTTATCACTGTGTGGGTCAGCACATTGACAGGAACTGCCCAGAGCCAGATTCTGGGAGCACATTTTCTGGGCCCCAAGTCACTCCACCTCCAGCACAGCCTTTTCACCAGCCTGTGGTGAGGAGGCAGGGTCAGGGACTGGTCCTCCAGAACTGGTGGTGTCTGTCTGGTCCCAGACCTCCCCTTCCTTAGCATTCGTCTGTCTGTTCATTGTGCTCGCTCAGTGAAACAGGTTCTGGAGTAGGGCCGTGTGCCTCCTGGAGCTCTTTTACAGGGGAAATATACACAGGGAAAATTTCAGCCACACGGGGGCTTTAATGGCACTTTGGAGGTCCTAGGAGACTGAGCTGAGATCTGAAGGATGATGAAAGGAGAGAGTGGGGTTTTAGGCAGGGAAAACGTCATGTACAAAGACCCTGTGGTGCAAAGAAGCTGTTGTAGGGAAGGAAGGCCGGGGAGACTGGAGCTGGGGCAGGTGGGCTGCACACATAATGAGCGTAAAGCCAGAGTGCAAGCAAGGCCAGCCTCCACAGGGCGTGTGGGCCTCCATGAGGACTGGACCCTCATCCTGAGAGTGAAGTCTTCAGAGCAGGTGGCTGGGTGGAGGAAGAGAGCTAGGAGAGTCGTGAGCTGAAAACGGGAATGGGTTGGGGGTAATAGATGACAAGAGGGGGCAGTGTTCATTAAAAATATTTACTATGTGCCAGGTCAAATCTGTCCCAGTCATCTGTTTATGCAAATAAAATTTTATTAAATAAAGTTTCAAGCCATGTGTGGTAGCGCATGCCCGTAATCCCAGCACTCAGGAGGCTGAGGCAGGAGGATCACCACAAGTTTGAGGCCAGCCTGAACTACCTAGTGAGACCCTAAAAGAGAGAAGGAGAAGGAGGAAGCGAAGGCATTCTCCAAGGTTTCTCCACCTTTCAGTCTTTCTTTTGTGTGACTACCCAGACTCAGACTACCTGCAGCCATTTCACATGAAGAAAATAGCACTGAGCTCAGGAAGATCATCACCTCCTCAGACGTGGGCATCATGCTTCTGTTCAGAGGGCCTCTTTGACAGCCGCTTTTGTTCCCCCAAGAATTTCTCAAGCCCCTCTGTACCAAGCATTGTGCTAGGACCTAGTATATCAGTAAAGGTTCAACCAGCCCACAGAAACTGCCTGAATCTGCAACAGGGAATTTGAAAGATACCCTGGTTACACAGAATGGAAAAGCCAGGGACAGAATTCAGAGAGGACAGAGAGGTGGGCCAGAGCGAAGCAGCAGCGGGACGTGCTGCCATATGGGAGGCTAGAGGGTGACGGAGCAGAGTGAAGGGGTCCTGCTGCAGGAGATGATGCTGTGTGGATCTGGCTGGCAGCGGCTGGAGTCACAGCAGACACAGCTTGATCACAAGGGTGCAGCATGAAGAGGGACACCTCAGCTTCTCCACAGCCCTTTCATCTCCCACCAGGCTGCTGCCACCAGAAGCCAGCAGACCCGGAAGCTTGGGAATCACAGTCTGCAGTGTCCACGAAGAGGAGAAGTAGCCCAGACAGGAGTGGCATCCAGCCCATCTGTGAGGTGCTTCCAGTCCCCGAGAGGCAGACACATAAATCCATTATAATCCAGCAAGGAAGTGTGGCAAAGGAAGGAGAGAAGGATAATTCATTCTAAAAAAGCTGAGTCCAGAGAGACTGCCTGGACAAGGGGACATCAGAACTGGTGTGCTGCCGTGAGTGAAAGTCGCGTGGGCAGCAAGATCAAAAGGGTGTTCCGAGTGGAGGGAACAGCATGGATGGATGTGAGCCAAGGCCAGAGGTTGCATGTGGACCCCACACCCCAGGGTAGGAGCTGAAGGAGCTTTGGATCCTGGAGGTGGGGACTGCACATAAAGAGCCAAAGGCAGGATGGTGGCATTTACAGGGACCCCAGAGATGCAGAGAAGAGCTCAACCTCCGTCCTCTGAGCCCATGTCTCATGACCTCCCGCCTTTTGTCTCCAAAAGACTCATCTCTGGAGTGTTAATCTTTCCCCCACTCCTGCAAGCATTTCAGGACAGTTCATCAACAGTTCCCTTAGTTGGCCCACCTCCATAGCCTTAGGAAACACCACTCCCTAGTTGTTGTAGGACAGTGGCCCAGAGAAGAAAGAGACCCTTGCTTCCACCTTCTGTGGCTTTGGCCACATTGAACAATGGTTGCCCTGATTTTTGTGTCTATACTGGAGCAGAGGAGGCCTCAGTGTCTTCATCTAAGACCCTTTCCTGGAAGGCAGGAGGGCCCTGCCTTCTGCTGGGCAGGATGTCAAGACACTGTGTCAGCCAAAGAGTCTCACAAACTGCAGCACAGGACCCAGCACTCCAGCCCTGCCCTGGGCTGGGAATCTGGAGCTCCCCAGGGTATGTGGGCCCTGTGCTGTGGTTGAGATTGAAAATGTCTTCCCCCTAAACCCAAGCTCATGTGTTCAAGGTTCTGTCCCTAGCGAATGGCCTCGTTGGGAAGTGGTAGCCTTATTTGGAACTGGGACCTTAGTGGAGGAAGTGGGGCCATTGGAGGGAACATGGGGACCCAGACCCTTTCCCCTTTCTCTTTGACTTCCCAGCTCCCATGATGCTTTGCTTCATTACAAACCAAAGCAATGGAATCAAGCGACCATGGATTAAAACCTCTGAAACTCTGAGCTCAAAGAAACATTTCTTCCTTTTAACTTGTTTATCTCAAGTATTTTGTCACAGTGAGGGAAAGCTGACCAACACAATGTGCTATCTTAATTGCAAACCTAAGGCCATAGGGTATAAGTGTGTGACCCAGGCTAAACCACCTGAAGCTCTGCTCTCAACTCTGAACTTCAGTGGGAGCCATAAAGCCTAGAAATAGAGAAGAATGGTTTAGCCCTGGCCCCAGGGCTCCTTGAGCCTGATCTGGGTATGCCATGGCCACCAGCCTTCTTAGTTCCTAGCCATTGCCTGGGCCTGTCCTATAGCCTTCTGGCTGATTCCACAATCTGCCCCCACTCCATCCAACTAGTAAACTAATCATCTACCTGAGTTAGCCTGAGGTTCTTTCTGTTGCAGGCGCCCGTGAGAACTGCGGCTGGTGTAGAACGTATGGCAGTACTTCCAGTAACCTCAAGTACAGGATGACAGCACTGCTGGAGCAACTCCAAGTGTCTATCTAAAAGAAAACAGTGATAGACTGGCCCCAGCACACCTATGTGACTGTGTCCATGTCAGCAGGTGTAGCTCTGCAGTGACTTCCAAGTTCATCGTCCGGAGGCACAGTTGATGTTAAGACCCTGGAAGACAGGGATTGTGTTTTGTTCATCCATCTCAGACCCTTTTCTGGAGGGCCCACAGCGTGCTGCACTCTGGGCTGGGTGCTGAGGCCAGAGAGAAGCATAGGGTGTCAGTTTGGTGCTCAGGAGGGCTATCATCTAGTTGGAAAGACAGAGACAGAATCAGGCAGCAGTGGGCTGGGCCACTCCTGAGGCCAGCAGTGTGACAGAGGAGACCCCAGCAAGGCACAAGCCACTCAAGCTAAGGAGATTGGGTGTGACTTCATACAGAGCAGTTAGCTAAAGAGGCCCATGAAAGATTGTGTTCCTTAAAGAGAAAGCCACCAAGAGCATCTGAGGCAGAGGGGACTTAGAGACTCCATGTTGGATGACAGCAGGGCTGGACCAAGGCACTTGCCAAACAGAGGCAAGAGATGAGTCTCAGGAGGTGCACAAGGGCTGCCCTATGAAGGGTCTGCTGGGCACATCAGGGGCTGGTAAGACTGGGAGAGGAAAGTGCCTGGCACAGTAACAAGAGAGGCATGGTGAGAGGGAGGGGTGTGCCGTGTCCCTGGGCAGCCCTGGCTGGCCTCTTGGAGCAAGGGACATCTTCCTTCAGTGGCTGTCTCCCTGGAGATAGACCCCCAGGGCCACACTAATGCTAAACACACACTGTACCACCAAGCCACACTCCTAGGCCACACCGTGTCTTTGCATCACCATGTGTGTCAGGGCTCTCTGTGAATATGCAAGGGAAAGAAGGAAGGAGGGAGGAAAGAAGGAAGAAGGCAGGGAGGGCACCTGGATTTGTTATTTTAGACACAAGGGCCTGCTAACCAGATGCCCCTTGGCATCCCAGCCTCTGTCAGGTGCTTTCTGCCCCATTGCCCCTCCCCAGGGACCATAAGACAGGCAAAGTCATGCCACGCAGAGCTCCCTGAACTGGGATGCAGTCAGCTTGTGCCTTGGACAACCCACCTAAGCCTCAGTTTCTTCAACTACCCAGTGACATGTACCCTTCGCCCTAAAAGCACCTCCAGAAACTATTGTTCAGGTTGAAAGAGAAAAATACACCCAAGTGCCTTCAAAGCTGCGAAAACAGAACAACACTGCATGCACGCCTTCCTCCCTATGAGGGTCCACTATTATTTTAATGCATGTAACTGTCTCTCCTCTGGGCATCCTCTGTTACAGCTCCCTTCCCCGCTTCACCAGGAAGCACTGCTTGCC
>NW_004524581.1:10837726-10842046 GCF_000260255.1 Octodon degus | reverse complement strand
GTCCCCCACTCTGCAAGTGTGTGCCTGGGGCCACCTCCAGGAACACAGGCCAGGCTGGGCTTCGGAGGGTAGGGGCCGAGGAGAAGGTCTGCCAGCCAGTCAGCCACAGGAGCTCGAGCCCACACAGCCCCGCCCTCGTGATGTGCTCAGAGGGAGAGCCTGAGGCCCAGAGAGGGGCAGCTGCTCCACTGAGCCACACAGCAGCTCCACCGCTGATACTCCTGATCACGCTAGGGTTGGGCGAGGGCTGATTTCACGCCAGGCACGCTTCCAAGCGCTTTGCATGGATGAGCGCACTCAGCCCTCCCTTGAAAATGATAGTATAAGGAAACAGACTGATGACTGAATAGACCGAGGCGGTGAAGGAACAGAACAGCAGCATGCCCGAGGTCCCCAGACAGGGCTAAACTCAATCCAGGCGGTCTGCCTGCAGGGCCTGCGCCAGTGGGCAAGGGCAGCCCTGGCCACACTACAGAAACTCCTAGAAGACAGGAGTAGTGAGACCAGGGCTTCACATCTGGTGGGCTGGGCAGATATCAGAATGTGGCATGTCCCTACAGGCTCCAGGTGGCTCTGAATGCAGAGGGAAACCTCTGTGGATGTGGAGTGGATTTTGACCCCAAATACATGAATGTGAATTCTTGCTCTGTACTTCTCACTGTGGCTTTGAATGTATAGCTTAACCCCTTTGGCCTCAGTCTCCACATCTATAAAATGGGTTTAATATTCATATGGCTGTGGAACCCAGCTGCTTGGGTTTGGTTGGAAGCCTGACTCTGCCTCTTGAATAGGTCCCTAGCTTTGCCTCTATCTCCTCATCTATAGACGGTGACATTACTAGTGGAACCGTTGTAAGGGTTGAATGCATCAATGAATATAAAATATTTCTGGCATATAGTAAGTGCTCGTGGAAACAGGAGCCTTGATCATTTGCTTTTCTGGCCCTGGGCAGGAAAAGCATGGTACCTCTGCTGGTCCATAGGGCTGTGACTAGGATCAGATGTATGCCACACAGGAGCTGTGGATGCTGTGGTCACAGGGAGGCTGTGGACCAGAAGCAACTAGGCCTCCTGGCTGCCATCCTGGGGACCCAGCTCTGTCTCTGCACATGCAGGAGACGAGGACCCATCACCATCACAGACTTCGGATCCCATCGACAAGTGTTCGCAATGTGGCGCGCTGCTTTCCAAGGAATGTTCTCTGTGCATATGGAAGCACGGAGCTGTTGGCTGGGAGCGGGACGGGGAGGCATCTATCATGTGCACTTCTGTACTTGCGACTTCTGAACCATATGAATGGCTCAAATAGGAAAATAAATATGAAGGGGATGCTTCAGGCAGAAGAGAAGTGGTCCCAGATGGAAGCTTGGAAATCCAGAAAGGAAACAAGAGCAACAGAGAGAGAGAGATGTGGGTAAATATAAATGATCTCTGTTTTACAAAACTAATGTTTAAAATCGAGAGGATTAAAATCCATGACACAACAGCACTTGAGCCAGGAAGGGGGGTGAGTGAGTCAGAACAGTTTAAGGTCCTTGTGTCATCCCGGAAGTGGGTAGAAATGTGACTATCTGGTAAGCGTGATAAATCAAGCCAGCTCCATCTCCAGGCTAACCCTAGAGGAATGGTAATTGGATGGATCACTAACCAACCAGAGGAGGGAAAATGGAATAATGAAGTGTTTTATATGTGTGTATGTGCTAAAATTTTAAAGAATTGGTGTTTATAAATAGAGTCATGCAGCACATATTGTTCTGTGACTTGTTTTTTTTCTCTCTTAAGATATGTCCTGTAGCTCTTCACGTTGGCTCACAGAGGATGGGCCTCCCTCTTTGTGCCTGCTGGCTCCTCCTCCAGAGAAAGCTGGGCTGCCAGCATTGAACCATGAGCCCCCCCCCCCCAGCACGGGGTAGTGTGTGACTGCAGAAGTCGCCTGTCCACAGAGCCAGCCGGCCCGCAGACCGCAGCCCGGGGAGCCGATGGTTCCTGCAGGAATGTGCCCAGCCCAGACAGCTGACAGTGAGCAAAACCTGCTCCCCGTGAGCTCCAAGCCCCCACCCGGCTCTGCTGTCATGCCCTGAAACACCTCATGTCCCTTAAAAAACGAGGAGCAGCTGTGATGATTCAGTCCCCTTCTCTGGCTTCTATGGCAGTCGAAACCTGCCATGAAGGAGCTCACGCCCACTTCAGTCACTGGCTTCAGAGGGAAGCTCCATGGAGCTTCCCATGGTATGGTCCATATTTTGATTCCTGCTAACTACATGCTTTGTTCAGCTCACCTCTTCGAATTACATGGTGAAAAAGTCATTCCCTTTCCATTTCTGCTGTGGTCTGTAGAGACACGCAGAGGAGAACGTCTCTGCTGCACCGGCCTGCCTCATACCTGACAATCCCCATTTCTTCATCCAGGAGGAGTTAGGTCTTCTGCTCAATTTCCAGCAAACAAGTTGGACTGCATTTATTAACATTGTTCTAGTATTATTGTATTCACTTTTTTTTTTTTTTTTTTTTTTTGCGGAACCAGGGATTGAACTCAGGCCCTTGCACTTGCAGGGAAGCGCTTATTCCATTGAGCCATCTCCCCAGCCCCTGTATTCACTTTGATAGCTGTCTTTCAACTAGCACTGTTTTTTAATTTATGGTGGTCATAAAAGGATTTAAGATTTTTATTTTTATTTATTTATTTATTTATTTATTTATTTATTTATTTTTATGGCTCAGGATGCCTTCAGGGCAGGTCAAGGCTTGAAGATCTGGGGATTGAACCACAGCAGCCCGAGCCTGACTGCTTTGTTTAAGTGGTCAAAAGTTTTTAAATCTAAGAGTTTGAAAGTAAGGGATTAAAATTTAAGTAGAGTCACAAACAGTATCGTTGGCACATGGACAGGCCCAGATGGGCAAATATGTGTCTTGAATAATTGACTTTGGGGTATCTGGGGCTGAGAAGTTAGGTTGAAGCTTTTCTGTATCCCTGTAGCATGCAATGCCCCCCAAACTGTCCCTGTCCCTGAAAACCAGGTCCAGGTACCTGTTCAGGCTTAACTTTGTCTCTTTGCCCTCCCAAGCTGCCACTCACCTGCAGAACATGCAGGTACATTGAGGCAAACACAAGGATGCTCTGTGTCATTAGGTGACAAAAAGGGGCGCGATGTGCATGTCTCTCCCTAGGTGCTCGTTAAGCACACCGCGCTTCAATTCACCCGTCCTGTGGGCTACTCTGCTCTTTGGCTCTCCCCGCCCCACCCCCACCCTGGCCTCAGCTTTTGCAGTCCTCTCCCCTGCCAGAACCCACTGTCCACACCACACCTCCTCTCTGCAAAGCCCCATTCCTCAAGTCCTATCACCTTCCAGAAGCCTTCCCTCCCCACCTCCCCGACCCCAGGGCCTGCGCCTCCTCTGAGCCTCAGAACCTTCCCCATCCGGACAGGTGGCAGGGAATCTGGAGCAGTCTTTTCATAGTCTGTCAGTCTTGCTCCCAGTCAGATTGTAAGGTGCCAGAGGACTTAGATGGAGGTGCGTCTTCAGGTGCCCTGCGTGGGGTATGGAAGACAGGCCTCAGGCTGACCCTAGCCTGCTCTTCCTGAAGGACCCTGAGTGCCATGTCCCTCAGCCACGGGACTCTCAGTGGTCTTGTCATCCTAAAGTGAGGAGGGAACTTGAGATCCCCAAGTGCCCTTCTGCTCTGAGGTTCTAAAGCAATCTCATTCTTTTCTGTATCTCCCCACGGAATGTTAAAATACAATTTTTACAACTTTGGAGAATTGTATCCATAATGTCCTTTGATCTGAACAACTTGATGACAGCATCACTGTCATCACTGTCCCCATCTCACAGGTGAGGTGCTTGGGGCCAGGATGAGCTGTATCTCCTCTTCCAGGAAGATGGAGGGGTTGGGCTCCAAACCACATGGTGGGATTTAGGACCTCTTCTTACCCAGCCTTACTATCCCCAGGGAGTGCCAGGCACATAGAGTGAATGACAGAGCTGAGGGGTGACTGATGGCATGAAGTAACAGAGTGGCATCACGAGGGAATAAAGATGAAGAGGAGACTGCAGCCAGGCCAGGGAACATTGGCTCGAGCCTCGCTGTCTCAGGAGCGGCCCTACAGTTCCTGTCCACCGAGCACTTGCCATGGACCCGGCACTCTCTCAGATCCTCCCTATTGCCTGGAATAAACAGCTTCCACTCCACAGAAGTGACTGAAATTGGCCATAGCCAATGGCAGAAGACTGCGGGGTGACCCCAAGTTCCTATGGAGTCTCACCAGGGCCCTGTGGAGGACATGGCCAGGGAGGGCCAAGCTGTGCTTTGAGCTTCCAG
>NW_004524581.1:10814711-10836926 GCF_000260255.1 Octodon degus | reverse complement strand
AAGCTTCTGTGCTGCACGACCTCTGGGCAGGTTTGTTAGCCACTGTGTGCCCCAGATCGTTTGTCTTTAAAACAGGTTAACTTTCCAGAAAGTGTTGTGATCTGGATTAAATTACGGCGCCTTCTATGTAGTATGTAAAATGCCAGAGCCCTGCTCCAGCCTCTCACCTTCAGAGCCCTGCTCCAGCCTTTCACCTTCCTTACATTTTAAGCAGACTGGGCTCTCTGGGCTTGCCTATGCCCTTGCTAAGAAGGGCTGGAACAGCCTCCTCATCTCCACCTGCTCCATGCACCAGGTCAGAGGGTTTCAGGGATCCCGGGTTCCTGGCACAGTGCTCCTAATCCAGAGCCAACCAGGGCATGTGGAGGGATCCTCACCTCCTCTTGGCTCCACTTTCCTGAGGAAGACTGACCTCTCTGATCTCTGTGGTGGGGTTGCACAGTGTACAACAGCAGCAGCTGTTCATGGCTACCCTCATATGGAAATGCTCAGTAACTAAAAACAGGTGCCCCGGGATGCAGTCCCATACCAGGGACAATGAGAGGATGGAGTAACAGGTAGAATTCCTGGAGCTTCTAGATTCCAGAAGATGTACAAGATTTGTAATTCCAGGTGAGATGAAGGCCCAACTTCTCCATAAAGCAATGCTATCCACATTCCTCCTGGTCACCTGAATTGGAGTGGGTATAGCTCCAGTGCCTGGCATTTGCAGGCATGTATTTATCTCTGAGCCTTGGTTTCCTTGTCTTTTTTTTTTTTTTTTTTGAACCAGGGATTGAACTTCGGTCCTCGTGCTTGCCAGGCCAAATGCTTATTCCACTGAGCTATCTCCCCGGCCCCTCCTTGTCTATTCATGTGACTTCTTTCCTAGCTCTTACTGAGAGAGATAAAAAAAAAACAAACTTGACAGTCCTCTACCAATAATGAAATCCTGTTCAGACCCCCGGACAGGGCCCTATGTCCCCTGTACCTCACTGGACTCTAACCTTACTCAGTTATTGGACAAAGCTGGGTGAAGTGTTCATTTTAGTCAATGCCTGCATAACCCATGCCAACTAGATGTATTTCTCCAGTTTTATGGGTGGGGAAACTGAGTCTCTGCGAGGATGAGTGAGGCTCTGGTCCTTCCCCTGCCAACCTGGTGGGTGCCCCAGGAGCCAGAAGATTACAGTAATCAGCTAATGCCTGAGCAAGGCAGGAAGAGGAAAAGCCCTCATTGGAAGTGTAAGTATGATGATTAAGTCACTAGGCAGAATTAGCTGCACAGAGGGGGCAGCCACAGCCATCAGGAGAGGATTAGTGACTTGCTGCTGGTTTCAGGTTTAAGTGGATCGAAGTTTTAAGGAGAAGACAGTGAGAAAGGCTCATAACTCCCTGGTGCTTTCACACGTGCCAGGGCCAGGAACTCTGTGGGCCTGCAAGGCAGCAGTCACAACTTAGTGTTGAAGGGACAGGCAAGTGTTACAACTGAGATCTGAAATGCGCCCTGCCCCCCACCCCAGGCTCTTAGTGTGCTGACTGATGGGCTTGTGGGAAGAAAGCACTGGATCATGAGGCTCATCAAGTGCCTTAATCTGTCCATGTGCTCATAGCTGAACGGGTTTATTAGGAGGTGGGCCCTAACCGGATGAAGCAGGTCACTAGGGATCTAGCTCTGGAGGGCATATTGTGTCCCCACCCCTTCCTCTCAGGCTTTCTCTGCTTTGCTCTGCTTCTTGGCAGCCACAAAGTGAGCAGCTCTCTTCTGCCACCACCTTCCACTGGGCTGTCTGCCTCCCTTCAGGCCTAGCACAACAGAGCCAGCTGATCGTGGACTGAAACCTCTGGAACCATGAGCCAAAACATACCTTTCCTCTTTTAAATTGTTTAGCTCAGGTTTTTGTCATAGCGATCACAAGCTGGCTAACACAGGCAGCATCTTCACAGAGCAACGTGAGCCAGTAGCAAGTCATTCATCTACATGGCTATCTAGGCAATGCAAAGTTCCTGGGGACCTACCAAGTCTTTAGCACTGGGCTGGGCACCAAGATGCAGCCCAGGGCTGGGGAGATGGCTCAGTAGAAGAAGCTCTTGTCTGGCAAGTGCAAGGGCCTGAGTTCAATCCCTGGTTCCAGAAAAAGAAAGAAAGAAAGAAAGAAAGAAAGAAAGAAAGAAAGAAAGAAAGAAAGAAAAAGATACAGCTCAGAATGATGTGGAAAGTACTCTTGGAAGAGACTCTTAACACTAATCAGAGAGTACCAAGGAACTACTATTAAGTTCTTAAGTTCAATAACATTAACTTTTGCAGTCCTCCTGCCCCAGTTATTTCCTATTTGTAAAGACTATTTTTAGCACAGTTTTAGGACTACAGTAAAATTGAACATAGAGTGCTGGCCAGAGAGCTCAGTAGATTAAAGCACCTGCTCAGACAGACGCAGGAGTCAGGGGTTTGATTCCTGGCCTGTCATGCTGGCCCCACCTCTGGGGCACGCTGAGACAGTGATTGAAACTGGGCATGGTGGTGTACGCCTGTTATCCCAGCACTCGGGAGGCTGAAAACAGAAGGATCACTACCATCTATGTCCAGTCTGCATAGTGAGACCCTGTAGATCCTGTACTAAATACATTTTTTAAAAAAAACTGAACATAGATTGTGTACCTTCTACATATCGTCCCCCATTACCAATCCCCCTTTTCAAAATAGTACATTTGTCACAACTGATGAAGCCACAGGAAGAGGTCATTATTACCCAGAGTTCATAGTTCACAACAGGATTTGTTCTGGGTTTTGCACATTCTTTGGGTTTGGATACATGTATTTATGATATGTTTTATAAAGGACTCTCATTTTTTCATGACGGGCTACATCCCGGGATTAGTGGAGGCAGAGACGTGATGCCCCATTCATGGGGATGGAGGTTGGAAAAAGTATAAACGCAAGACTGACCCCGAGTTGATCATTGTTGAAGCTGGGTGGTGCAGCTGTGTAATTCACAATACCTTCTGTTTTCTTTCGTTGATATTTAAATTTTTCTGTAACAAAAACTTTGTCTCTGCTGCTGTTTTGAAAGAGCTTCGTTCAGTTTTTTCAGGCTGGACCTGAATCGCAATCCTCCAGGCCTGGTTCGGAGCTGGGTAGACTCTAATCTAGGGGTTGAGACAGCAAAGGGGACAGACACAATATGAAACAGACACTAAGCTTTGTATTCCATTTTAATCACCCATCTGAGCTCTAGGCTCCACTGAAGGGTCAACATTTTTGGCAAAAGTGGCCTGTAGGTCCCTGGGAAGTAACCTAGGCAACTGTTATCATAATGCCCACATCACAGGTGCTGCTTTACAGCAAAGCTCATGGGAAGTTAATCAAGTATTGCCAACATTTAAGTAAACATTTCTTTTATAGCTTTATCAGGGTCTTTGGATGGGCCTGTTGAAACATGCCATGCTGTCAAAGGTAATAGTTTATTGAGCCTAGGGACTTACATATTTTTGCCCCAGCCCACTGTCCCACTGTAGTCGTCCCTAACTGTCTCAAGAGGTCACCCTGGCCCCACACCAAAGGCATCGCAAGAGCAAAGCAGGCAACAACAGCAAAGCATTTAGCATTCAGCCCTCACCGGCCTCCTCTCTGAGCAGTGTCACCTCCCTGCAGAGCTCTCAAAGGGTCTTCTCCAGCTGCAGGCTTGAGGCAAAGTTTCAAGGGCAAGCGGTTTGGGGGAGGTGATCCCAGGAAGAAGCCGAAGAGTGAAGATGAGAAACAAGGACCGGAAGGAGATCCAGAAAGGTGTGCTACTGAGCGGGTCGCATGGCAGACAGTTGGAGCTCACACTCTGCGGTACAATGCCACATAGGTTCTCAATTTCAACATGCATTAGCCTCCAGAGGGATTTTTTTATTTTTATGTATTTAGTGCAGGGTTTCATTATGCAGCTCAGACTCATAGTCCTCCTGTTTTCAGCCTCCACAGTGCTGAGATTACAGGTGTACACTACCATGCCTGGACTAGGTGGCTGGCTTAGCGCACCCAGGGGCGGGGCTGTTGTGCATGAGGTACTGAGGATTGAACCCCAGTCCCTGCACTTGCCTAAGCAGGCACTTAGTCCGCGGAGCTTTTTTTTTTTTTTAAATTCATTTATTTGGTACAGGGTCTCACTACACAGTTCTGATTCGTAGTGATCCTCCTGTTTCCGTCTCTACAGGCGTGCACCACCACACCGGGTTTCAGTGGCCAGCACAGCGCACCCAGGGTTTCGGTGGCTGGCACAGCATGCAGTACCATGTATCCAACACAGCTCCTTGCGCTTGCCAGGCAGGTGCTTAGACCGCCAAGCTATCTCCTCAGCCCCAAGGCTGAACCTTGTGTCCCAACATTTCTAAGTCAGTGGGTGACAGGTGGGCTGTGAACTTGCATTTGTAACAAGATCCCAAGCCCTGAAGATCACTGACTGCCTGGCAAGAAATACAGTGATTGTAATTTCCTTACAAAATCAGATGAGGATCCAAAGAAATAATCCCTAGGGGCCGAGGAGATAGCTCAGTGGCATAAGCGCCTGTCTGGCAAGTACAAAGTCCCAAGTTCGATCCCTGGTATCCCCAGCCCCGCCGCCCCCCCCCCAAATTAACCAGTACAAAGAAATAATCCCTGTAAAAAACTGCCCACAGACCCTCAACAAATGGGAGTACCGTTTTTATCACTATTTGTTCCCATGTGTTTTTGCTTTTATTGGTGGGGGACTTGATAATCTTCTCATTCCTTCAGATCCTGGTAAGCATGAGAGAACTGGAGACAGGAACAGCAGCGTCCTCTAGAACTGGTTGGCAAGTCACCCGCCTCCTTCAGCTGTCACCTGCAAGTTCCCTGCCCTACTAGCTCCGCCCCTCACCTGAGCGTCCCGCCTCCACGTTACCCGGTAACCGCCACAACCCTGCATGGGGATTGGCTGTGTGGCCCGCTCCCGGCATGCCTCGCAGCTCTCAGCTGTCAGAAGCGGAGCTGGGAGAGCTTAGTTGCCGCCTGTGGCTGTTGGGCTGCCGGAGGGGATCCGGGCGGGGCGGATCGTGGGGCAGGACGGCCTTGCCTGGTGTGTCAGCGCCAGTGGGAGTTCTTAGGAGACCGTCCGCGGCGGAGCCAGGGGTTTGCCATCTTCTGGGAGCACTCGCCGTACAATTGGAGCCCAACCCCGCTCCGCTCCGCCCCTCCCTGCCTCTGCCCTGGGCACCGGACCGGAAGCCTCGTGCCTTTCCAGTATTAATGCTAATAGTGAATAATAGTGACAGTTTTATCGGTTACTTCCCTTGCTGCCATTCTAATGTTGAAGTCTAAGAGGTAGGTCTTCCCCCCCACCCCACCCCCCTCGGTACCAAGGATTGAACTAAGTTTTTGTTTTTGGGTTTTTTGGTTTTTTTTTTTTTTTTTTTAAATAAGAGGTAGGTCTTGTGCCCACGTTGGGGGTGTGTTGATCTTCCGTATTTGATACTTCGTTTGTTGTGTCAGTGCAGACACTTCATTTGGTACACAATTCTTAATACCTGTGCCAAAAATCTAAAAAGCCATGTATTGTTTTTTAGTTATTCCAGTGTCTTTCCAGCTTCAAAATTGGAGGCAAATTTCCCCCCAAGAAAATTAAGTACCAGGACCTTCAAATGCTCATAGTGTTAAGTCCCACTGATTCAGTCTCCTATTATATACATTACATACTCAACATTTCGTTTAACAAAACTAGGCAAACCGAGCCACCAGGGCCAAAGATGCTACAGAGTGCATACGATTCTGACAGGACAACAACCAGAAAGTAGGTTTTTTTAAGGAAACAATACCACTAAAAACAACACAGGAATAAAAGCCATTTAAAATATCCAAGACATGAAATACATGACTGTGACTCCAAATTGCCGTTTCGTCGGCTTTATATCACAGGATATAAAATTAATCCCCACATATGGAATGTTAGACTGACACCCAGGACAATCAAATCCTGCCCTAATTCAATATCCCACTATTTCTGGTTGTACCAAACAATAAACAACCAGGCAATGATCTTACCTCTTAAAAAAAATTGTTTACACTTTAAAAATGTGATGAGGTGGGATTTCCTCCTTCATAAAAATGTTCATAGAGCGACTAAAAACTTGCATTCACAAAATAGTTGACAAAAATATTCTGGATTGTCCAAGGGTGATAGGGCACACTGATAAGACATGGTGTGTGATTAATCAGACCAGGCTTCTTTCTCTTCTGCTTCATCAGAGGCTGCACTCTCCTCGGTTTTATTTTCCTCCTTTTCTGCAGGTCAGTCTTGGTTTCTTGCTTAGCCCCTTCAGCCTGTTTTCCCTTGGCTCCCCTTTTCCCTTTTGCTTGCACTGTTTTGTCGGAAGATTTATCCTTTCTTGCTGCCTCTTTTAGCTTCCTTTTCACTTTTTGCAGGAGCAGGTATGGACAACCTCACCGATCTCCTCTTGGGCTCCTCCTCCACCCCTTCCTTAGGGGCAAGCTGACCTTCCTGTTGGACATCTGTCTAGTCGGTGCCTGTGGAAGCTGCAGGCGAGGTGCTCGGGAGCTCTGCTCCTCTGCCACTGCCGCTCCTCCCACCCTATGCCCATTTTTATAATTAGGGAGACTGAGGCTCAGGAATGAATTTAACTTGCCCTTACTCAGCCTCATGGGGCCAGATTTCCAGCCACACATAGTGCCTCTCCAGAGCTCATGTTTTATTTATTTATTCATTTATTCATCGAGACAGTGTCTCCCTGTGTAGTTCATGCTGGCCTTAAACTCATTATGCAGCCCAAGCTGGCCTCGAATCTGGAGGATCCTCCAGCTTCTGCCTCCTGACTGCCAGGATCATAGGCCTGGGCCACCACGCAGGGCTAAAAGCCTTGGGAGGATTGAGGGGAGGGGTGATTTGCCTGGGTGAGTTACGGATAACGCATAATCTATGAGGGACACGTGGTGCTGTCCTAGTAGGAACAATTTGGGATGTTTCCACTACTCCCCAGAGTTTCAAGCCCTTATAAATGTTCAAGCTGCTCTGACTTGTGTCCTCAACTTCCTACTTAGCATTCTCTGCACTTCTGTTTTTACCCCTTCCTGTCCCTCTACCATTTATAGCTAGCTTCATGAGTGAAGCCCTTTTCCTCTGAAAAATGGCCAGGGTTCTTCCCTAAACTTAAAAGGAACAATCAGCAGCCTCTGAAGTTCTTACTTTTCTTGGCTACAATGGAAATAGGGAAAACCCAACCACAAAAGGAGGACTCCTGGGGCCCTGAATTTAAAAGGGGAGCTTTCTCTAGCCTGTGGCTCTGGTTTTGAGGGAAGACAGCCAAATGTTCTAAATGGATGTTCATTCTAAATGTCAGGCACCATTCTTGGGCCCAACTGGATAAAACTTGAATGAAACCTGCTATCTCCAAAACCCACTATGCTTTTAAATTGAATAATTTTTTAAAATTCAGTTGCTTTACTTATATTTATTTTTAAAAAACATGTATCATCATACTAATGGAAATCAGTATCACCTGTCCATAAAATTTAAACGATTCTGTCTCAAAAGACCCTCAAAAGAAAAGAAAACAAAAACCTCATTTTTTTTTTTTTTTATTTTCAGTTCTGGAGGGCAAGACCTTAACTGAGGCCTGACTTTGTTTAAAAAGGAATATGTTTAGTTGTACTTTGAAAGGTGTCGATGAATTCAGGCACTAAGCTGGAAGTTGCTCCTGTGTTTAATCAGGATAGAAAGAGGGCGGGGAGGAAAAACGTTCTCATCTGCTGAGTTAGCGCTGCTCAGGAGACCTGAGGGTACCAGTACAGCACTAGTAGTTCCCCTCCTCACCTGGATAAGCAGCGGCCCACTCACGTCTATGTCCAGCATTTGCCCTGATTCTCTCAGGGCCTAAGGGACAGGTGGGGAGCAGGCGATTTACCCAAGTGGGTTCATCACAAACCCCCCACTTCCCCCTGCTCTGCACTGTGGCCTTCTCAGGCATGGGTGAGATGACCTGATCAGCAGAATCTGACGTACCCCCAAAAGCTAGTTGTTTGCTACAACTGTGCAAGCAGGGAGCAGCTGTTCGCCCTGACTTCTTGGGGTGCAGAAGGCTGAACTCACAGAGGCAAGCAGCACACTCACTTCTGGGTCAGTCTTTGCACAGGTAAAAGGTGTCCCGTGTAGGAAGGGTGCAGTGGGGAAGGGTTTTACATGTTTAAAATTGCAGAAAATGATGCATGAGCAGCGAGTCAAGGAAGGAGTGGGGAAGGTTCAGGTTCTACACGAGAAGGAGACCAAACTCGTGGGGTTGCTGGCTGCCTGCTACCTTTGACCAGACAACTGTCACCTTCCGCCAGCTGAGGACCTGTATGCACCCATCCAGGATGGAGGCGGCACAAGGAAGACCCGGCAGCACCACTCTCCTTGCAGAGTTACTCCCTCAGCAAATCCCCAGGATGGAGCCTAGGGCGTGGCTTTTCTTAGTATCATCTAGTCTCAGGCCATGGGGTCTTCACCATGGCAGTGGAGTGCAGCTCTATCTTATTACTGTGAAGTAACACACACACCACTCAGACACAAAAGGAAGGCCAACCATTGTCCAGGGATGACCTCCAATCCTGCCCCTGGCCTGGCCTGCAAGGCCCCGGACGTTGGGGGTGGGGGGAATGTTTAAGAGAGAGAAGGAAGGAAGCCACTGAAACCTTCTGATTATTCTACTCACCCTGGCTACATTTCCTAATAAGGCACAGCTTTTTTTTTTGGGGGGGGGTAGTACTGGGGATTGAACTCAGGACCTTGCACTTGCCAGGTAAGCACTTATTCTACTGAGCTATCTGCCCAGCCCTAAGCTATCTAGGCACAGCTTTGACCGGGAAGACAGAAAGGGAGAAGGGAGGTACAGATCAAGAGCAAATGATCAAGAAGTTGTCTCGGCTCCAAGGAAGTAGCATGCAAACTTAGTGATAAAAAACATTTATGAAGGGCTGGGCCTGTAGCTCAGTGACAGAGCACTTGTCTAGCATGTGTGAAGGCCCTGGGTTCAATCCCTAGCACTGCAATAAGTACAAATCTATAAACATGTATGGGCCCAGGACCAGGGATTGAATGGAAGCTCTTACACCATGTGTCCCAGAATGTAAGTTACAAATCTAGCAACAGTGTGCTTCTGTCTACTTGGACACACATACCTCTATAATAAGCTGGAAGGTTGCGTGGAATCTAGAGACTCACTTCTGAACAGTCCCACATTGGTGGGGTCTCCTGCACACACACGTGGCTATCCCAACCCACGTACTCACCCACTGCGCCAGGTACTCAGCGCACGGTTCAGAAGGACATGGGGGCCGGGGAGATGGCTCAGTGGAATAAGCGCTTCCCTGGCAAGTGCAAGGGCCTGAGTTCAATCCCCGGTTCCCCAAAAAAAAAAAAAAAAAAAAAAAAAAGAAGTGAGAAAACTGGTCTTTACCCAATAGGGAAGAACCTAAGGATCTTGAGCAGCAAAAATAAGGAAAGCATCTCCTGACCTCCTTCAAAGACCAGGGGCCAACCATTAAGTACCAATTGGCATGGCACCAACAGGCCTGGCACATTTTGGCACCTGACCTCCCCACCCTCCTTCTTGAGCTTTCGAAGCAGAAGGCAAGTGGCAGACAGCTCTCTCCAGAAAGATGATGTTGATAAAGCAAGGCCGGACTTCTGCATTCTTAGCTCACAGAACATTATTAGAAAATGCAGTCCACTCAGTTTCTGTTTCAAACATGTTGCTGTCTGCTAATGGCTCATTTCCCTTTTTGAGTCTCAGCAAAGACTCAGCAAAATGAAAAACAGCAGATATCACCTCTGCAGCTAATGAGCTCCGGAGAACAGGTAGGAGGTATGACCCTGCCCTGGCAGGAGGCTGCTCGGCAGCCCCCTGGTGCTTGCCAGACACAGGCCTGCCTGCGAGGGGGTGAGACTGCAGCGCCTTCTGACTGCACCTCCCAAGCTTGCTCTCCACTCACCTTTTCTCGCCCCACCCCTGAATATTTCTGGCAGTGGCATCAGCTCAAAGGAGCAGGTGGGAAAAGTTGCACCTGAGGAGGAGGAGCCACAGGCAGCGCCAGCTGCAGGCACTGGTGGAGAGCGTGTGCTGAGCCTTGGATGCAGAGCTGCTGGGGTCTGTGATCACGTTCAAGGCAGGCTGCCTGAGGAGCCACAGTGCGTCGGCTCCTTTAAGGACTCTGCAGGCTGAGCCCTCAGCTGGAACGGGAGCAGATGAGGCCCTCGCTGCCTCCCCTGCCAGGTGTGAGCTCCTGACAGCCCCTCATCAGTCTTTAGGAGCACCGTCGTTCTTGGAAGTGGGGTTCCTGAACCGATAACACCAGCCTCACTGGGCAGCTTGTCAGGAGTGAAATATTAGAATCCTACTCTGTCCTGTGGAATGGGAATCTCTGGAAGTAGGTTCAGCCCTCTGGACCTACTAAGCACTCTGCAGGATTCTGTGGGCCCAACTGCTTCTAGGAAGGCCAGGAGCAGAGTCCTAAAGGCAGGCAGACTGCACTGGGAGCTCAGCCCTGTCACGTTGGGAGTGCAGGGCTGTCGGGCTGTGTACCTGGCTCCTCTGGCAGGGATTATTGACGTGCTTGGAGTGTGACTGAATGCATTAAGACAGTCTCTATCAGCACGCTTGGTTCATGCTGCTCAGTGGGCAGCAGGGCCTCTGTTTCTCTAGACATTGGGGAGAGGAGGCTGCAGAAAAGGGCACGGGCGATGCCTGGAGGCCAGCCTGTCCGGCCCTTCAATGCCTGGGTTCTGATCATAGCCACTGCCTGCAACCCCGTGGCCCATTAACTGGCTTTCCCTACGTGAGCTGGATTGAAACTGTGGGTAGATCTGGCTGACTCGCCAGCTTCCCTAAAGGGTGGCCATCCCCCACCTTTGAGAGCAGTGGGCAGACTTCTTGCCTTGAGCTCATGTGACCATCAGGGGCCAGCTGCACTGACAGCAGAATCTGCAGACTGGGTCACGCCCCCATTACACTTCCTCATTAAGCAGGGCAGCCCTGTCCTGCCCACCTAGGTGTGTTGAGGAGCACCAGATGTCCTCGAGCCTGGATAAAGTCACATGAGGAAGCTGACATTGTAGAGGCATAAGACTATGCTAGGTGACCACTGCCATTCACAGTGACAACTTGATCTAGCCTCTGCCTTCCCACATCTGTACCCTCTCTACCTGGCATGCACCCTGTCTCAGTTACTCTTCTCTCCTTGCTGGGACAAATACCCAACACCCAAAATGAAGGAAGGTTTATTTAGCTCACAGTTAGTGGAGGTCTCAGACCATACTCAGCTGGCTCCAAGGCAGAGTAGCACAGGGCAGAGAGCAGCCGTTCATGGCCACAGTGGCAAAGTGCTAGAGACTGAAGGGAGTGCCAGCGGCTCAGGCAGCTAGGTAGCCTCTCTCCCCTCCTCACATTGAATGCAAATTACCTGCCCTAGGGTGGATGCAGCACCCACACCCGCCATAATCAATCACAAACTCCAGAAGCTGCCCCATGACTGCATGAGGTTTTGGGGGGACACCTAAACACAAACCATAACATGCCCCATGCAAACTATTTAAACTGATGGAAACGAAATATCCCTCATCTTTCTGAGGGAGAAAATGGAGAAGATGATGGGATTTGGAACCTCAAAGACTGGTCCTCTTCCCACATCTGTGAAATGGGGATGACAGGGCTACTGTGGGTAAATATAGCCTGACCACAGCAGATGCGCAGTGATGGGCCCCTCCTGTGACTGTGACACATCCACCCTCCTCCTGCTCAGAAGCCAGCTGTGACCTACAAAGTAGAAGAATGACTGATCCTTCAACCAGATGACTGATCCTTGCAAATGTCTTTATAGGTCAGTCACAGCCACACGATGAGGGGGTCTCACTGTATGCAACACGGATAGACTGAGAATTCTCCAAATCTTTAAGTCTTGCTTCCTCTGATTAACAATTCCATCTTTATGCCATTTTCCTCATTCTTTAATTTTATTATAAGAAGGAGCCACGCCATACCCTCAACACATTGCTTAGAGATTTCTCCAGCCAAATATCCAATTTTATAACACTCGAGTTCTACCTTCCATAAGCCACCAGAGCAAAAACGTAACTCTGCTAAGTTCTTTGCCACTTTAAAACAAGGACCATCTTTTTTCTACTGTCTGGAAGCCTATCATCCTTTCTGCCCAGGATTTCCTCGGAACACCCTTTGCTGTTCACCTTTCTACCCATGTTCAGTTCCTTATTCCTCAGCAATGCTCTAAGACTTGGGCTTTCCTCACAGCTCTCCCTTCTGAGCCCCTGCCAGCAAGGTGGGACTTCTGTGCATGCGCCTCTGCTCATTACCTGGGGCAAAACTGCTTCTCTGTTTCTGGACATTTGCTATAGCAGCCTAGCTAGACTCCCTTTCTGTCTTAGGCTGCTCGGTCCACTTTAACAAAGACGATCGACTGAGTGGCTTATAAATAATAAAAATATACAGAGGTACTGTATAAAAATAGAACAATTGGATTCGCAAACAAAAAGAGGAAAAATTTTTGGGGTTTTGTGTGCAAGCTCTACTTCAGGTGACAAATACAGCCATTGCCATCTTTCCCACATAGAGATAGATGTAGCTATCTTTTCCAGAATAGTGGAACGAACTAATTTTGCAAACCAAGGTACCGCGGTATTCTTTATGGCTCTGGAGGCCAGGAAATCCATGATCCAGCCTGCAACAGATACCATATGTAGTGAGGGTCTGTTCCCCAGGTCACAAGTGGCTACTGTCTTACTTTTCTGTCACATGATGGAAAGGATGGGGAAGCTCTCTTGAACCTGTTTTATAAGGTCCCTGATGTGGGAGACTGCCATGCTTCTCTGTCCTGACAAATAAAGCCCTTGCTGCGACCTGTCCCAGACTTCTCCTCCACCCTACTCACTGAGCTATACAGAGCTGGCTGCATTGAAACAAATGTCCTTTCATTGGCTAAAAGAATGTTATGCAGTCTGGCCGAGGCCCAGGGGCCTCCCTAATAGCAAAGCAGCAACACTCAGGCAAAAGTAGTCTCTGTGCTGACGCTCAGAATGGAGGCTCCGAGCCTGTGAGATTCCAGGGCTAAGACATGAGCTAAGATCTCAGCAGAGGCCTTGGCAGTCAGAATTACACTTTCCAGGCAGTGAAGGTGCCAGCCTTGCACACACCAGAACTATCTGTGTGTCGCTAATTGGACGCCTGGTGCTGGTTTCTTTCCCCTTTGCACTCTGCCGCCACCCCACCCACCTCCCTGATTGATACCAATAAAAGCTGTGAGGTTCTGGATACCAGGCCTCTTTTCCAGAGAACGCTGGGTCATTGCAGAGCGCAACTGCTGAGTATTGTCTTCATCTTTCTAGTGCATCCATGTGCCATACTGCCAGGAGGGTTAGACTAATGCCCTCAGCAGGGGTTTCAGTGCCTGATCTGCTTCATGGGGGCTCTAACATCAGTTTGGGCATTAGGATTTTAACATGTGGGTGGAACGGAGGCTTTCAGCTTATTGCAGCTTCATTCTCAGCACCTTCTGTGCATTACACAGAAACCCAGGACAAGGCCAGGACCACAGCACCACAGAGAAACAGGAGCTGGGAACTGAAGGTGCCTGTGGCCACGCTCCCAGGAAGCAGTGACGGCACAAACCTAGGCCATCTGCCTCTACAGCCCAGACTCATGACCACCCTGGACATGGCCAGTTTTTAAAGGGCACCTGTGCTCATGCCTGTGTTCACGATGGAGACAGGCCGGCCTCTGGGGTGAGGCTTAGGGGAAAAAATGAAGCAGAGTCCTCAAAGGACAAAGTGAGTGGCACAGCTTGACCTGGGTTTGCAGCTTTCCAGCTTTCCTCCCAGTGTGCCCTGCCTCCAGGTCAGGGACGTCTGGGCTGGCAGACTGAGGCAAGGGACCTGGACAGCAGAATTGGAGATGGTGACACAGGCAGCAAAGGGTGGGGTTGAGCACCAAGTATGGGGTACAGTCAGCCACAGGGAAGCACCAGGGCACCACAACAAGCTGCTGGCAGCAGTAAAATATGGAAGAAAGTCAAGTTTGTGAGGACATAAGATATACCAAATACTGTCCCATACGTGACTGGGCTCGTTTAATTTTTCTATAGCACCAGCCTTCAGCAGAATGCAGCCAAAGTGACCCAGTGGGGAGGTGATAGGAACAGCATCCCAACTTCGGTCTGGCAACTGATGCTTGTGACTGTCTATGCCCGTACAGTGGCCCCAGGACTCCTCAACTTGATGCCAAAGGCAGGAATTGTCCTCAGGGGCTGTGCAGGGCAAGTAGGCCAGCTGGATGGAGTCATGGGGACAGAGAACATGGGCATTTTTGTCACTGTCCTTTGGGGTCAAGCTCAGGACAGCCTGGGGCTTGTCACTTGTCCTTGAGTCACTGACCCAGGCCTGGCCTGTGTGGGCTGCACAGTGGGGGATGACATGGGGTGACAAGCTGGCTCAGTAGCATTCAGACAACCACAACTCTGGAACTTACCATTATCCCCAGCCTTGCATGCACAGACAAATAAGATGGCAAGACAGATTCAGCTTGCACCTGATGGGGCTAAGAACAAGACTTTCTGGCCTCCAAGACTGTCCCACCAGCAGCTAGCCGTGCCTAAGTGACTTGTGCAGAAAACAGTGGTATGGGGAGGAGGGATGAAGGGACCCAGAGGGGCCAGGTTAAGGACTGGATGGACAGGACCATGCCTGATAGCAGCCCAAGTTCCTCTGCCTGCCTGGTGTGGGTCAGGCTTGGGATCCACAGGGTCCCATCTGGCAGGTGTCTGGCCAGCTACACTAATCGGCTCCACTCCAGCCAGGGTATCAGTTACTCTTCTCTCTTGCTGGGACAAATACCTGACACCCAAAATGAAGGAAGGAAAGGGTTATTTAGCTCACAGTTACTGGAGGTTCCAGTCCATACTCAGAGGCAGAGTGGCAATGGCAGAGAGCAACCTTTCATGGCTGTGGCAAAGAGCAGAGAGCAAAGGGAGTAGCAGCAGCTTGGGCAGCTCACTAGCCTCTCTCCCCTCCTTACACCCCAGGGTGGGTACAGCACTCACACCCACGATAATTAATCACAAACTCCAGAAGCAGCCCCATGACTGCTAAGGCTTTGGGGGATATCTAGACACAAACCTTAACACAGGGCCAGTGCCATGGCTTGGGAAATCCCTCTACCCACCCAAACCCCAGCCAGGCCATGGTGTGAGGCAAAGAATGACTGGAGTCCAGAAATAAAAAGAAAATTCCAGCTCAACCAGGGCAGCAGAGGGCCAGGCAGGTGATGAGTTTCCAAAGATGGAGTTTCAAAGGCTCCATTCCTGGGCTGGCAAAATAGTTCAGTGGACTAAGTGCCTGCTTAGGCAAGCGCAGGGACTAGGGTTTGATACCCAGCATCACATGCCATGTTGGCCCTGCCCCCTAGTGTGATAAGCCCCTCATGGAGACTGGGTGTGGTGGCGGATCCCTGTAATCCTAGTGCTGGGGAGGCTGAAAACAGGAGGATCACTGAGTCTGAGAAGCGTAGTGAGGCCTTGTGCTAAATACATAAAAAAAAACAAACCTCTATTCCTAATCTACTAACTGGGTGACCTTGGAAAAGTTATTTAACCTCACTGAGCCTTGTCATGTCTATCCACAGAGGAGGGAATAGTGCAGGCGATATACCCTGGGTCTGTTGGCCTCACGGCTGGTCCCACCTTCCACTTGCTGGTGGGACAGAAATGCTTCCTGGGATTCTCCCAGGGGAAAGGCTGGCCTGAGTTTCAGGCTGGTCTCAGGACCAGCATGTGGGTGTTGGGCTTGGGATACAGCTGGCACTGCCCATGCTGTTACCAGGACATAAGGGTGGTACAATAGGTGCTTGTGACTTCTGCAGGCCCAGAGTAGGACCAGCACAGGCGCAGCCTAAATTAAGTGCCACTGGGGCTTGCCCCCAATCCCATTTCTACTCGGAGCTTTCTAGGATGGTGTCCATGTGCTCCTGAAGCCAGGCTCCATGCCATCCTCCCCAGGCAGCAGAGCCCCTCACCTCCCTGGAGCACTGTGTTGGTCACAGATGAAGGCATCTGGACACCCATGCCAGGTTCTCGGGTCCCTTCTGTCCAAGCATACAGGAAGTAGCATTTTTGTAGAGGACCTGACTTTTTCTGTTGATTAAAGGAGGAAGAGATAGGTGTCAAGCCTGGAAACACACAAGGCCTTCCTTGCCTGGTGACCACTGCTTGGGGGAACGGCTCAGAGCAGCCTCTGCCCACACGGCCAAGTCTCCTTCCCTTTAGCGAGTTTTGCCATGGCTCAAGCCGGTTTCACAAACTCACTGCAGTCACATGAGACTCAAGCCCAGAGTGGGGGGCTCATAGTGGCACAAGCTGCAAAGCATGCCAAAGGTCCCCTTGGCCTGGACATGTACTTTTTCCTTTCTGTCCCTTTGTGATATGCCCAACACAGTAGCACGGCAGGCAGCACCCTTCCAGCAAGGTGCGTGCATCATCCCTGCAGGCTGTACCCTCTTGCCCCTTCGCTCTGTGCTGACTTTGAATCACTTCTTCAAGGCCACCTCCTCCACCTTGGCCACGCAGCCCTGCAGCATGTGGGCTGCCCACTGCTCCTTCCCGTTCTCTCCAGGGTAATCTGTGCCACATGAGACACGAGCTAGACCCATGCCCCAAATTAGCCACCCCATGGGGAGGGGGCCTGGCTCCTGCCAGGGGAGGGAGAAGTGTTTCTTTTTTTCCTTTTTAAAGTAGGTATCAAGTTGAGAAAACCTGTCAAGGGTGTCCGTTTCAATTCTGCAGCCACGGAGACACAGTGTGAACCAGACTGCGACGGAGGGGACATAAGCCGCTGCCACCGGGTGGATTACCATTGCTTTCCCGTTTAATCAGCTGTCTACAGGACACCTCAGATCAGCCTTCCTGGAGGCCAGGGCTCCTTCACAGCTCTTGGGGCCACCACTTCTGGGAGCTGCCTGATGATCTGGAGGAAGAGCTCATGGACTGATTCAGTTCTGTCTCTCTGGTCCCAAAGGAGCTCTTTTCCTGAGGAATACCCTTGTGGGTGCCTTCAAGTCACCTCAGAAAACAAATCCTGTTCATGTCAGGCTGCCAGCTTTGGAAGCCACCCTTCACATTGACAACTACCAGAAATGAGCTGAGTTCTGCCCAGCAAAGCTTTGGAGCCCTGCTGCCACCTATCAACTGGGAACCTGGGAAACCCCAGCTGCCAGCTGGGCTGTGATGCCCTGGGCTACAGTTTATTTACCTCCCAGGCCCCTGGCCACTCCCTCTATCACCTTCATCACCTGCTGCTGACTGTGGTAAGTCCTCAGGGACACAGAGGGGACAACACGAGGCAGGGCAAGAAAGTATCCTCAGCTTGTTCTGTGGGTTCAGCAGGCTGGACGTGACCCTCCTCACCCCAGGACCACAAGGTCACCTCTTCAGGCTTCAGGGTCACTCGTTGCCCTCTACCCTCAGGCCTGAGGGGAAGAGCTTGACTGTTACTGCAGTGCACACCACCCCTTGGGGCTCCTACACCGGCCTTGATGGTTCAAGAGGTAGAGCTTGTGCGAAGGGGGAGGAGACCAAGGGATGGAGGGGGGAGGGAAGCTGATGAGAGTTACACATGTGTACCAACTTCCCACAAGGAGTGCAAACCCTCTGAACTACGAGCGCATACTGATAGAAGGAGCAGTCCCCAAATGGCCCAATCCTAGCATGTGGTTTCTTGCCAGGACCCTGACCAATACACATATAGTAAGGCTATAATGAAGACTCCAGGGTTTATTGAGCCCTTGAACCAATGGCTTTGACAGGTTGTAAATGTAAACATTAAAAGAACATACACTGGGGCCAGGGAGATGGCTCAGTAGAATAAGTGCTTGCCTGGCAAGTGCAATAGCCTGAGTTCAATCCCTTGTTCCACATAAAAAAAAAGACCCTACCCTGGCCCAGGCTGAAACCTACCAGGCCATGATGAACCTAACTCAGCCTGGCAAGCTCACAGCCTGGCACAGGGAGGCCTCCAGAGCCTGGGAGGGCAGCAAGGACTCAGCAGGGCCCATCTATCTGGGCCTTCCAGGCTGGCTGGTGGGCACCCACTTACCCACAGAACTAGGGTCTGTGCAGGCTGGGACTTGAGCCTGAGGACTGGCCATCCCGGGGGGTGGGGGGGACCCCACTCTAGGGGGCGCCATCAGAGAAAGGAGCACTGAGAATCTCACCCATCTTTCTGAGAGAATACAGAGCATCCCCACTGGGCTCCGGACTGGTGACAACTCAGATTCCAACACTGGAGGGTGTCCTGTCAGCTATGAAGGTGGTACCCTTTTCGTAATAGTCTTCTCCATCTGTCCCTAACGAGTTCTGTTCAAGCATCTGGAATGCTTCTCCCTGCACAGGATGGGCAAGAACAACACTCACTGGCATCTTGGGAGGGCAGAGGCCCAACTATGCCCTGCTCTCTGCACCAAAAGAAACGCCAGCCTTTCCTCCACGCCCTGTGAGCCCTTGGCTTCGCTGCCCCATCTCCCAGGGACCCAGAGCCTCACACAGCACTGATGCTCTTGCCGCCTCTCCTAGATGAGGTGCTCCAGCAGGACGGAGAAGGCAGAGCCCAGCATCAAGCCCAGGTATATGTAAGAGGACATCACTACCCCAGTGGCTTCGGCCAGCTCCCTGGGCACAATCTTGGGCCCGTAGATGAGAGCCAGGGTGCTGAGGTAGCCGTTGCTCAGCCCCAGCAGGCAGGTGAAGAGCACAGGGCAGATGTCGGACTGGAAGACCACTGTGGTCAGGTGGACACGGGGCTGGTAGTTGCACAGCACGAAAAGCGGGACAAGGCCGGTGCGCAGCAGTGATAGCCCGGGGAGCACCTTGCTGTTGGGGCCCGGCACCTGGATCCAGGCTGTGACCTGCCGGCCGCAAAGGTCAGCGAAGTTGAACAGGAGGAAGGTGGTGAGGGGCACGAAGAATTTGGTGGTCCATGGAGAGCCTGAGCTCTTGTGGAGGGACTCGATATTGGTGGAGATGGCAGGGAAGATGAGGGAAGTGATGAAGAACAGGTAGACGATGCAGAAGCCCAGGCCGGCGGTCTTCTTTAGGATGGGCCGTAGGGGTGGTGTGTGGGACTCAAGGGACGCGGGGGCCAACAAAGGAGAATGGGGGGAGTCCTGTGGTAGCTCCTCTTCACCAGAAAGCACATGGAGAGGGCCAACAGGCCTCATGTAGTACCTGCAGGGAAAGAAGTGATGTGGTTAGAAGCCACCATGGAGCAGGTCACTGGGGATCTCCAGGGACAAGCAGGAGGAGACCTCAGATTCTACATTGCCGCATTGGGTGCCCAGAACAGCACCATGAACACCAGGGACCTGAAATCCACCAGCCCCAATTCCCTGAGATGATTCATGCTGATGTGAGTGGCCACACTACATGGCTGGCTGTGCCCGGCCTGCCGCCAGGCTGGACTCCAGTCCCTTGGTTAATGGTGGTGGCACTGCCCCAAGCAGGGACAGAAGAGGCCATCCTGACCACCATGCACTGAGCTGAGGCTCTTGTCCTGGCTCATTAGCAAGTGTGTTACAGGGGGGAGGAAGAAGTCAAATAGCATTTATAAATATGAAATTTTAAAATCATAAAAGTGACATGCTTACACTGACAAAGGTTCTACCATTTGAGGTACAGGATCTCAGGATAAATCCTGAGGGAATTTTACTGACCTTATCAGACCCAAAAGCTACAACTCTTGTTGCATAGGTCCTGCTTTACCTTGGTCTTAACCATCCAGCAGAAAAGTATAAAAATGAAATATAAGAAGTAAAGCCGTGCTGTTATGTTGAGCTGTAGGGGACTCAGGTCAACAATTTCTGACATTGCCAGTCAAGCGGAAGACCCAGTACTATTATGGGCTACTGGACTCTTTTAGAATATTTTGCTGAGTTTACACACCTATAATATTCAAATAACAGAACTTAACAAACAAGGGGATGCAGATGAATGTTCATTTTGTATCTGTGTATTCAAAGTGGTTAGGATAAATATATAGTTAAACATTCTCTTAAAGAATAGAGAGATTTGCTCTAATGGTGTTTGTAAATAGAATATCATGTCTGCGTCTTGTACAGCAATTAACCACTAGGAAGAATGTATGCAATGTGTTAATTATTGAAACTGTCCTACCAATTTGGTTTAAAACTGTCTCATTGCTATTTGTTTCTCAATAAAATTATGGAAAAAATAAATAAAGATCATTTTATATTTACCTTTCAAAAAAACAAAAGTGACATGTTTAATGCAATCAATTGAAATAACAGAAAAATGATATAGTAAAAAGAAAACTCACTCCCTCCTGCCTCTGATCACATTCCTGAATGGCACTGTACATTAACAACCTGGCAAGGGGCCGGGGAGATGGCTCAATAGAATAAGCGCTTGCCTGGCAAGCACAAGGGCCTGAGTTCAATTCCCAGTTCCACAAAAACAAACAAAAAAACCAAAAAACAACTTGGCAGGCAATATCCCACACTCATGTAAGACTACACACACACACACACACACACACACACACACACACACACACACAGAGTTTGGGTTCTGAAGCAAAAGTGGGAGAAAACTATGTAGAAGACTTCCTGCAATGACAGAATGCCTAAATATATTATAAAATAACACATAACTAAACTATGCATAACAATTCCTCATAAATGCACATACATAATATACATTATCCATAAATGCATATTCAGATGAATTTTTCACATCTGCTGGCCGGTTGCATGTGATTTTTTAAAAGATCTATTTATTTGGTGCAGGGTCGCACTACGCATCTTGGACTCACAGTGATCCTCCTGTCTTAGCCTCCCCAGTGCTGGGATTACAGGCATGCACCACCATGCCCGGTTTCAGTGGCCAGCATGGCACAGGACTGGTACAGCATGCAGTACTGGGGACCCAACCTAGGTCCTTATGTTTGTCAGGAAGGCAGTTTGACTGCTGAGCTATCTTTCCAGCTCTCGGTGTCAGTTTTGAGGTATATCTATTTAAAGTCTTTGCCCATTTTTTAACTGGGCTCTTTTCTTGTTATTGAGTTCCTTTTCTATTCTGTATGTTAGCCCATTATCAGATATATGGCTTGAAAATTCTTTCTTCCAATCTACATGTTGTCTCTTTAGACTGTGGGAGTTAAACACATGCATCAATTAAAAAGCATTAATTATCTAGACAGCATTTTCCTTTTCCCTTTGATCTCATGAACTTTTTCTTGTACATAGTCGATTTTTTTCAGATAAGGACCCAGAGAAGGTCTACTTGTTTTCTTTTTTTTTTTTTTTTTTAATATTTATTTATTTATTTTGTGTGTGTGTGGCCAGCTCAGCCCACCAGGGGGCGGGGCTGGCTGGCATGTGTTGCTGGGGATTGAACCGCGGTCCCTGTGCTTTGTTTTGCTTAGCTTGTTCTAAGTAGGTGCCTTAGACCACTGAGCCATCTCAGCAGCCCGAAGGTCTACTTGTATGCATGAATGTAACAAGTCTTCTGGCTTGAAAGTCTCTATTTTCTGTATTGTCCCATGGTATCTCCCCAGGCTAGGTTTTATTGATTACATCAGTAAATAAAGGGCACTACCTTGTGGCTGTCCTCCCCAGGCACATGGCCTGATGTCCCCTCTCTGATGTGTGTCATGCTGCTGCATAATAGCTTAGTGTGTCACATATAAGCCAGCTATTCCCCTGTAGATGGATATTTCGGTTGGCTTCAATTTCTTACCACCTGTAATAGCGCAATGGATTTCCCTATATATAAGCCAGTGTTTCAGCAGGGCACACTTCTGGTAGAGGAGATTGCTAGATTAAAAGGTTTGCACCTTTAAAGTTTTGATAGAAGGGCTGGCAAGATAGCTCAGCACACTAAGCACCTGCTTAGGCAAGCACAGGGACCGGGGTTTGATCCCTGGAACCACATGCCATGCCAGCTCCACCCCCAAATGCACAGGACTGGGCATGGTGGCCCACACCTGTAATCCCAGTGCTGGGGAGGCTGAAAACAGGAGGATCACTGAGTCTGAGCTGTGCAGTGAGACTCTGTACCAAATACATTAAAAAATAACAAAATAGGGGCTGGAGAGATGGCTCAGTGGTCTAAAGCACCTACTTGGAACAAGCTTAGCAAAAGCATCAGGGACCGCGGTTCAATCCCCCAGCACC
>NW_004524581.1:10782268-10814611 GCF_000260255.1 Octodon degus | reverse complement strand
CTCTCTCTCTCTCTCTCTCTCTCTCTCTCTCTCTCTCTCTCTCTCAAATAAATAAATAAAAATTAAAAAAAAAACAAAATAAAACACAATTTTTATAGATATTTATAAACTGCTGTCTGCATAGGATGTACCAATCTATCTCTGCCCCAACTCTTGCCCACCCTAGCAACCTGTTCTATTCATCTCCTTGAGGGCACTTTAATTTTTTTCAAGTACCTGACCATGGCCCCAGGTCCCTGACTCTGTAGAAGCAGTCTACCAAATTCTTCAGACCCAAGCTCCTCTTCCTAAGTTCCTCCATCTAAGCCTGGCTTTTCCTCCCCAGTGAGCCTCAGGCTGCCAGATTTTGTCTGTGTAACTCTCTTGGCACCACGTGTCACCCTCAGCAGGATTCTGCAAAGCCAGGTCCCTCAGCTTGGGTTTTAATCAGCAGAGAAACAGAAGCTGCATAGGGCAGCAGGTCCTGCAGGTTTCTCCTCATGTGCTTGGCTCCAAGGCTCAAATGCAACTGGAAATGGGGCTTCCTATTCCAATGAAATGGAAATGGGGGTGACCAGCTATCTTCCTTTGCTTAAAAGTCCCAGGCAGGGCCGGGGAGATGGCTCAGTGGAATAAGCGCTTCCCTGGCAAGTGCAAGGGCCTGAGTTCAATCCCTGGTTCCGCAAGAAAAAAAAAAAAAGATCAGGTCTCCTGATCTGGAGGTTGCAAAAGTCCCAGGCAACTGGGGCAGTTGGCTGTACTACTGGCAACAGATGTGCTCAAAGCACCCTCAATACAAATGTAGAGAAGGAGGGGCTGGGGAGATGGCTCAGTAGAATAAGCACTTGCATGGCAAGCAGAAGTGCCTGAGTTCAATCCTCAGTCCTGAAAAAAAAAAAATAAAAAAGTGTAGAGAGCAGGAGTGGCAGATTCTTTACCCCTTCATTTATTCAGGGACTAAAAAATATTTTCATGGGGCTGGGGAGATAGCTCGGTGGTCTAAGCGTCTGCCTGGCACATGAAAGGACTTGGGTTCAATTCCCGGTACCACATGCTGTGCCAGCCATGGAACCCTGGGCGCACCGTGCTAGCCACCAAAACTGAGTGTGGTGGCACAAGCCTGTAATCACAATGCTGGGAAGGCTGAGACAAGAGGATCACTACAAGTCTGAGCTGCGTAGTGAGATCTGTACCAAATAAATGAATAAAACTTAAAAAAAACTCATGTAAAGTATGGTGACATGTGCCTGTAATCACATACTCAGGAGGCTAAGGTAAGAGGATGTGAGTTTAAGGCCAGCTTGGGCTACACAGCAAGGTGCTGTCTCAAAATTAAAAAGGAAAATCCCAAGCATGTCAAGGTGCCAGGCTGTCTAGGTGCACCAGTGAACAGTAGGACCTCGAGAATCACAAGGCTGCTGTCAGGAACCACAGTGCGGCAGTTCCGGCTGAGGGGTTGGCCCATGCCTTGGAGACTGAGACGCCAGCATCTGGTAGCTCCGTCCCCTCTCCTCCTAAAGCCACTGAGGTCAGCTGATAAGACTTACAACCCCAACCCCATACCTAGGGAAAGCAACTGGGCTTTGATGGAGGCAGGGGGTTTCAGGGATCCAGGAGATGGTATCCTTCACAAGGACAGGGGTAAAGAAGCCCGGGGAAAGGGTCCTAAGGTCACAAGGAATGCTGGGTAACAAGATCTAGAAATGGCCTCAAGGTCCAATCCCTGCCTGCCACTGACCAGCAAGCCACCTGGAGCAGGTCTGGTAACTCAGAGCCTCAGTTTCCTTATCTATAAAGTAGGAAGATACTACAACAGTGACACAAACTGTCATAAGTGGTATAAAAAACAAAAAATACATGTAAACTGCCAGGCACAGAGCTGCTGCAAAGAGTAGATCTCTATAGAAAAGGACAGAATAAGGACAGACCTCCCAGCCCTGCTTGAGGGACCTCAGGCAGACCAGCTGGCCTAATCCTGGCCTCAGTGTCCTCATCTGTAAAATGGGGCTAGCTCTTTTGTCCCCTCCATCAGATAATGACTAAGAAAGTGCTTTGAGAAGAAGGAAACATTAGAGAAAGCCAATTTTTTCTTTCTTTCTTTCTTTCTTTCTTTCTTTCTTTCTTTCTTTCTTTCTTTGAGCAGGAGGGCTGGCCAAATAACTCAGCAGATTAAAGTGCCTGCAAGCAGGCGCAGAGGCCAGGAGTTCAATCCCCATGCCCGCCATGCCAGCCCCACCCCCAGGGAGCACTGAGATGGCAACTGAGACTGGGCATGGTGGCACATGCCTGTAATGCCAGCTATTGGGAGGCTGTAAACAGGCAGATCACTAGGAGTCCAATCTAGTACTGAGACCCTGAATACCCTGGAGATCCTTCCCTAAAAATACAAAAATATATAAAAAATAAAAAGAGCAGCAGAAAGCAAAAAAGGAAAAGGAGGAACAGAAGACAGAAAGCAAAAGAGACTCAAGGCCTGAAAAGAGATCCTGAGGGCAGAAAGGTGGTTGGAAGGACAGGTCTAGGGTTGTGCTCAAAGTAACTCGAGTGCCCTGATCAATGGTTTTCTAATTTGTGTGTTGGAATAGTAATGACTCCCAATCCTGTGAGGAACAAGGGCATGGGAGTATGAAGTGGTGAGAACTGTCACACTCAGCATGCCTGAGCCCCCCAGATTGTCTGTCTGTCTGTCTGTCTGTCTGGCTCCTTTACTGTTACTGGGGGTTGAACTCGGGAACTTCACACTGATTTTCATCCTCAGACAGGCTCTCTATAAGTTGCTGAGTTGCCCAGGTGGGACTTGATCTCAAAGTCCTCCTGCCTCAGCCTCCTGGAATGCTGGGATAACACATGCACACCACTGTGCCCATTTATTATTATTTTATTTATTTATTTATTTATTTATTTATTGTGGAACTGGGGATTGAACTCAGGCCCTTGCACTCGCCAAGGAAGCACTTATTCCACTGAGCCATCTCCCCGGCCCTCATTTATTATTATTATTATAGCTCAGTCCTCACTTCTGCTGCCTGCCTTTCTAGGGTCTTACATTCACCAGTGCTGGGAGCCAGTCATGGCTAGAGGGACACGGAGAACGAAGTTCACAGGCGATTCTGCCCTCACAGGGCTCTCTGTGCTCCTGCAGGGACTGGCAATAAACAAAGAACCAGATGGATCCCAATGCAATGAGGACGCCGAGCCGTGCACATGGGAGCAGGGCAGGGCGAGAGCGGGCTCTCACCTGGCGTACTCCAGCCTCGGCAGCAGCAGGTACAGCCCCACGCACAGCCCCAGGAAGATGACTGCCGTCAGGAAGAAGGCCAGAGCGCTGTCCCGCACATCGTGGGATGCGGCCAGGTCCACCAGCGAGGCCACCGCACTGACGGTCCCTCCCATGGCTCCTCCTACGGGGAGTAGAGGACACCACAGAGGTCAGGGGGTCACTGGGGAGGCGCAGCCGTGGGATCTCTGCTCAGACCAAAATAAAAACTGTCCCCCTCCATGTAAGAAGCGCCCAAATTCTCATTATCCTGAGGCTGCAGTAGACAGGGAGAGTTCCAGCCCGCCCCTGCCTGGTCCCTCTCCCTCTGCTTCCTGCCCGCCTGGGAGGCTTGGGTGCACGTGAGACATCTCAGAGCAGTCTGGAGGTCGTCTCTGTCACCCTTGGTGCAGAACACCCACTAGCTGCGCTGGATAGCAGCTCAGGACGGCGCTTTGCCTGCAGCCCCATGGCCGTCCCATCGGGGACATCCTTCCCTGCCCACACAGTGCCGCTCCCACGCCTCACTCCTACGCACACCTGCACAGCACACAGCCCCTGCCAAGGAATGCTGTTCTTGCCAACAGTTTCCACACATGCGACCTGTGTGACCAGGTGCCCACCACAGCTCTCCCAGCTACCTAACTCCTTCATGCACTGGACAGCACGACCCAGCGGAAGGTCAGTGGGTCCAGGCACCCACTAAACAGATGCCTGACATTTACTTCACCCGACATGAGCTGTGACCCTGCTGCCCTCGTGACTTCCTTCTCTGGGCTCCGGTTTGCTCATCTGTGAAATGGAAATGACAATGCCTAGCTCACACAGCTGCCCTGAAGACCGACAGATGACACTGGGAAAGGCCCTGGGACACAGCAAGCTGTCATCAAGTGCTGGTTCCCTTCCTGGCCACAATCACACGGGTCCTTGTGGGAGCCAGGGTGTCTTTTTTTTGATCATCACAGCCACAAGGAGTCAACTGCTGCCTGCCAAGAGTCACAAGGCTTGGGAGCCCTGCTGTGTGGGCAGGTCATTCACTGTCCGCAGATCCTGTCCAGTTGCCTGGAAAAAGGGATCAACATGCACCCTACCCATCACGAGACCACAGTGAGAGAAAATGGGGCAGGACCACAGTTCTCAGTACCGGAAATGCCTGGGACTGTGTGTGACTGCTGAAGGTGCTCATCCAACCCCTCCAGAGCAGCGAGATGTTGAGCCTCCAAGAGGAGAAGGCAGACAGCCCACAGCTGACAGCAAGCGGCCGTGCGCAAGGCTGTGTGCAAGCGCGGGCAGGCTGCGCGCAAGCGCGGGCAGGCTGCAAAGGCCGCCGAAGCCCCGCCCACCGACAGCGCCTCTCCCCCGCGCTACATGATGTCTCTGTGGCTCCCCACTAACTGTCCTTGGCCCCGATGGATGATCATGGCCCTTCACTTCTCCTGAACGAATTCTATTGGCTTGGATAGGGCCAGAAACTAGAACTTCAGGGAAAGATGAACAGATTAGCAGTGATTAGGGGCACCAACTCCCAGCTCTATTACTTCTGTGTGACCTCCAGCAAGCCGCTTGACCCCTCTAAGCCTCTGTTTCCTCATCTATAAAATGGGGATATTAATGGTACCCACCCCTAAGGCCTGCTCGGAAGACTAAGAGGCTTATTATGTGTGAAGTACTCCAAACAGTGCCTGACACAGAAGTGCCAAACACCAAATAAATCCTCCCTGATTCCCAATTAGGCATTGGGCTATTTCTGTCTTTCCTACATCAAAGCGGCAACAACAGGGTAAACCCTTTGCCAAGAGGGTACCCACTTCTGAGAAGCAGTAATCCCCACCTGGGCGTCCTGTAAGAAGTGGGGTGACGCGCAGTACGACATGCGGCGACCGCCCGAAGGAGCGATCTGCACATCCAGCCTATTGATTTGCCCCCTCCCTTTCCCACTTGGAGAGAATTTACAATATTATCATCAACAGCCAAGCAGGCCTCCGGGAGCTCATCCTTCATGACTCCCACTTTTATCTCATCATTTATGGAAATACATGCAAATGAGGGATTTAAAAAAAAAAAAACCACCACCAGTACAAAACAAATGAATTGTTTCTCAGATGCCAACATGTGTAGAATTCACAGATGGGCTTCTCTGGATGGATAAAAATTAGGGGAGCTGGGGTCTCTGGGAGCTCGGGACACCTCTAATGTTCGGGGTGTCCCGTGCCCATGGGGGCCTAGCACAGGGGTGACAATGGTGGGAATTCTGGTAATTGGTGCTGAGGTCTAACTACTTACTAAGCCTTCCCACCTATCTGTCTATTTCAATTCTGAGGAGGGGTCTTGCTAAATTGCTAAATCACTCAGCCTGGACCTGAACATACAATCCTCCTATCTGTCTTGTAGAGTGCTGGGATTACAGGTATGCACCACTGTGGTTGGCTACCACTTCTATGTAAAAATGGACTGTAATAATTTCCATAGGAGGCTCCAGTTCTGGAAGGTTGGGCAGTGGAGGGAGGACTGAAATGGCCACTTGCCAAAACAAGTGGTGTGTTGGGTCACTGGGTGACCCTGGCAGGTGCCTGGCACAGCTGAAGTCACATGGAAAAGTCTTCCAGCAGAATGGAAGGAGATTCAGGAGAGGGCTCCTCAGGCTAAGGGTGACAGAAGGGATTAATGTGTGATAGCCCCTTCCCTCAGCCCAGACACCTTTTTTGAAGCATTACTAGGGGCATGTTGACTGTACTCAGGAGACTTAATGAGTTTTTTTTGGGGGGGTGGGATGGGGGCCAAGGATTTCCCAGGATAGAGCTAGGTACCTAATCCTGTATCAAAAAAGGCAAACACTGCAGCTCACATCTAGACTCTGATCCGTGGAGAGTAATTGCCTCAAGTGCTGCGTGGAGAAGGATTTAGAGGCTCAGAAGGAAAGACAGAGATCTGTTAGTGATGTCTGGCACTGGTGTGGAGTGGGGAGGGGACATCTGCTTGTCAAGGTTTCCAGACATCGTACCTGGCACTGATAACTAATGGGTGCGTTGTGGATTCCTTGTGCAGTCCTCCCCCCAGCAGGATAATGCTCAAAGCACTCCTCCACCTTGCTCTGGGGACCAAGGTCTCCCAGGAAGGCACAGATGCTGACAACCCAGCCCTATTTACCTGGTGGGGTTGTGCGGAAGAAAGACAAAGCAGCCAAGGTGCCTAGAACAGGCTTAGCATCCTCATCACAACTCCAGCAAGTGGGGGCAGCCCAAGCTGGTGTGAACAGACTTCAGGAATGTCACAGTCCAGGGGACCAAGGAGATTGCTCCCTCGGCTGTCAGCTCTTCGAGGATGTGTGCTTGGTCACCTCTGAGCCCCTGGGGCAGGGCAACTCCTCTATAAGATGCGAACAGAAAAGGCTGAAGAGGGAAAAGGAGGAAAAACAAGGGAGAAAGGTAAGGGGAGGAAAAACAGGAGGGGGAGGTGGAAAGGAGAGAGAAGGCTGGCTTCAGAAGTTCAGTGGCCACAACTCCTCCCACCTGTTCTTCGCTCAGCCTGATTTCCTCGGTCTCCACTGGAGGTCTGTGTTATCTTGAGTCAGGTGCAACTCAGGCCACGGTGGAAGTAACCCTACACGTCCAAGTCCAAGGCCAAGTTCTGCCTTGGCCTTTGGGGACATTTGTTCTGTGATCTGCCCAAGGAAGCCCATGCAGCCATGGCAAGGCCCACATGGAGAAGAGCCAGAAAGAGCTGTCCCTGCCAAGTCATGGGTCTATGACCAAAATAAATGACTACAAGGCACAAAGTCCAGGGAAACTGAAAGGCTCTTAGCATGCGTTTCCTTTTCTGGAAGGAATGTGAGTCCTCCCTTTGCTCCTCCCCAGGCCCTGCAGAAAAACCTGGTGGCTGTGTCCAGCTGTCACCTGATATCAGTGCCTGCGCATTCCTCATGGGGAAGGAGCCGGTCAGGCCGAAAACACTGCTATTGAAGATGGTGGCAGAGCCACTGACGATGGCCATGCAGATGATGGTGACAGCAAAGAAGCCTCGGGTCCAGGAGGAAGTGTCCACCTTTACCAGCACGGTCATCACCACGAAGATGGACAATGTCACAATCAGCGAGGCCAGGACGCGGACCCGGACAGGAACCCTGGAGTGAGGATGCCAGAAGTGATTAGACACCCCTCCTACCCATCTCCATGAGCCCTGTGCCTTGGAAAGGGATTGGGTGCCTTGATTTCAGCTTCTGCACCTGAATCACAGGGCAGAGTCAGGCTGCCTCTTGAGGGGAGTTGACTGGGGAGGTGATGCGCAGTGAACACTGCTCTTTTCACCAGGCCGTGAGGCTCAGGAGCGCTCCCCTCCCACACCACTGCACTTTTGCTGCACAGAGCAATGGCCTCTGGGTTTCCTCCTTCCCAAATTCAGCCACAGAGTGTGGGGGAGGGGAAGGCCCAGCTGGCTCCTCCCCCACCATCATGAGGACACACAGGCAGCCTTTGGCCTGCACTGCAGTGCGGGGCACTCCTAAGTGCCTTCTACCTCTCCTTCCCGCCTCTGTCAGGCAGGGGCTCTCCTAGGGCCCGCTGATGCGGGAATAAAGCTATAGTCAGACAGAGCAGGGAACTTGTTGGAGGTCACTCAGCCGTGACCCCAGGGCCCAGCTCCTATCTGTGCTCTCAGAGCAATGCTCTACTGCCTCTGGAATAAAGGGTTCTGGGTGGCACAAGCTAGTGCTGCCCAGGGCCAGGAACCCCTTAGGCCCAAACGCCACCCCACGTACTCGCCATCCACTCCTCCTAGCCTCCACCCGCCCAGGGAGGAAGGCGGGAAGGAGGCTTTTGGAGAAGAGGCACATTTTTATTCTAGGAGAGACAGCACCATCTCCAAGTCTGTTTCAATCATCAGATTAGACTAAGCTGGAAACCAGATTGGATGTTTAGTTCATTTCCCGGCTAACCAGTGTGTGGGGTGGGGTGGGGGGCAGGGAGGGGTTAGCTGAGAGAAAAGCTAGATTAGATACACACAGATTTTTTTCTTTATACAAAAGACAAACTTGAAAGGTAGAAAACAGATCTGTGTACACCAATAGGTGTGAAATGAGGAGGAGTGTGGAATGAGAAAGGATGCTGACAAAATGCTTTTGTGGTCCCGGGCTAAGTCAAGCCTCCTCTGATCCTCAGGGTGCTGGCTTTGTGAGGGTCAGCAGGGAGCCTGGGGCCCAGGGAGACCAAGGGAACCCGGAGGAGAGCCAGACCGCCTTGGGAGTCTCCTCTATGCCAACACATCCTGGGAGGGTGCTACCCACGTCCCCCACAGCAGGCCAGCCTCAGACGGTGGCACAGGAACTGGCAGGGCAGGCCCGGTGCCAATGTTTCTGGCCGCTGGATGGGTCAGAGATTAGCATGGGACCCACCCAGGGCCAGGCAGGTTTCCCTTGGACATGTGGAAGCCCGAAGAAGGCAGAGGAGGGGACACTTGGGGAAGGGGCAGTGCCCATCCTGCTCTCCCCTGGGAGTATCTAGGCTGCTCTCCATCCCTTGGCCAGCTGTGTGGGGCGAGGCTGCACACAAGATGGGGCGCTGCAAAGACAGCGAGGGACAGGGCAGAAGGACAGCTCTCAGATCCAATGATGCCTGAAGGCCAGCCTGACTTTAACTTTCAATTACAGAATGAGAAAGTCCTCCTTTGTGTCCTTCCCATTTGTTACATCAGGGTTTCAAACTGGAGCACAAGCTTGCCACAAACTCTCCAGCGGGGCCACTGGTCTCCTGCCTGTGCCCCTCGCTTGCCACTGCAGGGCACACGGGTCCAGGAAGCAGGCTGGAGGGGACAGACAACTAACAACTCTGAGGTGCAGACTTCAACCACTGACGGGAAGCTGGTGGGCCCACTCACCACTCCTTCTTTGCAGGCAGCTGCCGTGGGCTGGGAGGATAAAGCACCCTATCCTGGCTGCGTCCCTCCTTCTGCCTCCCGCAGGCTCCCGGCTTCACCTCCCTCACATTTATCCTTGAGTTTCAGAGTCTGTTTCTAGGAAACCTCACACTAAGACCCTGCAGGGGCGTTGGCCAGGACAGGGCTGGTGGGTGGCCAGGAGGAGCAGCTACTGGCAAGTGCCCTGGGTGCTGGCATTCAAGCCTCAGCCCTGGTGTTCTGGGTGATCCTACACCCTCAACCCTGTTACCTAGGCCCTGTGCACCCCACATCCCCCAAGATAAGAGCCAGGAAGCTTATCACCTTAGCTAGGAGAGCCCTGCGCACACAGCTCAGCTACCAGCTGCTGAGTGACCCCAGGAGAATAGTAACCCTCTCTGGGCCTCCATCTCCTTATCTCCAATGTGAAACAGACCAGAGTACATAACACCGAAGTCTCCAACAGATGATGCTTCTGAATCTGAAGAGATTCAAGTGGAGACAGAGGGTGAGAGGACAAACCCCAAAGTTTTAATCAGTTCCTTGAGCAAAATGTTTGCTGCACACGAACTGACATGCAAGAACCAGAAGCAGTGTGGGGCTGCTTCTCACATGGGCCCAGATGTCCGGGAGTGACCTGCTCCCCACCATGGGAATCCAGTGCGCACAGCTGCCAGGCTCAGATGGCCTCTGCCTCCAGTCACCTCCTTGTGGACATGGTGACAAAAGTCCAGCAAGAATGTGGCCCTACCACACGAGGCCTCCCAGGTGCTGACCACCACGAGGCAAGGTGCTGCTTGAATGGGCAGGTGGCTTTGCGGGAACTGGGGGACTCCTGACTATTAGGCCCCTTCAGGGCAAGTGGGGGCTGAGGAGCCAGATATCCAGTGCTTCACAAAGCAATGCAGTTTGGACAGCTTCCTCTGTGCCCCAGGTTCCTCCTCTGTACAGGTCTCTGCCACACCTGCCCATCCCCGCTGCCTAAACCATCAGAACCACGAGCTCCTCGTGGCCCTGGGGACCATGCCTGGGGCTCTTTCCAGCCAGCATAGTGCTTCCTGAAATGAGCTGCCCCAAGACACCCACAAGGTGCTGTGCTGCCCTCTGTGCAGGACAGACGCTCTTGGGGAACTGGTGGTGCAGTGAAGAACCTGGGAGAGGGCTGCTGTCCCCACTCCCTCACCAGTGAGGGCTCAGGCCTCCAGGGGACTGATTTCTTCATATGTCTCCAAAATGTGAATCTTCCTCATGAGTATTTATGATGCTGCAGATTTAACATAATAAAACACTTGGTGATTATGGATGAGCCAGTCAGAGAGAGCCGGGGTATTCCGGGAGGGAGAGGAGGAGACACTTCAGTTTTGTACATTAAATAAAAAATAGCTCAGCCCCAAACTGTCCTCCTGCAGCCTGGAAACAGACGGAGGCCTGGGAGTGGCTTCGCATACTGCCCTTGGCCGGGTCCTGGAGCTCAAGCAAGGGCAGGGGCAGCAGGTCTAGGGCAGCTGGCCCCCCGAGAAGGCTCTGGGCATGTTGAGCCATGTCCCCTACACAGTGGCCTTCTTCTTTCCCAATGGCCTGGAGTCTGGGGCAGGGGTAAAGCAGGGAGGGGATTGCAAAACTCAGACTTCAGACGGCCCAGAGGTTCCAAGCACAGATGAGGAGGACGATGTCACAGTTGAGACAAACCCTGGCTCCCCCTTAATGGCTGTCACCTGGGGCCAGCATCTCTGTGGGCCAAGCAGTCACAGCTTCCTCCTGGTGTGCTGCGTGAGGGTAGAAAGGAACCTGCACAGGGCAGGACTGCTCAGAAGTGCATGCTACTGTCACTGGTGATCTTCCTTCTGGTCCCTAAGGTGGACCTTCGCTGTCACCTCTGAGCCCCACCCAAGATCCTTCCCACTTGGTGGACCTCCCAACCATGGAGGAAATAGCACCAGGGGACATGCAAGCTCAGGCCATTTAGCTCGACCTGGCCCTGTGGTCTTGGCCCAACCCCTGACCTCCCCTGGGAAAATGGGGTACATCCCAGACTCCCTCCTGAATTGGCAGGCAGAGAAAGGGAGTGGCAAGGCATGGCACCCTTGTTACCATTCAGATGGCAACTTCCAGCTGGAGGGGGATGGGAGCTTTCACCCATGTGATAGTCTGGATAGCCTGGGCCAGCCTATAGGGACAAACATCCTGTGGTCCCTGGAGCCAGCAGCCATCGGACAGAGAGGACCACAAGTGGGCAGGACAGAGGTTGCATTGCAGCAGGCAGCTGGTGCTTCCCCACCAGCAGGGCTGTCCCTCTTCTCCCTCCTGCTGGCTGCTGCCTGGGACCCTGCTCTGCTCTCTGGGGCTGCTGGCTCTGCTCTCAGCACTACTCCTTCCCTCGCAAGCAAGGGTGGGGTCTGCAGGCCATGCCCCTGCAGGACAGTGGTGGCAGCCCCAGCGCCGGGCAGGCCAAGGCCCTCAGTGCATCACACACTCGCCTCTCTTTCAGGCTGCACCTTGGTTCTCAGAGGGGCACATTCTTGACACTCCTTCCATGGGAGATGTTCTATATCCCCTTGGAACCGCGTGGGCTTTGTGACAGCCTTCATCAGCTGAGTGCAGCAAGTGATGCTATGTGACTTTGGAGATCAGGTTGCGAACTCTGAAGCTTCTCCCAGGCAGCCTTGGACACTCACTGTCTAGCCACTCTGAACAATCCTGTTACCCTGAGGCCCATGGGTGAGAGATGGCGGGGGTGGGAGCAAGGTTCCTGGCCCTAGCTGCTGTGGTAACTGCCCAAGGGACACAAAGCCGTAGCCAAGCCTCACTGATCTTTAGAGCACAAGGGGAACTAGCTATCGCTACTGTTCCGAGCCACCTGGCTTGGGGTCATAACACATAGTGGATGGAACAGCTCCACAGCATGATGTCTGGAAAGACAGCTCTATTCAGGCATAGTGTGCACCCACAATGGGCCACCCCGAACGCTTGTACTCAAGGCAGGCATCACTAATCAATCCTAGCACATTCCCTGTGGCCTGGCTCGCCTTACAATCACGTTCAGCCTGAGCTCCTGGCAGTTTACAAAGTGATTAGAGCAGAGTAAGACCCATCAGTGAACTGAGTCTCAGTGAGCCAGAGTCCAAAGAAGCCCTGGTTTCTGGACCAGTGAAGTCTCTGGTATCACCCAGTGGCAGCTCCCAGGAAATGCAGGCAAAGTAGCTATGGCTGTGGCCCTGAGAACTTAGACTAAGAAGGGGCCGTGAGAGTCACACATGGGATCTATGGATCATGCCGATTGCCGTATAATCCTGTCTTCCGTGGTGTTCCCAGAGGGAGCTGTCCCCACCCTACCAACCAAATGTCTGAAATGCCCACTGTCTAAGGTAGACAAACCCACTGGTGCGGCCAGCTGAGCCCCAGGAGGTGAGGTGACCCATGGCAGCAGAGATGCCGGAGCTGCAGGACACTCCAGCTTCCAACTGCTCTCAGGTGCTCCAAGAAGAGCTCCCGTGCGCCTTGTCCCTGCCACGTTGGCCATCCCCAGATAAGCCCCTTGGGAGGAGGAGGAAGGGCCCTGTGTCCTCACACTCCAAAGCTGGCTAATAACTGGGTCACCCAGGTGCCCAAAAGCTGAGAATCCAGGTCCTGACTGGGCCTCCCCAAGGGAAATGGACCTGACTTGCAGTGAAAGGTCCAAGCTGCTGCCCCCTCTTGGTGACCACTGAGGAAGCAGGGCCCCAGCGGCAGTAGACAGGCGGGTATGGGCCTGGGCTGAGGAGGCTTACCTGTTGACCAGGAGGAAGTTGGCCACGAGACACAGCATGGAGGGCACAGTGGAGGCGATGGCAAGGTAACTCTCAAAGTAGTTCTGAAAGCACAGAAGAGGGGAGGCTGCTGAGGTCACTTGGGGACAGTGGCAAAGTTCCTCTGCTGTTGTTTCTCCCAGTGTCCCCAGTCACCCAGGCACATAGGTAAGTCCACCCGACATGGTCTCATCCCCACCTCCAGCCTAAGACACTCACTTTGTCACTCAACCAACAGCTGCCGATGTTAGGATGGCTAACACTAAGCTATGTTGAGTAATGGTCAGAGGAAAGACGAGACACTGTGTCCCCAGAGAGGCCCACACTCCCATCCAGCCTACCTGTCCTATCTGGCAGTGGTGGGGGACTCTACACATGACTGGGAAGAAAAGAATTCCCCTGCTACCTGCCCGGTGCTTCACCCACATGCAGTAAGCCCCACCAGGCTTGAGAGGACTCGGATGCACTCTCAGACGCAAGTGAGATGTGCAGGCCAGTTCTGGACTTGCTCCCGCAGCACTGCTGCTACAGAAGGTTAAAAATCGTCTGAGGAAGCAGCTCCTACACTGACCAGGATAAGAGGAAAAGGTATTTCCCCGGCAGCAGCTGTAGGCTACGATCATGGCTGTGTGGGGCCACAGAAGTATGGGAACCTTTCTGATCACAGCACCCTGGACTCAGAGGCAAAGAGGCTGCATGCAAACTTGATTTTTTAAAAAATTTAATGGATGTTGTGATGATTCATTCCATTATATTTCAGAAGGGTTCAGAATGTTCAAAATTATTTTGACAGTTATGACCTATGTCACTGACACTTTCCTTGGCCAGTGACTCAGAATAGAGTTCATTGCTAATTATAAATTACTAATCAATCTTTTTAATATTTCAAACTATAATGGAAAAAATTAGCCACTTTTGTGTTTTTATGAAGGACATAGAATAAAGGTACCCAAAGATTAAAAAAAAAATTAATGGGCACAGGATCTCACTGTGCAGCTTAGACTCATAGTGATCCTCCTGTCTCAGCCTCTCCAGTGCTGGGATTACAGGGGGTATACCACCATGCCCAGTTTTGGGGCAGGCACAGCACACCCAGTTTGGGGACCAGCATGGAATGCGGTACCAGGGATCAAACTTGGGTCCTGGTACTTGCCAGACAGGTGCGTAGACCGCTGAGATATCTCTCTGGCCCACAAACCTAATGTTTGTACTACACATGTGTTATCCTGTAGCATACCTATCTTAAAAAACAAAATCCTAGAAGGGCTGGGGCCATGGCTCAGTGGCAGAGCAATTGCCCGGCATGCAGGTGGCCCAGGGTTCCAGTCTCAGCACCTCAAAACAAAACCACTCACTGGAAAGGGCTGACTCTGGTCTTCAGTCACTGTAGGTCAAACCGTGAACCCCAGGTGGGTAATGAGTTCTAAGCTGGGACATGAGCTGCTGTGCATTAAGCACGCAAGGCACGTACAAGGCTGCACAGGAGTTCCCATTTAACTCTAAACAGGAAGCAAACAGAAAGAAGCTGGGTGAGCTTTCCACTCTGGAAAGCTGAAGATATTCAACTTCACTGAGTAAACATTTTGATGGTAAGTACCAGCAACTCACACAAAGCACCTGCCACTGTGTAAAGCACCCTGCCCGCTGAAGGGTCACTAAGGAACGCAGGATGTGCTTCTCACTATTTAGGAGTGCGGTGTGTCCCCCGGAAGCGTAAGGTAGAGTGTGAAGGTTGCTAGCAGCTTGAACACCACAAGAAAAGACATCAGAACACCCTGCTAGGGCTTCTTTGCTCAGGCGGGAGGGATTGGTGAGCTCCAAGGGTTGCCAGGTAGGAGGGTGAGGAAGGGCAGTCCTAGCCCCAGCCTTAAGAAGATGGCAATTAGGGGCCAGGGAGATGGCTTAGTAGAATAAGTGCTTGCCTGGCAAGCGCAAGGGCCCGAGTTCAATCCCCGGTTCCACCAAAAAAAAAAAAAAAAAAAAAAGACAGCAATGGCCAGGGGTTTGAGCATGGGTCTCAGGGGAAGTGGGCCTGGTGTTCACCTTGCAACAGAGTCAGACTCTCCATTCTGGGAGGGTTTGATTGCAACCCGGAGGCTAAGAATGAAGGCTATCACAATGGGCTTCTCGGCGCCGGCAGCACAGACATTTCCACAGCCCGTTTTAAGCATGCAGAGGGCTTTTTTGTGGCCTTTGAAACCTGCACCCTGAATATAAGGTCTCAGGCGGCCTTGCAATTAAAATGATAATCACAGCTTGTGCAGCGGTCCATCAACCATGAGCCTCAGAAATAGTGTTCCGCCTTTGGTGCCCCATTGTGCTCGCCCTGATGGGCTCAGCAGAGCCTGGGCTGGGCTGGGGCATCAGTCAATTCCATCCTGACACAGTGGCTGGGACTTGGGAGGTGGGGTGGACACTGCATAGAAGCGGTGGAGCAGTAAGAATGAGTGGGGGCCCCAGCAAGGCCCTCCCTTTCTGTGGCAGCTCGATCGGGAGCCATGAATAACTCTCATGGGCTGGAGGATCTTCTTTGGAGAAGGCTCAGATCCCCTGAATGTTTTAGGGATGGAGATTTTCCAGGTAACTGAATGTTCTGGTTTGTTAATAGTTAAGCAGAAGGCCATGTCTCTTCATGTTGGAAGCTTTTCAAATATTGACAACTGAGAGCTGGGGATATAGCTCAGTGGCACAAGCGCTTGCTTGGCAAACACAAGATCCTGAGTTCGATTCCTGGTACAAAAAAATTGATAACTGAATTATAAGTCCTTTTCCATTGTCTGAGTCCACTTCCCTGCTTTGGACCTGCGGCTGGGCAGCCTTTCCTATCAGTTCTGGTAACACGGGTGTGGAGAGCCTATCAATTTTTTTTTTTTTTAAATTTATCCTCATACAAAGATACATTTTTTACTTCATGGCTGCTTTTGTTGGCAGGTAAAGTTTCCACAGTGAGATGTGGGGGTGGACTCTTGTGTCCCCAGGACCCCCACCTTCTGCGCAGTGTGCAATTTCTTGAAGAGTGGCCTTCCCACCAAGAAAATACAACAGTGATGACAGGGAGGAGGGGGGCAGGTGCCTTTCCCTGGTGACAAGGAACTTGGAGTGGTCCCCCAAGTTACTGAGCGTGGTCTCCCGCATGTCCAGACTCCTGGGCTGCAGAGACTGAGGGGGAATAGTATTTTGATCAAGCTACTACACTGCTAGCATTTTGTCACACAGAGTTTCAGACAGTTGGGTCTTTTTATTTTTTTATGTATTTGGTACAGGGTCTCCCTATGCAGCTCAGACTCATAGTGATCCTCCTGTCTTGGCATCCCCAGCACTGGGATTACAGGCATGTGCCACCACACCCAGTCTGGGTGGGTGGCTAAGTGTGCCCAGGGACGGGGCCCTGCAGCATGTGGTGCCGGGTTCCCCAGTCCCTGTGCTTGCCTAAGCAGGCACTTAGTCCGCTGAGCTATTTCGCTGGCCTCAGCCCTCCTGTTTCAACTTATACCTGGGCCTACATGAAGACAAGGACAGCTCATCATGGTCCTTTGGTCAATTTCTTGCCAGACACAGAGACCAATGCACTTGTCCCCTAGAACAAAGGCCATGCTTGTCAAGCACCCCAAACCCTTCAGCTTGTCTTTGATAAACCCTCTGTGGAAATAGATTAATGACACAAACTTGATTTATGAGCCACTGTGCTGTCTACCCAGTCCATGCATGGCTGGAGGGCAGGCAGAAAGGCTGCAGAATTCCAGGCAGCCCCACCTCCTCTAGGGTGCTCGGGAGAGGGAGAGGTGTTCCTAGTCAGCATTCTGAATGCTCAAAGGTAGAGGCCCAGCTATCGAATGGAGTTTGCTCCTTGAGTGTCTGATCTGCCTTTCTACCCTCCATGAACACCAGGCTGTCTGTACCCTGCAGTTCCCTGGGACTCAGCAGGGGCTCAATATTCAACCCCTGGTAGAGATAAAGCAGACACGAGAAGCCTGAGGCCAACAGAGCCACACAGCTTGGCAGTGCTAGTGACAGGACCTTCAGATGCAGGGCAGAACCGCCTGCACCAACCCGCTACACTCTGGCTGAAAAAACCCGCTGCTTTTTCTTGGCTGCTGTAGCTGACTTCACGACGGGACCACAGTGCCTCCCTGTCTGCCCCAGTGTGCAGGCTGGCAGCTTCACACCTTCCCAGCATGAGCACGGACTGGCTCTCGACCTGAGGGCCTACTCACAGGAGTAGTGGTCCTCTCCCCATGGGCAGCATCTTCCCTCTGCCTAGTCGTGAAGTGCAAGTGCCCGGTGCATGGCAGCGGATGATAGTTCGATGTCTGTTCCTCTGCTTGCAGGGATGGACAGAGCCAACAGAGCAAAGAGGTGTGCAAGCCGTCTCTTGTCTCAAAGCTCCTGTCCATTCCCCTGGACATGACCACAGGCCTCTGGTTATAAGCAGCGTAACAAGAAAAGATTAAGAAGGCCCATGAGATAGCTCAGCAGTATAAAGTACCTGCTTACTTTGGTTCAATCCACGGCACCACATGCTGCACCCAGTCCCGTTCCCAGGGTGGGCTGAGCCGGCCACACACACATACAAACACACACACACACACACACACACACACACACACACGCATGATTAAGAGAAAGGCCACCAGGACAGGCAAGATAGCTCAGCAGACTAGGTACCTTCTTAGGCAAGCACAGGGACCAGAGTTCCATCCCAGGTACCGCATTGGCCCTGCCCCTAGGCATGCTGAGCCAGCAACAGAGACCGGGCATGGTGGTGCATGTCTGCAATCCCAGCCCTGGGAAGACTAAAAAGAAGAGGATCACTATGAGTCTGACCTGTATAGTGAGACCCTGTACTAAATACATTAAAGAGAGAGAGGGAGAGATAGAGACACACAGAGAGAGACAGAGAAGACAGAGACAAAAGATAGATGGTCATGGTCACTGGTAAGCGGAGACCATATTAAAGAGAAAAGTAAGGACTGGGATACAGCTCAGTGGTACAGCACTCGCCTAGCATTCCTGAGGCCCTGGGTTCGATTCCCCAGCACAGAAATAAATAAATAAATAAATAAATAAATACAAGATGCTGGGAGGACTGGGCAGGCTTACAGCTTCTCTCCTGACTGTGCGACCCTCATGAAGTCCCCAGGAGTGGGGTGGTTGGGAATCAAAACCCAGCCAGACGGGGCAGGGGAGATAGCTCAGTAGAACAAGCGCCTGCCTGGCAAGTGCAGAGTCCTGAGTTCAATCCCCAGTACCGAAAAAAAAAAAAAAAAAAAAAAACCAGCCAGAGGTGCCAGCAGCTCCTCGGTGGCAGGTGAATGTGGCCAAGCCCCTTCTGGCCAGCAGCGGGGGGCACTTGCTGTACTTACAATGGCCATAAAGAAGCCCATTTTCATCTGCCACACTCGGGCCCAGTGTGGGACCACCAGGAAAAGGAAGAGATGCTCTTCAAATACAATTTTAAAACCAAGCTGAGCCAGCCAGATGTGCAGCCCATTTTCAGACGGGGCGGCATTTCCTCTTCCCTCCACCCTGAGGCTCCATGCTAAGCGGCTCTTCTGGAAGAATCTGATTCTGGGCTCAGAGTCCAGGTAAAGAGGTTTCTCTGGGTAAGGAAGCCCTGGAATGAGCTCATTTAATCTCTGGCAGACCCCAGTTAAGCTTCCTCTCTCCCCAACGCCATTTGGGCACTTTGAAATAAGTACAGCAAATTAGTTACGAGCCAGCCTCGGCGTCTGCAATGCCACTGAGTGGCTCCACCAGGCAGCTTTGTGAGGCCCCCACCTCCAGAGCACGCGGTGGAGGCAGCTGGGCTCCTGTGGGGCGAGAAAAAGCGATTCCAGCCTGGGGGCGGCAGCTCAAGGCAGTAGAGCATTACCTGGATCACAGGGGCATGAAATTAGCAGCCGAGAGCAGGCTGCAGCCAAGAATAGTTTGCTGATGTGAGCTTGCTGCCTTCTGAGTGGAGTTCTGGGCCCGGATACTGTGGGGTGGCACCTTCCATCTGGGCCCAGGGCACATATCATTCCTGAGCAGGTGGAGAGTTAAGCAGAGAGCAGGGGGAGAAAGGGGTCTCCTTATGGGTGGGCTGTGTCCTTTCTGTGGGCCCCAAGGCCCTGTGACTGGGGCACTGGTCCAGGGAAGGATGGGACGATAGCTGAGGGCTGTGTGGTCAGGTAGGGAGGGCCAGTGTGACAGGTGCCCCATGCAGTGGGAGCATCCTGGACAACATGTCAACCCAAGGTGATATTCAGACCCCAGGATCCCAGACCCCAGACCAACCCACACTGTCCTGCTTCTGTGCCCTTCCTACTGTTCTACTGTGGTGTTCTTCTTCCATCCCCGCTGCCCCTTTGGGTCCAGCACCGACATGCATGGTGGGCCCTCCACAGCACTACAGATGTTTCATCCTTCTGCAAGCGTGCCAAGTTCTCAGATGCTCTAGGCCCATGGAATTTGGCCTTAGTCTGCCCTTGTGGAACTTGTCATCTAGTCAAGGGGACAGTCGGCAGATACGTAAGCAGGTAGAGAACACATCAGGCAGTAATACAGGCTAGAATGAAAATCAACACGGTAGGCTCTTCAGTGACTGCTGAAGGACCACAGGCATCAGAAAGAGCAGTAAGCAGGTGTCCATTCCGGGGATGAACAAAAGTCAAACCAGGCCAAAGCTGGCCACCATGCTCTTGTAAGTGCTGGGACAGTGCTCACCGCTGGCAAACACAGCTGAGCAGCTGCAGCAGAGACTGTGTGACCCGTGGGGCCAAGAATACCCACTCCCTGGCCCTGCAGGGTACATCTGTGGGGCTGCCTAGCTTAATGGTATTCTTTTTATTATCATTATTTTAATATATTTAGTACAGAGTCTACAGGGTCTTACTACATAGATCAGACTCATAGTGATTCTCTTGTTTTCAGCCTCCCAAGCACTGGGATTATAGGCGAGCGCCACCACGGCCAGGCTCAATCACAGTCTCGGTGTGCCCTGGGGGCGGGGCTGGTACATCATGCCTAGGATGGAACCCAGGCCCCAGGGTCTGCCTCAGCAGGCGATTTAGTCCACTTAGCTATCTGGCTGGCCCAATGGCATTCTTAAAGGAAATGGGACCCTGAGTTAGCAGCCAGCGTGCAGCAGGGCCAGAAGCAGACACGGGCACCCCCGCCCCCCAGGGTCTGCCCGTCATGCAGATGAGAAGGGAAACGGTGGCACCTTTCTCTAGGCCCACACCTCTGCCTGGCTGGGGCCCCATAAGGGGCAAGAGCCTACATGCCCTCAGGCTGGTACCTCCAGGGGCAGAGAAACTGCTCAGAAACCTAGAGGGGTTAGAGAAATAGGAGCCCATGCTTGTGTACCTCAGGCTCTCAGAGGCTGAGCTAATTGGAGGCTGTCATGCTAGCCGTGCTCACCTGCAGCCTGGTCTCTGCCACATGACCAGGGGAAGGAGGAAGAAGGTCATCCAGGAACCTACCTGACCACTCTGGTCTGTCCAGGTCAGCATGTGCAGCCCCAGAAGCCCTGCACAGGTATCACAGGCTGACAGCAGGGACAATGGTCATGCCTGTGACACAGTGGGGATGGGAGGTGATTCTGGGGTGCTCTAGCCAGGAGAACTCTAGGAAGGCTGCCCTTCATTAGCCAGCTGGCACCACCTTGCCCACACACCCATCTGCCGTTCACCGGGAGTCAGGTTCTCTTTGCAGGGGACATAGCAACCACGGGCGGCTACAGGCCTGGCTTGTACACTCATGCGCGCACACGCAGGACCAGAAGAGTCCTGCGTAATCACGGGATCCTCTGCAGCCAGCTACCCTGGTAACAAAGCCACTTGGCTTCTTGCGCCAAGACTCTAATCTGGGTTCTGCTCCCAAGACGCTCATGATGATCAATCATGCTAAAAAGACACCAGAGTACTCCAGGCCTAGGCCATCCTCTAATATGTGGAGGAAATCGCCTCTGGATTCTAAGGACATGTGCAGAAAGAAAGAAAATCGAAGGCAGACAGCTAGCAATCGATAGCCCAGGAGGGCTGGGGAATGTGGCATAGGTGAGAGAGGGAGTCCTGAGCACTCAGGGAGAAAACAGGAAGAGAATTAGAGCAGTCAGGGCTGCCGAAGGCAGGCAGGGCTGACAGCGTCCTAGGCTGGGCTTTTGCTTTCCCTCTGTAGGATAGAGCGAGAGCTAAAGGGAAAAGAAAAAGCCATCACAGGTGTATTTATTAGGAATAGCATGCCAGCTGAACCTGCAGTTAGAATCAGGGTGGACGAGGGAATAAAGAAAATTGATTCACTTTTGGTTTTAATTTTTAAAAATGGTTTAGAGCAGTGACAGGCAGCTGGCAGGCAGAGAGGTGACTGCACTTGTGCCAGGCAGCTCCCTGCTACCCATGCCCTGAAGCAGGAAGCTAGCAGCCCCTCCATCCTGCCTGAGCCTTAGCCATCCCTGCTGTCTCCTTCTCTGGGGTGACAGCGCTCAGGCAAGTCCCCATTTTGCTACTCTTTGGTGGCACGAGGGGCGGTGCTCAGCCAGCAGCATTTGGCGGAATTCTGCTCCGACATAGTGGCTCCTCTGCATCTGTTTCATTTGGAGACGGATCTGCATGGCACTCACATGGTCCCTGGGGGCACCATGACCCCTCCACGTGTGGGACAGTCCCCTGGGAGACACATCTGCCGGGCAGGGCTGAGGATCTGGAAATGCCCCCATACCCTGCCGAGGGCTCCAGGAACCTGGAGGCTCCAGGGTTGCAGCCCCTGCTCTTGAGCAGCCACAGGACCCCAGCCAATCCCTTATTGTACCCCGTTTCCTCCTCTGCAGAACAAGATGGCTGTGGGGCTGGTGGCAGAGAACGCAGCAGAATATCTGAATTTCAGATTGCAGCCTGTAAAAGGGCAGGAAACCCATGTGGTGGGCTGTGGGGAGAATTCCATGTTTTCTTGCTGCTGTCTTTCCTCTTACTAAAGACAAGCTGTCTGCGTACTTTCCGGGGTCCCCCTCCTTTGAGGAGGGCACATGAGCCCTTGGGCCCTCTTCATAGACCCCATTCACCCTCGTTCCCTCCTCTTCCTCCTCTCTTCCGGTTTCCCTCACTGCTGGGTCCCTCACATCAGCCTGCAAATCACCCACTGTTTGTCTCATACTCACAGGAGTGGAACAGAAAATTCAGGGCCCTCCTCAGCTCCCTGCAACCTTGGTCTCAGGGCCTTGCCTCTGTTTAAACCAAAATTCCCACAACAGGTCCCTCGGGGCATCATCTCTGCTCCCCTCCCCCAGCGTTTCTCGCAGCCCAGTCCAGCTGCTGCTGCGCCCTCCAGGGCACTGCTCCTAAAGTGCCTGCTTAAAGTCAAACCCAAGGACAAACTTTCCCTCCTTGTCCTGTGTGGCTTGTGCCAGCAGTGCCACCACTGATCCCCTGCTCTTTGACAACTCTGATCAGAAAGAGGATTTGTCTTCAGTTGTAGACTAGACACCACTTCCTGAAACAGTGGCTGTCACTGAGGTCTTGCTAGGTGCACAGTGCCCCATGCTTAGGAAATATTTAGTGAAAGTTGAAAGATTTATATGATCTGAAGAGAAAACAGTACCGTTAGGAAATTTTTAAAAATGCAGGCATAAATGGCACAGTGTCTGCCTGGCAAGCATGAGGTCCTGAATTCAATTCCTGGACCTGTTAAACCACCCCCCCAAAAAAAAATAAATAAATAAAACTGCAGACACAGACCTCAGGGGTAAAATGGGCGGACAACATAGGCTCAGAAAGCCCTGTTCTGAGTCCCGGATGTCATTTTCTTTGTATGGGGGGGTGACTTTGCCTTGTCTGACTTTAGTTTTGTGCTATGTAAACTGGGCATAAGTGATAACTGTAGTCTGCAGGAGGGCCCAAGAGACCCTGGAAGCCAGGCCCTGGGGCACCCAGTGTGGCAGGGTAAGCTGGGCTTAGTCGGTAAGGAGTCGCCACTCCTTGTGCAGGCTGTGGCTGTGGCTGTGGCTGGCACTTGCCGGCAGCAGCTGGGCAGCGCAGGTGTTCCAGGCCCTTCCTGCCCTGACACTGAAGCATCAAGCCCTGTTCCCAGCATGGAAGGCCTGGGACCACACAGTCCTCCCCAAACCACCTGGCAGGTAGGGGTACAGACAGGATTAGAGTCCTATTGAGGAATCTGGATTCCTCTCTGTACCCCTGGGGCCCCGGGGAACAGGACAGATTCAGGTGCAACGCTTTTATAAAATAAGTGACCCAAAACTCTTAAAACTCCTGGGCAGGTAAACCTCCACTCTCTGGCAGCTCAGAGAGAGGCTCACGGGCTGGTCCAGGGCCTCCCAGCAGCTCAGCAGCTCTGGGATTGTGCCACCCTGGTACCAGGACGCCCACTTCAGGGCCTGGCTGGGCCCAGGGCTCCTCTGGGAAGTGGGAAGGTAGAGGAGGAGGTTATAGAGCTTCGATTCCTCAGCCATGTGCATGCAGCTCCTCAGCCTCAGCCACAGGGCACTGACCCGAGGAGGACAAAGGGCCATCACCCAGGACCGCAGGCTTGGGGACAGCACAGCCATGCTGAGGAACTCATCAAGCTGAGCATTAAACCCTCTGCCCAGGTCTGGAGGGTCCCATGTCTCTGAGGAGACAGGCTAATTTCTTGGTCTTCCAGTAGGGGTACCCGCTCTCAGACACCCACCCCTCCAACGCCAGGCTGAACAACCTGACCTGTACTGCAGGAAAGCCTTCAAGGCTCAGCCACATCGCTTATGATATGGCCAAAGTCCGCTGAATGACCATTATCTCTGTTACCTCAGGCGAGGTCAGCCCAAGACAGTGGCTGTCCCCTGGCTGTGCAGGAGCCTCACAGGGAGCTTGGGCACGCTTGCCCCCCAGCCCCTCCTCAGCCTGACTATGCCAGAACTGGCCTGGAAGGGCAGGTGGGGTTGTTTTTAAAAGGTGACGCCAGGGCACAGCCAGGACTAAGGACACCAGGGCCAATGGACAGGTCAGAACGTGCTGGTTACAAGCACAGGCTCTGCCAACTCCAGCTTGGACCAAATGTCTCTGGGCTACTTGCTAACAAAGGACCTGGGGTGTGCTTCATCTCCCGATCTGTGTATCAAGAAAGCAACACTAACCAGATCATGTGCCAGTGAAGGAAGAGTGCTGAGTGGGCACAGGCTGGCGCCGCAGGGACTTGGGAGCAGCAGCAGACCACTGCCCAGCCCTCTGACAACGCTGCTTAGCTTCCTCTTCTCCACACTGGTTCATTCTGGTTACTTTTAGCCCTTCCTCTCTGGACTGAAATGCCCACCCTTTGTCACACAGAGGAACACACTTAGCTCCCTCTTCCAGAGGCTGGGGAATGGAGCCAGAACCAAGGGCGGTAAATAAGGGGAGGAGCCATCCTAGGCCTCCTACCTGCTGGGTCAAACCTCACCTCCTTCCCTATGGCAGGAACCACACGCTCTGTGTGCATGCCGGTCCCCAGAGGAGCAGGGCTCCTTTGGCAGAGGCCACTGAGACCCAGATCTTCAGCTCTGCACAGAGCCCAGACATCCTACCTCAGACTAGAGTAATGGGGTCTCCCTCTAGCCTAGTGTAGCTTGCTGCTGCGTGCACAGGGATGTTCCACAAGAGAGCTGGGCGCTGACTCTGGAGCCCTCATACGTTGTCCGGGAGGAACCCTGGGTCACCTGGGACCTGGAGCTGGTGCCTCACAGGGAGCTGCAGCAGGCCAGGTCCAGAAGTCAATGACTGCCTTGTCAAGAGTGCAGCACCATGGCTACACGCCGAGAACTTGGAGACACACACACAGGGTCCCGGGGCCTGGCAGAGTCCAGCAGGCTCCAGTGCATAGGGCAGAGCCTGGGGGCCTGGTGGCAGGGAATGGCCTGCGAGGCGCCTTTGCCTTTCGGCCTGGCTCCCTATGCTGTTTTGACCCAAGACAGCAGTTACAGCCTGCAGGAGACACTGAGGAGGGGTGTCCCAGGAAGGACAAAGGTCACTATCAGTGTAGTGCCAGGGCCCAGGATCAGGCACCTGGGGTTGCCGGCTAGACAAGCAGGCCAGACCAACGACATTTTCTCTACAGAAGACGTAGAGTCCAGATGTGGACTGGCCCCTGTTTCAAGAACAGTCCCCTCCACGCTGCTGTCTGAGTGTGACCATTTTTGTCACCATCTATGCACTAACGTTCTCTAAAATTCCCTGCAGTCCTTGCTGGCTGTGTCATCTGGGGCAGGTTACTTAACCCCTCTGAGCCTTGGACTTTTTGTGTCCAGGAATTCCTACCTTTCAGAATTAAGGAAAGGACCCTGATGTTACACCCCGCCACCATGTTGGGCCTAGGAAATGGCGGCTGTGAGCACTCTCTTTTGCTTTCTGTACTTGGCCTGCTGTAGCTCACCAGGCTTTGCAGCTCCCTGTGAGAAGGCACCACTTCTTCGTTTACGCTCTAATGTTTTTGGTCCTGGGCCAACAGTCAGTGGTGAGTTTAATCTGAGGTTCTTATTCCAGAAAACAGAGACGAGAGAGCCCAGCAAGAGTTGCTTTCTAAACCATCCCCAAATCTGTTCCTGGCAGAAGGAAATGAGCCAGGGTGGGAGGTGACCTTGGAAATGACATAATTTGGAATGTGTGTATGTGTGCTTGTTCGTTTGTTTTTTTGGGGGGTGCTCCCGTTCAAATAACAAATGTTTTCCACCTTAGCAAACTATTAAAAGCCAAGTATGGAAACAAACAGGTTGCCCCTTGGCTAACGGAGCTGCAGATGGCAGCAGGAAACAGCCCCATCCGACTTGCTCCTTCCCCTAGAGTGGCCCTCAGGACACAGGGCCGGCCAGCGCTGCATGCAGGGAAATCTGGAAGAGAGGGAGGCGCAGAGAGGTGGGCAGCAGGCATGAGGAATGAGGCAAAGAAAAATGGCCTGCAAAATACACAGCGCCCAGCACGCTCGCTTCCTGGAGCCCGCCCATGAATCGAGGGGTGACAGGTCTCTCATCTCTGATGCCAAGAGCCAGGAGCTCCGGGCAGCCGCAGGTACTACATCCGCACCTGCCAGCACTTGGGAAGAGGCAATAAAGCATCGTGGCAGGGCTGGGAATGCTAAGTGTCTGCAGCTGGAGGATAGCCGCGCACGCTCCCTGGCAACGAGGGCAGCTCCAGGACCACACCGGCCACACTAGTTGGCTCGGCCTCCTGCGTAGCCTGTGCCCAGGGGCAGGGCAGCCGATGGAAGCAGGCCAGGACAGGTGCACGCACAGGCTAGCTTGGTGCTGGCCAGCTGGACAGGCAGCGACCTCTGGCAGGAAGTCTGGTGGACAGGCCAAAGCTGGGACGCTTGAGTCACCAGTAAATAAAAGGAGGCAGTAAAGCAGCCCCATAAAACAGTCACATCTGGAAATAGGTGTGGGCGGTGGGTGGTGGAGACCGTGGGCAGGGCCCTGCTAGATCACGGCCACAACCATGTTTATAGAAAGCTGGCATGATGGCACACACTCGTAATTCTAGCCCCAGGGAGGCTGAGGCAGAAGGACTGCCAAGAGTTTGAGGCCAGCATGGGCAAGGCCAGCTTGACCATGTAGTGAGACTCTGTCTCAACAAAGAAAAACAAAATAATGTTTCTATAGCAGCTTGGGACACACGGGCATGGACCCCACCATCACAATAACCCTGAGAAGCAGGCGGCGGCGGCCTCTTACAAACAGGAGCTTGTGGCAGCGCAGAGGTCACAGCCTGGCACTGAGGCAGGCAGGATATGGCCCGGAGGCTCTCCCAAGCTGGGCTGCTCAAAGTCCACTGAGCCCACCAGTCCTGGGGACACAGGAGTGCAGACCTGTGCACAAGTGCTGCAGGGCCTGGGTCACTACTGAGCTCCTGGTGCTGCTGGCCCACGGGCCACACCAGAGTAGCACGGCTCTAACCACGGTGCTCCATCCCTAGGGATGTCTTCGCCACTCTAGTAAGTCCAACCCCTGCTCCGGACTCTGGGGGCATCTGTGAATTCCCGGATGGCAGAGAAGGCTACCCAGGGCATCAGAACTGTAGGGGGGTGGGATGTGGGAAGTCTTAGAAAATTGTAATCTGTATGTGTGGTGCATACCTAGAATCACAGCATTCTGCGAAGCTGAGACAGAAACATCACAAACTCAAGCCTATCATGGGAAACTTTGACTCTCATTCAAAATGAAAGCTATAAATAAAAAAGAAAATATAGAGGGCTGGAGATGGGACTCAGGGCAAAGAACCTGGATTCAATCCCTACAGCCCACAGAAGAGAGGAGGAGAGATGAGGGGAGAAGTAAGGGGAGGGGAGGAGAGAAAAGCCTGTTCCTGGGCTGAAGGTTCCACTGTTCTCTGCAGTTGAGCTCCATCTCCCTCACACACACACACTTCAAGAGTTCAAGAGTTCAAGGCTTCAAGAGTTCAAGCATTGTCTGAATAACTTTTTCTTTAACACCTCACCCTGTGCCCCTGGGAAAAGTTGCGGGCAAAGTGGGCAGCTATGGGCAGGGAGGGAGGGGCTCCAGACCATGCAAGCAAACATAATCCAGACGTCTCTGTTGGACACCCACCTCCCCACCAGCACCCAGGGATGTCACAGCCTGCTCTGTAGCTGGTCCTGCTCCCTGGAAGGGTGACCCCCCCCCAGCAGCATCCACTCAATGCACATCATAGGACCCCCTCCCTTGGGACCAGACTATGGCCCCCAAGGCTACATTTCCCCCCATGCTAGGTTTGGAGACACTCTGAGTGTCCCTAAGGCTACCCTTTGTCAAAATGTAATCCCTGACTTGAGGTGGTCAAGAGGGAAGCTTAATCTGAGGTGGCATTGAGAAGGGGGATCCTGGGGGTGGCGCCATGATGGTGGAGTCCCAGGATTGAATCCTGGTGGTCCCGTAAGACGAGACTCCTTCTCCCTCCCTCAGGACTGCAGCAAGGCCATCACCAGGTACAACCTCCAATCTGGCACCACCAGAACCATGAGCCAAAATAAACCTCCTCTCTGGGGGCTGGAGAAATAGCTCAGTGGCATAAGCGCCTGCCTGGCAAGCATAAGGTCCTGGGTTCAATCCCCGGTACCAAAAAAAAAAAAAAAAAGACTGTACATCTCAGCTTGTGATGCAGCTAGTGACTTCCGAGCACTGTGAGCGGAAACAAGGCATCATTTCTAAGAAGAGTTCTTAGAAACAACTGGCATTTCCTCCTCTTCCTTCTTTCTCCTGATATAAATGCCAGAGCAAGATGGGGTGACCTCGGACACAAGAGTTACACTTGGTGAAGTGACTACGTTCCTGCCCCTGGAGAATATCATAGACATTGTAGGCAACTTCTCTGGTCCCAAACTCAAGAGGAAAATGACCTGGCACCTTGTTTTGGCCACACCTCTTTCAGAATTTTCTGTAAGTCCCAGCTGAACTTAATGCTACTGAATCCACACCTCCAAACTCCTGCGGACGTGGACTGTGGTGTGGTGTCTTGTGTTCACCATGCTAGTCTACAGAGGGCTACCACTGGCTTCCTCCTCCCTGGTTCTGAAGTGAGCACTGTGGGCTGGGACTGTCCACATATGACCACACCACCTCGAGGCAGGGGGCCTCACACTTGACACAAAGCAGGTCACAGCACTGTGGGGAACATTTTCAGCTGCTCCTTGCAGCTGCAGCTCCACGTCCACGTTTGTGGCCCTTACCAGGATGTCAGAGTCCTCAGGATCCCTCCTCGAGGCCAGGCTGGAGCAGTTGCGCAGCTTGAATGCCCAATACTCCTTGGCAGTGACAAAGAAGTTCCATGGCAGCAGACCGCCAATGCCCAGGCTGAAGAAGATGGCGTAGGTAGCGTGGCAGTGGTCCTCAGGTCTCTGCAGGCCAGGTGGCGGGTGGTCCAGCTGCTTCCCAAGGCTGCCGGTGGCTCTGTAGGTGGCATTGGAGCTGAGACAGGCATCCTCTGGGACAAAGGCCACTGTTGGGGCAGGGAGAGACCCAGACAAGGGAGGTGAGCAAACACTGCAGCCAGGCACGGGGGACTTGCATATAAAACTGTACCCGCCCCTGGATCACCAGGGCCTGGGCTGCTCAGAAGTAGAGGAAGACAGGACATTAGAAGTGATGTCAAGGTCACCTCAGCCATGCCAAGGCAAGGCAGGTAGCACACAAGGGTGGGGCAGGTTGGTGTGAGACACTGTGGCCCAACCTTAGAGGCAAACCTGGTCGCAGGTATCCCCTTTCCGCTGTATGTGGCCTTTGAATAGTGAAGGAGGATGTTCCAGGGCATTTCCAATCTCTAAATCTTTCCAACTTTCCAGGGCAAAGAACAATCTCTAAATCTGTCCAACTTTATAGTCAACAAGTGAGGACAGTGCATAGAAATGATATTCATGCAAAAAGGTGTGTCAGGGAGAAAACTCACATGCACACACACCCCACACATTACACACCCCTCTGCTCTGCACAGGCCACCTCCAAAAGGACACTGAAGAGATTTCTTCAGTCTTGCTATGTAGCTCAGGCTGCTCTTGAACTAACTATGGAGCCCAGGCTGGCCTTGGATTCACAGGGATCCTCCTACCTCAGCCTCCCAAATGCCATTAAGGCATGTGCCACCACACCCAATGAAGACATCTGTGACAGTGGAGAGAGATGGGGGGGCACCTCACGGCTCATTCTTTTTTGTGCCTTTTGAACTTTGAGCTATGTGAATTTATTAGCTTTTCAAAAATAAAAATTTAAATTATAAATAAAAACAAAGGCACTTGAATTAAATAAACTTTTTAAAGTGCAGGAAGAATATCTAGAACTGCCGCCAGAGCCAGTGCAACCATGCAGAGTCCTCACTTCAGTGGTGGGGAAACAGAGGCCTAAGCACAGCCCACAGGGTAGGACGCGATGGTGCTGGAATCCGCAGGTCCTGCCCAGGGCGCTGTCCGCTCATCTATCCCCTGACCACACTAAAGGAGAAGTCTGGGTGAGTGCCGCCTGTGCGGCCTTGGTCACCTTGCCAGACTTGGAGTCCTGCTCTCCCCACTCAGCAACCAGGGAGGCCTGTTTTACGACAGTCAGTGACTCCCTCTGTCTGTGGGATTCCCACTGTCCGGGGGGCCCAGCCCGGAAGTGAAGTCAACAAACAGTGCCACCTCCCCTGTCACCCTGGGTTGTCACCTGGCTCGCTGGCATCCCACTTATTGCTGTCCATGGCACCCGGAGTAGGACAGCAGCTTACAGATGGGGACTGCTCCCACAGTGCTGAGGATGGGACTGTCCAGGATGCCCCTGGCAGCTTCCTCATGACCTAGCGATGAATAAACACACTCACTGCATCACTGCTGACAGAGGGGGCGGCGGGGTGACTCAAAGCATCAAGCCAGGAGCATCTGCCTGAGACGGGAATACCCCGACAGGGCCCAGCACCCTTTGCGACATCAGGGAACATCAGGGCACTCCTTGGCATCAGCCAAAGTTACTGTTCCTTTTTCAGAGAGAAAGACTGAGGCCTTCAGGGCCCTTGTTCTGTTCCACATTCAAACAGAAAGAATCCCAAGAGCTAAAGGCCAGCCCAGAACTCACTACGCCAAGGCCATGTCTAGCACAGGAGCCTGGCAAGAGCCTAGTGTGGTGTTAGTTATGACTACCAGATGCCATTCTCAGATGAGGGGTCCACGGCCAAGTGTGGCTGTGGCTCACCCAGGGTCACTCTGCTACCACTGCAGTCACACTGCTGGGTGGTCTGGGACTCCCCCAGACTCCCCTGTCTCCCCAGAAGGACAGGCTGGGAACCTGACCTTGTATCTCTGCCAGGTTCTAGTTCCTGCCGGCCTCAAAGCCAGGGAGCTTCGAGCAGAGAGGAGGTGGCCCTGCAGGCACACTCATCACCTTTCACTGAATGTCTGGGCTCTGTACCCCATGACACCATGCCTAGCAGGGCACTGCCAATGCAGGCGGGGTAACTCGGGATCCTGGCCTCCTGTGTGGCGTGCCCATGTGGGGCACTCGGACAAGGCTGCAGAGCACCTGGGCCCAGAGCGTCCCTCAACAAGCCTGTTTTTAAACTTCTTTGGCCAAGCAGGGCCCCTCAATCACCCAGCATAAACCCTAACCAGACAGGGCATGCATGCGTGTGCGCGCACACACACATGCTCAGAATTAGTGCCAGAAAAGGGAGAAGGCAATGAAGACGCTCAGAGAAGCACAGAACTGCAAGAGGTGCGAAGGTTGTAGCTGGGAGGGGGCTGCCTCGGCCCCCACCCACCCAGGGCACCTTTCTGGTCCTGCGCCTATTTGTCCAGGACCACTCAGCCTTGACCAAGCTTCTGAAGGAGCCAGGAATTTTCTCTAACCCGGGTCACAGGCTGGGGCACTGGAGTGAGCCAAGTCTTATTACTCTTCATAAAAGCTAGCTGCTGGCTTTTGGATTAGAAAAAGACAAAAGAAGGTAAGGAAGCGCCCAAGCCTGCTCCGCGTGGCCACCCCAGCCTGGCCTTGCTCCTTCCCCGGGGACCTGGCGCTGCAGCCGCCTGTGGGCCTGGAAGCCCGGGTGCATTTCCAGCCAGCGAGATCCCCGGCTCTTGCCAAGGCAGTAGTCCTGCCCCCGGGTAGCAGCTAAGCCACAGCAGAACCGGCCTCCAGATCCTCGGGCTGCTTGGTTCACACTGAGCCCGGGGCCGGACTCTAAGGTCCAATCTCAGGGAGGAGCAAGGGCGTGAGGGGAGGAGAGAGCTGCAGACCCGAGCGGGGGCGCCGCACAGGTGGCCGGGATCGCGACCAGGACTAGGGGGCCAGGGAGCGCCGCGGGGCCCGGCCCGCACTTACTGTCGCCGCCGCGCCGCCGCCACAGCCTCCGGGCCGTGAGGCCACTGCGACTTGGGCTCCGCAGGCCGTAGGCCGGGCTCCTCCTCCCGCCCCGCCCCGCGGTTCTTCCCGGTTCGCCGGCTGCTTTGGTTTCGACCCCTGCTGCGCTCCCGGGCGCCCCCTGTCGGCGCGCGCTGGGCCGGCGCTCGCCGCTCACAGGCCTGCACCGTGAGGCTGCTCGCCCGGGAACCCTGCGCACGATTCCGTGGTGCAGCCGCCTCGTCCGGCATCTCTCTGAGTCAGTGCGAGGCCTCGCGCTCCCACGGTGAGCGTGGTCTCCTCTGCTCTGCAGAGATTTCCGGGAGGCCCGGAATCCGAGGCGCAGGGGGCGACAGTGGGCAAGTCCAGCTTCACTTCTGACCTTGGCCGCTGTCTGCAGCCACAGCTGTGTGTGTGGCCAGGAACTTTCAGTCCAGAGCTGCGACCTGCAGAAGGAAAGAGGCTTTATTAGGGTCTTAGGAATTGCAAGTTGGAAACACAGACTCAAAGGAGCAGGCATGGTGACGCGCCATAAACCCAGCGCTCAGGAGGCTGCGTAATGAGGTCAAGGCCAAGCTGAGGGGCATAGCAGGACCCTGCCTCAAAAAACAAAGAACAAAGCAAACAAACAAAAACCTCCACAGACT
>NW_004524581.1:10775179-10781633 GCF_000260255.1 Octodon degus | reverse complement strand
AAATAAATAAATAAAATAAAATAAAAAAACCAAGAGGCAGCAGCCTGAACACAAAATCACATGTAACTCCTGCTTTCTGTTGACCTTCTGGCTCCATTGTGAGTTGTTTTCAGGGTTACCTTTAACCGGGCTCTCTTTTTGAAACCAGTTCTGGGGATCAAACCTAGGTCCTCATGGATGCTAGGCAAATGCTCTACCACAAAGCTACATCCTCAGCCCTCAGGTGTCATGATTTTCCCTTTTATTTTCACAAGTGTGTGCATGGGAAGAAAAGCAAGAATCTTCCGTACTCCACTCCTGGCCCTATATATTGATCAGTCCAGATCCATGTTCTAGGGAACTTGGCAGGGCCTGACCTTGTGGCCTGCAATAGCCCATCCTCCGAGATGTGCCACAGTGCCCTCAAGGTGCGCTCTCACTGGTGTGGGCCAGCACTCGCTATCCTGGCCCTTCCTAGAGCTGAGGCTCCCCCTCCTTTTCTCTGCCTTGTTTCGCTGGATGCAGAACAAATGTTCATTAAGTGATGAATGCCATCAGTCATTCCATTCATCAGGTCTGGGCTTGGAAACTGACCCATCAACACACTTCCCTAGCAGGCAAGTTGGGGGAACAGCACCCTGAATCACCCGAGAGGCTGGAAGCTTCCAAGGTGAATCTTGGCTTCACACTTATGAGCAGATAAAAGGTGAGGAACCTGACAGGTTTTTCACAGCATCACAGCAGAGAAACAGGCAGAAGGAAAAAGGGAAAGAGGCTTTAATATCTTGGAGGACACAGAGAGAATCTGGGAAAGATAAGGGAATCTCTAAGAGGAAACAAAGGGAGGTTGAGCCTTTTATGGCCTTTTGCCGGGGTGGAGCTTGAGGGGGGATGTTTAGATATATCTGAGGAGCTGATTGGGGTCTTCCCTGAGGCAGCGGGAAAGGTGAAAGAAAATTGCATGCTGGCTGAGTTGGAGAAGAAGGGGGAAGGTGGTCTCTGGGAAGATGAGCTGTTGTTTTAAGGGCTTCAGCCGTATTAGATGACCACTATAATGATTCAGCAATTCATACTAGGGCCACAACATATCAGAACCCTCTGTGACACTCAGGGTCCTCTGATAAGTGAGGTGCCAGGTGCCAGGCCCTCCCTGCAAATGTTCAGTTCCAAGTGAGGTAAGATAGAAGAGATACAGGGTAGGGAGGACAAAAGGAATTCATAACTACACTAGTTGCACTTTTCAGAGGACTGCAATTCTGGGATCCATGGAAGTCACACAAGGCAATCCATGCAGTGTTCCCTTGGTGAAATGTAGGGTCCTTCCAGACCCCTGAAGTTCCTCAGGAATACTGGGGTGCACACACTGGCTTAACTGAGAAAATAAAGGGCAGGAACCTGATCCTAAGATAAAGGAACAAGTTGAGGGAATCCCAAAAATGCTTTAATTATCCATTTCAAAAAATGAAACAAAAAATAAAAACAAAACTTAAAAAGGGGCTAGGGAGATAGCTCAGTAGAATAAGTGCTTGACTGGCAAGCACAAGGGCCTGAGTTCAATCTCCGGTTCTGCCAAAGAGAGAGAGAGAGAGAGAGAGAGAGAGAGAGAGAGAGAGAGAGAGAGACAGACAGAGAGACAGAGAGACAGAGAGACAGAGAGAAACAGAGAAACAATACTGGGCCAGTAGGCATCTTCTCCTGGGGTCTCCACTCCTGCAGTGCGGCACCAGTGTTCCCACTCTAGGATATAATGTGTCTCTCTCCCTTAGGCTAGCACTTTGACAGTGAACTTCTCAATTGAAAGTTCAAATGAAATTAATTAATCAATAAAATAAAGGTCCCACCAGATAGCTCAGTGGATTAAAGTGCCTGCTTTAGCAGGTGCAGGGACCAGTGTTTGATTCCCAGCGTGCCCCATGCCAGCCCCGCTCCCAGGGTGCACAAGTGATTGAGACTGCTCATGGTGGCATGCGCCTATAATCCCAGCGCTTGGGAGGTTGAAAACAGGAGGATCACTACAGTCTGATCTATGTAGTGAGACTCTGTAGACCCTATACTAAAATGCTTTTTGTTTGTTTGTTTGTTTGTTGTATTTTTTAGGGAAGGTCTACAGTGTGTTCAGGGTTTCACTACTAGATTGGACTCGTAGTGATCCACCTGTTTACAGTCTCCCAAGTGCTGGGATTACAGGTGCACACCACCACACCCAGTGTCAATTGCTGTCTCAGCATGGGGCGGGGAGCAGGCAGGGCTGGCCCGGCAAGTCTTGGGATCACATCCCCAGCCCCTGTGCCTGCTTGCAGGTGCTTTAATCTGCTGAGCTATTTGACTGACCCTCTGTCTACTGTTTAAAAAAATTTTAAGTCCTGATAGCTCTTTTTTATGTAATAGGAGCCAAGATCGCAATCTTAAAGTCTAAGTAGGGTGGGCTAGGCTCCTTATCTCACTTTGGGAACCTTCTCAGATCAGCAAGAGATTAGGGAGTGACTGGTTGTGGGGGTTCGGAATATGTGTGACCTTCTGATTAGACATCTAGCACACATGTGCAGAACAGTTCCCAGCGCCTTCTGATGGACCAATCAGAGTGCGAGCTTCCATTCTTTTTGCAGAACTGGACCAGGTTTTTGACTGGACGGCCTAGACCTGACATCAGCCTGAGGAGTAGAGACCCAAAAATGGCAGCCATGGAGCTCTTGGCCTCTGTGCTCTCTCACAGTGGTTAACTCCTACCAGATGCACTTTTCCTGCTTTTAGTTGGTCTGAACTCATTCTGCAGAGCATATTTCGTTTATATATATTTACTACAGGGTCTACAGAGATTGGATTTGTAGTGATCCTCTGGTTTTCAGCCTCCCAAGTGCTGGGATTGCAGGCGGGTGCCACCATGCCCAGTCTCAGTTGCCCTCTCAGCATGCCCTGGAGACAGGGCCGGCATGGTACGTGGTGCTGGGGATCAAACTCTGGTACCTGCAGCTGCCTAGCAGGCGCTTTAGTCAGCTGAGCTATCTGGCTGGCCCTTCTTTTCCTATCTTTCATAATGTAAAAGCTCTTTATCTTTTCTGCCTGTCTTGACCACCTCTAAAAGGAGACTCTAACACCCCAAAACCTGGTAACATAGTGATACTGATATAGGTATGATATCTTACCTCCAAATAAGCCAAACAATAAAGGAGTGTTACAGGGAGAAAAACTGATCTCGGGTGGGTGACCTGCAAACGATACAGGGAACCTCCAAATGATACAGGGGAAAAGGGAAAAATGATCTCCCGACCTGACCTGGATGAGTTCATGTTCTCTAAAACCGAAGAATGAATTTTAGGAACAAACGGAGGTTATGAGCAGAATATATTTATTTAGGGAAAGTTCCAGTCCGAGAGAGGGACAGGAGGGGGCCCCCCGAGTGGGTTGTCCCTGGGAAGCTGTCTCTTCCAGGGACTTTTGTAGTGTAAAACTATGTGGGCTAAGGTGGAGAAAGGGGAAACTCCCTTAGGTGGATGTGGGGTGGGAAAAAAACTAAGGTCAACCATTGGTATTACATTGTTCAGGTAAAGTTGATTAAGCCTAAAACCAAATGGGGAAGGGAGTCACATAGTAAGCAGGCATGAATGTGAAACAGGACTTTATCTGGTAGCCATCGGATGAGTCTTCTTGGCTTTCTCAGGGAGAAGATCAATCCTGGATGCTAATCTTTAGGGAGGTCAGCATTTGTTTGATCTTTGGTCTCTAGGTCTGGCTCACAGCAGGAGCATCAGTCTCTCTCACAGTTGTAAGGTATCTTGTCTCCTGTGCTGTCTCCTTCGAGGGCCTGGCCCTGTCTGACTGCCTATATTTCTATCTAATTTGGCTGCCTGCAACAAGAGAACTATTACAACTTCCAACCTGCTAGCCTACTAGGTGGCCAATACACCTAGTTTGTGTTCTCTAAAATCAGACATTGAGTTCTAGGAGCAACTGAGATTATGAACAGAAATTAGTTATTGGGGGAGAGAAAAAGCTCCTATGTAAGAGAGACAGAAGAGGTCCCAAGTGGTTAGCTGAGGCCATTGCTTAACATGGGAGTTTATAGAGCAAAACCATGAGGTCAGGTGGATCTAAGGAGGGACAAAACTGTAGTTAACTAATAAGATCACAAGTATAGTTGCTTAGGTAACTTTTTTTTTTTTTTTTTTTTTTTTTTTTTGTCTTTTAGGGAAGGATCTACAGGGTCTCACTACTAGATTGGATTCATAGTGATCCGCATGTTTACAGCCTCCCAAGTGCTGGGATTACAGGCATGCGCCACTATGCCCAGCCTCAGTCGCTGTCTCAGCATGCACTGGGGGGCGGGACTGGCACAGCAGGCCCTGGGGCCTGCTTACACACATTTCAGTCCGCTGAGCTCTTTGGCTGGCCCTGACCTATTCTTTATTCAGGACAGGAAAAATCCTAGGATGTACCTCTAGAAATAGACATTGACATCTCAAAAACCAATAACAGAAGTATTTAAAGGATGTTTTTAGGTAAAACATCTTAGATCACTCATTAAAAAAAAAAAAAGCGGGTGTGATGGGGCACACCTGTGCTGGGCCACACCTTCCCAGAACTCTTGGGGAAGCTGAAGCAAGAAGAATTAAAGTTCAAGCCCAGCCTGGGCAATTTATTGACTTATTGAGACTCTGTCTCAAACAAAGAAACAAACAAAAAAAACTCTACAAGGGTCGGGGATGTAGCTCAGTGTGAAGGCCCTGGGCTCAATCTCTAGTGCCACAAACAAAAACCTGACCAGAAACAACAGAGTGGGCCTTTGCCTTTCCCCGCTAAATGGGCAATTGAGCCTAGGAGGCCTCTGCATAGCTTCACAAATTCCACCCTGCCCTCAAATATTCCCTGCTGCGGACCTTAATGCCTCTCTCCAGGCCCACACTCCACCCTCCTTGTGTTTTTAACTCTGCCTAATGAAGCCTCTCTAAGCCTCTCACAGACCTACCCTGAAAACTCTTTTCTGTGACAGAGTCAAGAACTTACAGTGTGGGCTAAGTTGGAGGAACTCTTGGGCTCTGCCTGAGTGATAAGACCAGGTAATGAAAACATCTATCCTGATAGATTATTAGAAAAGAGAGTCAAGCTGGGTGTGGTGGCTCAATTGGGAGCCTGAGGCAGGAAGATCGCTGTGAGTTTGAGACCAGGCTGAGCTGCAATAACGAGTTCAAGGCCATCTTTTTTTTTTTTTTTTTTTTTTTTTGCAGAACCAGGGGTTGAACTCAGGCTCTTGTGCTTGCCAGGGAAGCACTTATTCTACTGAGCCATCTCACAGGCCCTCAAGGCCATCTGGAACTACACAGTGAAACCCAGTCTCCCTTGGTTGAGGGTAGGAGAGAGAAAGGGAGAGGGAGAGGGAAAGGAAGGAGACTCTCTTTAGAGGTTAAATGTCCTTCATGAAAGGCAGCTTGTCCTGTTGGCAAGCTTTTCCTTTGTCTTCATTTCTCACAGTGATCAACTCAAAATGATCCTTCTGCCAAAAAGGCATAGTTTGGGCTCGTGGGTTAGCGCTACTTTGGGGTAGCCAGTTCTGACCCCCTCAGTGTCTAGGAAGGGAATGGCCACACTCGCGCCCTCACAGGCTCCCCACTGGTCTCTGAAGTGGGGCCGGGACACAGGGAACATTGCAGTGGAGGTGATGTCACCACCAGGAAGCACGGCTAGCCTAAGGAAGAGGAGGATGTGTAGATGCTGAAGTGTGGCCTCCCAGGAGGTGTCTATGCTTCTTTGCATTATTGGGTGGGGGGCTGGGGTGGAACCCAGGCCTTATGTGTCGTAGGCAAATGCTGCATCGCTGAGCAACACCCCCAGCCCAGACATCTGTACTCTAAAACACATATGCAAGAGAAAAACAAGGAGGAGGAAAAGGTGAGGAAGGGGACAAATGGATGGATGGACAGATGGGAAAGGAGAAGGGAAGGAAGGCAGGGGGAGAGGAGGGAGAGGGAGTCTCCATACCCCTAAGCACTTTCTACTAGCTTCATACTTTATGCCTGTAGCCCTCTCAAGGAGCCTGCCGTCCCTCCAGGGTTTGGGTGCCCTGAAAGGCTCTGGGTGCCGACAGGAGCCTTCTGGCTACCCTAGTGTTGTAGGCAGCTAAATTAGATAGAAATATTATAGGTAGCCAGACCCGGCCAGGCCCACAACTTTACAGCTATGCAAAAGACACACCCTCTTGCTGTGGGCCAGGCCTCAAGAAAGGAGTAAACAGGGCCTGCCAAATAGCTCAGTGGATTAAAGTGCCTGCAAGCAGGTGCAGGGGCTGGGGGTTGGATCCCCAGGCCTGTCGGGCTGGCCCCACCCCTGGAGTGCGTTGAGACGGCAATTGAGACGGCGTGGTGGTACGTGCCTGTAATCCCAGTTCTTGGGAGGCGGTAAGCAGGTGGAGCACTCTACGACTCCGATCTGGTAGTGAGACCTTGAACACCCTGAAAAGAAAAGGAAAGAAGAAGAAGAAGAA
>NW_004524581.1:10736872-10775079 GCF_000260255.1 Octodon degus | reverse complement strand
AGAAGAAGAAGAAGAAGAAGAAGAAGAAGAAGAAGAAGAAGAAGAAGAAGAAGAAGAAGAAGAAGAAGAAGAAGAAGAAGAAGAAGAAGAAGAAGGTAAATGCAGCCGCATGCATACTTCCCTAGGGATGGGCAGCAGGGATTGACATCCTAAATAGGTGTCAATCGTCTTGAAAGAGCCAGAGTCGCTAACCCAACACCCAACAGGAAGAGAACCTGTTCTATTCACACCCTTTTGCTACATGACTTGTTTCTCATTTGGTCCTGGACTTCATCAATTTTACCTGAGCAATGGTGCTTGTAATCTCATTGTTTGACCACATTTTTTTGTTCCACCTCATGCCCACCTAAGCGAGTTCTTGTGTTCTCCACCACCTTAGACCCGCCTCACTGCATGGTTTTACTCTATTAAAAAATCCCTGGAAGAGACAGCTTTCTGGGGATAACCCACTCAGATCCCCTTCTGTCCCTCTCTCGGACAGGAGTTTTCTTTCCCCCAGTAAATATATTCTGCTCTTAACCTCTGTTTGTTCCTAAAATTCATTCATCAGTTTTAGAGAACACGAACTTGTCCCAGGTACCTTTCAGGTCGGGAGTTTCATTCCCCTGTATCACTACAAAGGCTGTCTCTGGCCCCAGGGAACCATGGGTTAGGATGTCAAGGCTGGCTAGGGGGACCCAGGGGGAGGTCCCCTGGCCTGGAGGACAGGACTGGACTCAGCAGCCAGCTGGCCCTAGTTTTGGGCACTGGTTAGCTCTAGGACATCAAGCTCCATTTTCAAAGATTGATTTATTTATTTGGTATAGGGTCTCATGCTCTCAGCTTCCCCAGCGCTGGGATTACAGGTATGTGCCACCATGCCCATTTTTGGTGGCCACCTGCACAGCATGTGGTACAGGGGCTTGAACCTGTGTCCTTGTGCTTGCCAGGCAGGCACTTAAACTGCTGAGCTTTCTCCCTGGCCCCTCAAGACCCATTTTCTTCATTTACAGGGTGTGACCATGCTGCAGATGCCCCATAAACAGAATCAATTCCTTTAAGCAAGGTGACCTGAGGAGCTGTAGGGCTGGAGAGGGGCAGTCCCTTTCCTCCCCAAGGAAAGGTTCACACTTGCACTCCTGTAACAAAGACAGGCCCGCAGGAGGAGAGCGGAACAGATTTAGTTAATCGGCCTTCGGAAATGAAGCTCCAAGGTGCAGGGGGAACTCTCCATTGTTACCCTCAGGTTCAACCAAGTGTGGACAACTATGTAGCCCTGAGAGTGGACAAAGAGCTGTGATATTTCCTGAGTGTACAACGTCGGACTCTGGGTGGTGTTTCTCCCTTGGCCCAGGGCCCAGGAATAGGGGCTTTTCTGGAAAAAGGAAGGGCATCACGTCGGTAGGGCTTATGGCAGGCTTTGAGGGAAGGTGGTCTAGTTCCTAGGGACCAGGAGTAGGCCAGAAGGACAGAAGGGGAGAGGGGGAGAGAGAGAGAGAGAGAGAGAGAGAGACAGACAGACAGACAGACAGACAGACAGACAGACTGCTTTTGAGCTGCTTCTGAGGTCCCTGTCACTTTAGCTCAGTTTGAGGAAGTGTCTCCTGAGCCTGTACTCTGTTGACAACCATGGCGCTGAGTTCCCAGGAGCAGATACTGTGTTCAATTCCATTTTGGTTATGAAAAGTTGAGGGGCAAAAAGTAAGTGCCAGCTCAGAGTTGCCAGGTAAGCAGGCTGCAGAGCCAGGGTTCCGAGTGATACCTTTCTGCCTCCAGAGGCCACCAGGGGAATCCCATAAAACAGGCCCTGCTTTCCCACACTAGGGCCCTGCGAGCTCCCTCCTCTCCCTGGTGCAGGAGGCAGGCGATCGGAGCCAGCAGGGCAGGCGTGTGCATCACCTGGGCTCCAGCTCCGGCCCAGGTACCAGTCCCTGCCAGCCAGGACTGCAAGGCTGCTGTGGGAGGGTTTGTGGGCGGATGCTGCCACCTCGTGGCGCTGCACTGTCACTGTTTGTGCACTGTCACCGTTTGTGCCCACTGGATGGGCTTGCTCTGGAAGGCCTTCTCCCAGGACGGTCCACCTCGCTGCTCAGCCCCAGCGCTGCCTCCAGGATCAGGACCTTTCCTTTCTTAAGCTTCTCTTTTCTTTCTTTCTTTTCTTTTTTTTTTTTTTCGGAACCGGGGATTGAACGTAGGCCCTTGCAAGCACTTATTCTACTGAGCCATCTCTCCCCGGGCCCTTAAGCTTCCAGACGCACAGCCTCCATCGCATTCTGCCGCCTCTTTTTGCTTTCTCGCATCACGTCGTCTGTGGAGGTGTAACCTGCACGTCAACTAGTATGGGAGTCCTAAGCGCAGCGTGTATGAATGATCACATAGTGGACACTTTCGCAGCACCAGCACCTGGACTAAGAAACAGAACATTCCTGGGGTTCCAGAGCAGGTCCCTCCGCTCGGGTCCTACAGCTCGGAATGCAGCAGCAGGGAACAGGGATACAGCTTCTGCCTCAGGAATGGGACTGGGCACAAGGTCTGCGCCACGGGAGGTCTGCAGCCTTGGGCTGGAATGGCCAGAGCTCTTCACTCACTGATGCTGACTTCCGCTGGCCCTCCGCTGGGATGAGTGTCCACTACCTAAGTGGCTTCTTTACGGGGCTGCTCATCTTATTTTTTTTGTCTTTTTGAGATAGGGTCTTGCCATGCAGTTCAGGCTGGTCTTGAGCTCACTCTTTTATCCCAGGCTGGCCTTGAACTTTCAGTGATCCTCCTGCCACAGCCTCCTGACTGCTGGATTACAGGCATGTACCACCACGCCTGCCTCCTGGGCTGCTCCTCTTGCATCACAGGAGAACAAGGAGGATATACTGGGTGTTTCATGATCTAATCTAAGAGGTCAAGACTGTGTCAAGGTCACCTGTGCTGCTCTTGCGGATCAGAGTCACCCACCCAGGTTCTAGGAACACAGGTCACCTATTAATGCAGGAGCCAAGGCCATGCTAGACCTGTCACGGGCGCCCTTGGTCTCTTTTCCTTATTCTGTTCATGTGATAAGTTCACACATTTTGCCTTTTTTATGATGATTGTTTTTTCATGTATTTGGTACAAGGTCTCACTAAGCAGCTCGGACTCGTAGTGATCCGCCTGCGTTTAGTCTCCCCAGTGCTGGGATTACAGGCATTTATCACCACGCCTGGTCTCAGGGGCCAGCTTGGCATGTGAAGCCGGGGATCAAACCCTAGTCCCTGTGCTTGCCTAAGCAGGAGTTTAGTCCACTGAGCTATTTCACCATCCCTTAAAATTTTGACTTACATATACTAGCTTTATTTTCCAAAATGTATCTTTACATTCTTCTCATTTTACCAGCTATTGTTATATGTAAGGTTTTTTGTTTTTGGTTTTTTTCGGAACCGGGGATTGAATTCAGGTCCCTGTGCTTGCCAGGCAAGCACTTATTCTACTGAGCTATCTCCCCAGCTCCTGTAAGGTGTGTTTCTTATAGGTGACATATTTTTAAAATCCATTCAAAAAATTCATTCCATTTTTACCTTGTACTGGGAGTGTGTCATCCATTTATGTTTTATGTAATGACTGGCATACAGATAGATTTAGTTTAATTCTACTATTTTTCACCTCCTAACACAACTAGTTTATGTTCATTTATTTTTCTCTTTCTTGTGCTTTTTTTCTGGAGAGGGGTGTTGATGAATTTAGAAATTTATTTCTCACCTTTCTATGTTTAACGCTTTCTGGATATTATATTTACCACCATACAATCCATTAGATTCTAATATTAATTAGGAAATTCTCCACTTTCCCATATTAATTCCATTACCCTCTCCTAACTTTTGCGTCACTTTTCCCATGTAATTTAATTACACATTATTTTAAAACTCACAGGATCTCACTGCTTCTTCGCAGCCCATAGTAATTTTTGTTCACTCACGCATTTTGCACCTACCTTGTTCCTCATTCTTTCCCACATTTATTTGCTTCCTCCCAGGCCTGTTTCTGTCGACCTGTTACTGTGGCAAAGCACCAGGCAACTTCAAAGGAGGGGAGGTTTAGCTTGGCTCGGGATTTCACAGGTTTCAGTCCAGGGCCGCTTGGGCCTGCTGCTTTGGGCCTGTGGCGAGGTGCAGTGGGACAAAGCTGCTGGCATCCTGGCACCTGGGAGGGGGCCAGAGGAAGGAGCAGGGGTCCCAGAATACTCTGGAAGGGCTCAGTCCAGGAACCCGACTTCCTCCAGTTAGGCTCGGCCTCTTAAAGGGCAGGAAGTTCTAGTTCCAGCCAGGCCAGGCTATTTAATGATTTAGTAAGACTTTCTTTCAAAATAAAAAATAAAAGTGGGATGTAGGGTGGCACACCTGTAATCCCAGCACTTGGGAGACTGAGGCAGGAAGATGGCTGTGAGTCTGAGGCCAGCCAGAGATATATAATGAGTTTAAGGCCAGTTTGAACTACATAGCGAGACTCTGACTCAAAAATGAAACAAAACACAAATAAATAGATAAGTAAATGGACTGGGGATGTATGTAACTCAGTGTAAAGGTCATTTCCCAGTACAACCAAACAAAATCCAGCTGTGTTTCTTTTTAGAAAGGTTTATTTATTTGATACAGGGTCTTGCTACACAGCTCAGACTCATAGTGCTCTTCCTGTCTCCCCAGAGCTGGGGTTACAGGCGTGTACCACCATTCCCAGTTTCTGTGGATGGCATGGCATGCCTGGAATCTATGCGGCATGAGGTACTGGGGATCAAACCTAGGTCCTTGCGCTTGCCAGGCAGGCACTTAGACCTCCGAACTATTTCCCTGGCCCCCAGCTGTCATTATTATTAGGAAGCAGTGAGTTTCCTGTCTCTGAAAGCGTTCAAGCAGAGGTCAGAAAGGCCCTTGTCTAAGCCATGGAGAGAATGCTGGCATTAGGTGAGAATGGGTTGGATGGCAGCCAAGGCCACCTCTGCCACCCAGAAGTGCATGGAATGGTCCTGAAGAGCCCGGCTGTCTTCAGCTACAGGCTCTGCCCAGGGGACCCTCCTGGGGTGGCTGGGTCATCACAGTGTGGCACTGGTCCTCTGCTCTGGGCAGCTGGGAAACTGTGACCCAAGGACTCTGTCTCTGTTAGGCAGGAGAGGCTGCAGGGAGGACCAGGCTTGGTCACCATCCCATGGAGGGCCAGGAGGGAAGCAGCTGTGGTGGGCACTGAGCTAGAATCAATGACAGGACACTGGCTCATACACACGCCTTTACCTGGGCCGCACCCCTCAGCTGTTCCCCTGCAGACAGCAGGCCTGAATCTGCCTGTCTCCTGCTGAATGGACGTCAGCATCTTCTCTCAGTTTGAAGCTTCATAAAAGAATGTGAGTGTGAACTTCACAGTGCATGTTCCGTGTGGTGCAGCTGGGGAAGATGCCGTCTCCAGAGGCCTCCCTGAGTTCCCACTGCCCTGGCCCATCTGTCTGTCTGCCCTTTACACTGTGGGCCCCGAGCGTGCTGTGTGGCCCTCATGCCTGTAATCCAGTGCTCTGGAGGCTGAAGCAAGAGGATCAGGAATTCAAGCCCAGGGACTCAGTGAGTTGCTAAGAACCTGTCTCAAAATAAGAAAGGGCTGGGGCTGTAGCTCAGCACAAAGGCCCTGGGTTCTGCTGTTGCACAGCAAGGGAGAGAGCCAAGTGTGGAACCTGCCCTTCTCCAGGGTGCTTGGGGGCTCTTGACTTCGGCTCCTTTGTCCCTGGGGCTCCATGCAGGGCAGTGTAGTGGGAGAAACCGTGCTGGGACTCAGTTCCAGGAGGGCCTGCGGGGAGCAGGGGTGAAGAGGAAGAGGAAGAAGGAGGCTCAGTGAGGGTAGGAGGAGCAGGGGGTGGTGGGAAGGCCCAGGTTATGGCCCCAGCCTCAGCGCTGCCCGGGGGGCCTGGAGGGCACAGTGGAGCCCAAGATGCTGGGACACATTAGCATGAGCAGGGGGCAGGAGACTGAGGGCTGCCAGGAGGGCTCGGTCGGGGCTGCGACCCACAGGGCAAGAATATCAGTGTCATGCATTTCTGCCGTTGCTGGCAAAGTGACACTGCCTGTGTGTTCATTCGGAGGCTGAGATCCCTGGAGCAAATCCATGGGACACGATATTTTCAACACCAGCGTTTTTGTGTCTGCACAGACTTTCCAGAGGGGCCTGCAGGGTGGGGGGCAGAATGGCCTCATGCAGGTTCTGTTGCTTCTGTTGGATGTTTTCTTTTCCAAAGTACACAGATTTTATTTATTTATTTATTTTTTGGTGGAACTGGGGATTGAACTCAGGCTCTTGAGCTTGCCAGGCAAGCACTTATTCTACTGAGCCATCTCCTCAGCCCTGTTGGATGTTTTTAATAGTAGCCATGCATTATATTTTTAATTAAAATGGGCAAAAGTTTTGGGAACTTTGCCCTCTGACCTGGAGCCAGGCTGGAGTTGGGGACCTCTGCTCTTCTTAGGGCCTCTGTCCAGGCTCCCTTCTGAGCCACAATGGTAGCTGAAGGTTGCCGCCAGCCAGATGGGGACAAGGGCCAGCTATGGCCCCTTAACCCCTGCTTCAGGTACCTTGTCCGGGATCCACCCAGCCCTGCTGTATCTTCTGGTTCTTAGCCAAGCCTGAGGGACCAGGGAGATGGCTCAGTAGAATAAGCGCTTGCCTGGCAAGCACAAGGAAAAAACAAACAAACAAACAAACTTAGTCAAGCCTGAGCCTGTGACACAGAGCAGGGTCATACTCCTGCCTACACACTGTCCCCCATTTCCAAACCACAGCAGGCAGGAAGTACCACCCCACTCTCTAGATGGGGAAACTGAGGCTTGGGTAGAGACAATGACTCCTACAGCAGCAGGGCTGCAACCCAGGTTGCCTACTTTCCAGAACACAACTCCTTGGACCCCCACCTGTTTCAAGGTACGCTTCCAAGGGCCAGGTGGCAGGAGGGAGCTGGCCTATGTCAGTGGTAGGTACAGCATGAGGACATCCTGGGGACCCCAGTGTGCTGCCTATGTGCAAGATACCTGTCCCAGATCCACTGTCACCCCTCTCTGGGCCATGTGCCCACCTGCCCTACACACACACACACACACACACACACACACACACACACAGTAGTCCTCTCCTCTATAAATCTTTCCCCTGTACTCATCCATTGGGGAGCCCTCACTGGGTGGCTGCCTGCAGGTCCTGGTGCCTAGAGGGTGGGCAGTCTGAACTGTACCCTGCCTGTCTTGTCGCTCAGGTCATACGCTGGTTGGGGATACCCACATGAGTCCTGGCAGACCCCAGGTCCCAGGCAGCCAGCCTGCAGGGCGCACACACACACACACACTGCCTACTTGGAACCTCAACAGGGGGAGAATCCCACAGGCAGGCATGTGCACAGGCCCTGTGGTAAGAGAACAGTTTGCTCGTACATTAGTGCTGGAGCCTTCAACATCCCGACAGGTGCTGTGACTCTCCATGACCGGCCAAAGGGTGCTTACACCCCATGCTCGGGAGCCACAGGATCTACTTAACAGCACGTTGGGAAACATGGGTCCAGACTTCCTCCCCTTGGAGACTGAGGTGTGCAGGGCAGAAGAGGCCCCTGCCAATTAAAAAAAAGGCCCTTTTTCACCAGCTGGGGAAAATGACAACAGACTGATTTGATTAGAGCAGGATCCATTACTGCCATCTGCTGGACACTCCTGAGTAAACACGCATTATGATACATGGTACCTCTGTGCGAACCACACTTCCTTCTCAGCAGAGTGGGGTGGACAGGGCATTGTTTCATGAGCAGCCTGCCCAACCATGCATGGCAGTCCTGGGTTCAAAGTCACACAATCTCAACCTGTGTGTCCCTCATTCCCTTTTTAATAAATGATTGTTCTTTTTAATTAATTTTGTCGGCTCAGCCCGCCCTGAGAGTGGGGCTGGCGCAGCATGAACCTTGGTCCCCTGTGCCTGCCTAAGCAGTGCTTTAGACCACTGAGCTATCTCAACAGCCCCCCTCATTCTCTTTCTACCTGACCAATATTCTTCTGCCCCAGGGAAGGGTTCTGAATTGACCCCCTCAGCCTCAGCCCCAGTGGGACAACCAGGCCCAGACTCTAAACCTGCTGTGACCCTGGGGAGGCCCATTTGCCTCTCTGGGCTGGTTTTCTCTCCTGTTAGATGAGGCTGCTGAGTTTGATATGTGCAGGGGCCCCCTGCCCCCTGCTCCGAGGAGTTCAGAGACAGTCACTCCCTGTCTCCAACACCAGATAGCCAAGAAGACGGCGAACTACAGCCTGGATTTTATTAGACTAGGAAATATAATTTATTTCATAAAAATTAATTTTGTTACAATAGGAATGCTAAACGTTATTTACAGGTTGTAGTTTACAGAACGGGCAGAGGTGGGATTGGGGCCTTCCCTGCAGTACTGCACCCCTGGGACATATAACCATGTCACGGCCCAGGTAGGGTCCAGCCCTTTTTCCCCAGAGCAGTCCCTGCACCCAAGCTCCCGGTCACCTCTTGGAGGACCTGTGAGGGGACCCGGCTCAGTTGCCTGGGCACAGGGGCCCTGGGCCATCCGGGAAATGAGGAGGGTCCCAAGCAGAACGCTGGGCCCAAGAGGAGGCAGAGAGGCACATAGGAGATAAACAGACCCTGTGGGCGAAGGGCGGGCAAAGCAGGCACAGAGGGGGCCACGTGCCACACAGGCGTGGCAGTTGTGCACTTGGGGGGGTCCCAATGTGCCAAAGGATATAGCACACATGTGCATACACACACACACACACACGCACACACACACACGCACACACACACATGAGGTGAGAGATAGAAACTGTGCCTGCTTGCTTGGTCCCTTTGGCAGCACCCCAGGAGGTTGGTGGAGTTGGCAAGTGCTTTCAGGCATTTCCCATGAAGCTAGGCAATGTGACCCCAACAGGAGGCTCCAGCCAATGTCCAGGGCTCTGGGCCCTTGGAGATGGCTGGTTGGACCTCAGCTGCTAGGAGCTCCTGTCCTGGGCCCAGTAGGAGGACATGGCGTTGCCTGCTACCTCAGCTTCTGCTCACTAGGGTTCCCTTTGCTTTTGTTAAAAAATGTATTTGGTACAGGGTCTCATTATGCAGTTTGGACTCATAGTGATCCTCTTGTTTTCAACCTCCCCAGTGCTGGGATTACAGGCATGTGCCACCACACCCAGTTTTGGTGGCTGGCGCAGCATGTGGTGCCAGGGATCAAAGCCCTAGGGTTTCTATCAGAAAAAGCCATGTCAGAACCCAATAGGCCTCTGACAGCAGCCATGGGTCTCTTGGGCATGAAAAGGACGCAGATGCGAGTGCCCAGGGAGGGCAGTGGTGCGAGGGAGGTCACACAGCGGTTTCGTGGCACAGCTGGAGCTCCATGCCCACCTCCATCAACAGCTCCCCTTGTGGAAGCCTTCCCACCAACCTTTAGGCAGGGTGCCACCTGCCCTTGGCCAGCTCCCACCCTATAAGCTCCTGGCAAGGAAGACAGGCTGGGAACATTGCCTGGGACAGGACACACTTTCTTTTTTTTCCTTTTTTTGTGGTACTGAAGATTGAACTCAGGACCTTGCGCTATTCTACTGAGCTATCTCCCCAGCCCAGGACACACTTTCAAAGACCAGGCTCTACCCAGGTGGTCCCAGTGGCTGCTCAGAGGCCAGAGCCTGGGCATCCGGCACCTCTCAGCCTTGAGTGCCATGGAAGGGCCTTTGCTGAGGCCTTTGATGCTGGTTCTGGCCATGGTCACTGGCTCAAATGGGATAGGGACTTGACCCTCTCCACTCGGGTACCCCGGAACATCCATAGTGGCTGTGTCACCTCCTCCACTCTGGCTACCTTGCCCATTCAAAAAGGCCACTTCTCAATATCCCAGGCCACAGGGAGGAGGGTGCAGGTCAGAGCTGGAAAAACGAGTTCCGCCCCAATTTCTCTCCCATGAGCCCACACATCTCGCAACATGGCCTCTTCATCTGGACTCCCAGGAGCATGGAGAAGCCTGGGATGTCTGCCTGTGGCTGGGATAGGGAAGGGCTCCCCTGGTCTGAGGAGTCCTGCACTTTATGAATACAGTTTGAGTTTAGAGGATTGCTTGGTGCCAAGGCTCAAACCCTGTCTCATCAGCTCCCTGCATAGCTGGGAAACAGGCTTTGATCCGATTCAGTCTGAGCTGGATTCACCAGAGCATGCCTTTTTCAGTCTTTCTTCCCTACCACACATGTGCATGCGCACGCACATACTCCTGGCGGAGGCAGGCACACACACAAGCACTCCTGGCCAGAACCTGAGCACACCGACTCTCACCCACACATAGGAAAAAAGTTCTTTTTTTTTTTTTTTCATTTTCATTTTTTTTTTTCTTAAAAAGGACTTATCCAAATATCTGGATAATAAATCATTTGCGTTTCCTAAGAAACTGGGTTTTTCTTTTCCCTTGTGGCTTTGGTGTTTTTCTTCTTCTCTGAGCCTCGCTAGTGTCTGAAGCTTTTTCTTGCCTCTCTTTTCCTTTTCACTTTAGACAGGAGAAAGCAGTTTTCTGAATTGTACTCTACTGTTCCGTGAGGGAAAGGGTGTGAGAGCGCTAGGGGCCAGGTGAGGGAGGGAGAAACCAACAGCTGAGTGAGAGAAAGTGAGAACAGAATGAAACCAGGGGGACCCAGAAGTTGCAAGGCGAAGGCAGGAGGCATGGAGGGAGGGCCACCTCAGTCCTTAACTGCTGCTGTCACATAGGCTGCTACCTAGGACAGACGGCAGGGGATGAGGATCTCCGGGACTCAAATAGAGCACATGGATTTTCTAAGGCTGGTCGTGGTCTGGGGTTCTGGTGGGGAGCAGGAGGAGGTGGAGAGAACAATTCCAGCTGTAAGCTGGGGGGCAGCTGAGGCTGGATGTCCCAACTAGGGGCTGCCCCAGGTCTCCCCACTCTGCCACCTGCCTGTCCCACCAGCCCGCGCTCTGGGCGCTCAGCAGTCCCCGTCGGTGGCCACGGCCACCAGCATCTCACTCTTGCCCATCTCCTCCAAGGCACTCGCCAGGCTGTTGAGGTCTCCGTCATCCTGTTGCAGAGCTTCCCAGAGGTCCAGGATCACGCCTGTGGGGCTCGCTTTGGTGGCAAAGTAATTCAGGTACCTGGCAGAGGGAAGGAGGGCATTGGGGAGCGCTCAGCGCCTCCCCAGCCCACAGGAGGGAAGGCTGTGGGCTCTGCAGTCCTGCAGTTCTGGGTCCGAATGCCAGCAACTCTGGCATGGGTGGGTGGGTGACCCTGAGCCTCGGCCACATCCCTAACATCAGAATGAAGTGAGCCGCCTCCTAGCACTGCAGGACCAGACCCAGACCTCAGCAGACAACAGGAGGGACTGTCCAAGCGCAGCCACCACTGTTCTCTTCCACCCACCTCTATTCCTTCCCAGTTCTGCTGCATGAACTCCCGTGACAGCAGGAACAGAGCCCTAGCCAGCTCTGCAAGTCCCCCTCATGTCCAGGAAGATGTCCTATTCATAGCATCTGCTCCAGGCAGGCTGATGGCACGTTTTTTTCAGTAAGTACGGTGTCATCACCACCATCCTACGTGCTGAGCATTTGTAGTTCTGCAGATACTGCTGCACCAAGGTACAGCCACTCCGCAAGCATCTTGGGTGCACAGTGGCCACACCAAGCTGGTGTCCAGGCTGCACCTGATTCTCTGCCCACCCCAGGAGATGGGCAGTAAGCACTTCTCCATATCATGGGAGAGCGCGTGGTGGTCACAACCTGCCCCCTTGTCAGCCGGTGCTCTGAGCCTGGTGCTCCTCAGTGCAAACTGGAAGCCCTGGACTGGGGACGTCTGCGTGACCTGGAGTGTGCAGTGGGGAGGGTGGCCGAGGGCCGGGACACTCACCGGTCCATGGACAGCTTCTGCGCCAACAGCCTCCAGTCATTGCCCCGCGAGTTGGGGGCATCGAGGCTGTTGCATATCTTCTGGCGGATGGACACCGGGATCTTGAAGGCATAGGGGCCCAGCTGGGTGGTGACAGCACTGCCAGGGGCAGAGCAGAGGGCATCCAGGGAGCTGGCAGGCGTCTGGAAGGGCGGGGTCAGAGTGAGAAAGTCATGCACAGGCGTCAGCCCCTCCAGCCTCCCTACTGGGCCTGCAGGTGCCCTGGGCTTGAGTTATGCCCGCCTCTTCTGGGAGACTCCAGCTTCCTGGGCGAGGGAAGAGGGCTGCAATGCGCTAATGCACTACCCAGGCAAATTCCAAAGCAGCCTAAGCATGGTCAAGGGCCCCAGGAGCCCTAGCCATAGTTTAGACAGTTCACACAGACCCACTGTCACACATGGGGAAAATGTAGCTGAGAAAGGGGAGGGAACTTCCCAAGACCACATGGCAAATGAGCAGTGTAGCTGGGTCCAGACCTATGCTCAGCGCTCAGGGTCTAAGTAGCCCAGGCTGGCCCTGACTTCACAGAGATCGTCTTGCCTCAGCCTCCTGACTGCTGGATTACAGGCATGTGCCACCATGCCTGGTGTCAGTGCTTTTTATATTGCACCAAAAGAAAGATCTGTCATCGTTATCTTGGGTAACCTGGAGCTTTTACACATCAGTTTGGATTTATAGGGGTGGAGAGCCATGGCTTAGAACCCCTGACCTGGGTTCAAAGCCAGTCTTGCTACTCTTATGACCTTGTGCAGAGACCTGTCCTCCCAAACACCTGTGTCATCCTGCAGGTGGGATCAAGACAGCTTCTCCTTGGTGGTCAGAAATAACATACATCACCCAATGCACGCCACGCATTTGTCCACCACTCTGGAAATGATGGCTGCTGACCAAAACTGACCGAGTCCCACCCCGCACTGGAGTGATGTCTATAAAGAGGACAGCATTTCTGCCCAGATGGAGGGAATCACAAGGTCTGCACTCTGTGGCCTCAGTCTCACGGTGTCACAGGCCTCACCTCAGCCAGCGTGGTGTGCAGCTGGAATATCTGGCCTTCCCCCTCCACCTGCCGCACGCAGATCTTACAGGTGAGCTCAGAGGAGGCCAGGCTGTGCCGCTCCAGGGAGAAGGTGCAGTGCAGGGCCTTCTGGCTGCTGCTCCAAATGTGACAGAAAGGGATTTCCTGTGGGAGGGCAGTCAGGGCTGCAGGTGAGGCCAGTCCTGGGGCAGGCAGGGGCCTTGCGGGTAGGCCAGGCCCTTGGTTCGAGGTGGGAAGAGGGGAAGGCACTGAAGATCAAGTGTGTCTGCTGTATGTGTGACTGGGCTGGATGCCTTGGGGACTTCATGATGTCACACATGGCAGGGTGGCACAGGATGTGGGCACCAGAGATGAGCACAGCTAGTCAGGCAGGCATGCACACTCATGCGGAGAGGTCTTTGAGGCCCATAGGCACAGGAGACAAGGAGTGTGACAGGGGCAGCAGTGAATGTGGCTCTGGTAGAACTCGGGGATGTGTCTGAGGATGGCTGGGGGATGGGCACCAGAGGGAGACAGTGACGGCAACACAGCAACAGGGACTCAGCTCAGCAGAGGCAGGGACCTGGCCCGATGGTGGCAGAGGTCCCTCTGCTCCCTGGCTCAGCCCTTACCTGGTACTTGGCCAGCAACTTGCTCCGCCAGTGAGCGTGGGGGATGTCATGCAGGGACAGGCGCAGGTTGTGGTAGCTGTCCTTGAACAGCAGGGGCTTGGGCTCCTCCACCAGGTAGCCACCCAGCATCCGCTCCAGCTCCAGCACCTCCTGTGGACCGGCAGCAGGGAGGAGAGCCTGTCACACTTGGCCGAGCGCCCCTTTCTGCTGAAGTTGGGGTGAGGGGAAAGAGGCCACCTGAACACAGAATCGACCTGACCCTTTTAGCAGGCACTTTAGATGAATGGATGTGTGGACAGGTTAGCGGGTGAGCAGAAAAGCAGATGAACGAACCCCAAAGACTGTGGATCACATGAATGGCTTTCTAGATGAACGTTTGGGGTGTGTGAATGGACAGGTGAGTGGATAACCACACAGATAGAAGCACAGGCACAAGGACATACAAAGGAGTGATGGCTCTATGAATAGAAGGATATTTGAAAGGAAAGAGAAATGCCTGGGTAGATAATGGACAGATAAGTGTGGATGGAGGAACAGAAAGATGGGCTCCTGCAATTTCAGACCAAGGAACCTCAGCAGGAGACATTCCTTCTCCTCCAGGACCCTTCTACACCATGAAGTCATGTGGAACTGGGAGATGAGGACCAAGAGGGACTGAGGCTAGGGTGGGAGGAGGCAGGACCTCTGCACTAAAAGCCCTCATGTAGGTGTGGCTGGTGTGTGGTACATGCACAGGGCCATCTCACCATTCCCCTCCCCTTCTCTCCTTTCCTGCCCCAGAGACTCCATGCCCACCACGGTCTCTCCCTCACTTAGGGGCATTCCCCTCCATTCTTGTTTATCCACCATAGCCTGGCTGTGAGCCCCGACACATCCCACCAGCCCTAGTCTGTCCATTCTACCCACTAAATACAGTTCAGGCCCCTCCCCTGGCCACAGTCCCTGCCTGCTGCCCAGGGCCCAGCCCGCCTCCCAGCTGGCCCCTGCCTCTCGTCCACCTGCCCCAGTGCAGCCACAGAGGCCCTCTATAAAGCACCTGTCAACTGGTATCTTCTGGGTCTACCTTTTGCCACTGGACCAGTTCCAAGGCTCCCGGAAAGATGAGTCCTGGGCCTTTGCGCACCCCGTCTTGGCAGCAGCTGCTCTGTCTACCCGAAATGCCCTTCCCTCCCCACTGCCTTGAGCCCCTACTTGCCTCCTAGGGCTCATGGCCATGGCCAGCCGCCTCAGGCCATCCTCCGGTGCTTCCTGAGCCCTCTGAAGACTCTCAGGAGTGGCCCCAACAGCTATCCCTCTCTGTTTCTACCTCAGGCCTGAAGCCTGGTGTGGCAGGAACCACAGCCTCTGTCCTAAGGGTTCCATGCCATTTCCATATGGAGGGGATGGAGGAAGCCCTTGGGCTCCCAGGCACCAGGGAAGGGGAGGGAAGGCCAGAAGGGACCCTACAGCTGACTGGCTGGGGGTGGTACAGCTGTAGCGTGCCAGGTGGGGCACCCACCTTCAGTGCCAGAGGTGTGTCCTCCAGGCAATAGACCCTGAGGCTGTACTCCAGCGAGGTACAGAGCGCAGGTGCGAAGATGGCCAGCTGGAGCCGCTTGACAGCTGAGTGGGAGTAGGACTCGCCCGTGAACACGTAGGTGCCCAGTTGGTCCAATAGAATATGGCAGGACCTGGCTTCCAGCTGGCAGTAGCAGGGTGTGTTCAGAGTCTCCTCGTCCAGCGTCACCACCTCCTGCGGGGCAGGGGAGACAGTCAGCCTCCCAGGCTGTGCCAGGAGGAGCAGGGGCTGCACCTCACCTCCCGGCTCTGCTCCTCACCTCCCAGTGGCCCTGGTGGGCCTGGGTCTTGAGCTGGAAGATCCAGTCACCGGCACTGACTTCGGCACAGTGGGGCACAGTGAGGATGACCGGGCGGCACAGCAGCAGGCCTGTGGGCCCGCAGGTCACCGAGGGGCTCAGCACTGTCTGGGTCCCTTCTGAAAGTGGGCTGGAGGCAAGGCACAGGGTGGGGGGCAGTGAGGGGAGACCCAGAGAACTCAGTGAGAGCACATATTCCAGCTGGCCCCAGCTCTGCCTATGGCCTGTGTGAGAACAGAGGTCGACAGGAATGGTGTCGGGGCAGAAGAAGTGGATAAACCTTGTCATTGTCCCCAGACTTTTGCTTTGACGGCATAATATTCTCACAGCCGAATCTCTGGGTTCAGCTATAAAAGTCCTGCACTTTTGTGTCAGTCCAGAGGCACTGCTAGACTGCCCTCCAGAGAGCTGGTACCAACCCCAGCATACCAGGAAGGGCCAGGTGCCCAGGCTTTTGGCAGCAAGAGGGAATCATTCGGAAAACTAATCCTTGCAAATCCTTAAGCAAACAAAATAAAAACCTCCCAATATCTCCTGGCTGCTTTCTTTGACTGCAAATTAGGTGGAATGTTTCCTAAGAAATTTTTGGTCACTGTGTGTGTGCTTGTGTAAGAGAAAGTGCACGAATCACTTGTGCACATCTTGTGTCTATTTTTTTTTTTTTTTTTTTTTTTGGTAGAACGGGGATTGAACTCAGACCCTTGTGCTTGCCGGGGAAGCACTTATTCCACTGAGCAATCTCCCTGGCCCCTCGTGTCTATTTTTGTACTGAGGTGTTCAACTTTTTTAAGTTTATAAAAGCTTTTTACATAGTGGGGGTATCAGCTCCTTGTGCTGCTTGTAGCCTGTTTGTCGACTGCCACCCAGCTGTATGACTTAGGGTATAGGTTTTGCATGCTTTAAATGTGGACATGGTGAGACCAAGGCTGTCCTAGAGGAACCCTAACAGGCATTATAGGGGGGCACAAAGGAGGCCAAGCTGGGCCAGGGAAGGGGGTCTTTACTCACAGGGTGCTTTCGGCTTTATTGATGAGCAGGTACATCTCATAGAACTTGCCCTGGGGAATGGCTCCATTCGGCACCAGTAGGCTGACCCCTGGGGGGAAAGGGCGGTCAGCCTGTGAGGGCTGAAAGAAGTGTGGGGCTGGTGCTTAGGGCAACAGGGATGGGAACTGGCATGGCTCGGGGCAGGGACAGATGACATCTGAGTCCTGGGTGGTCTCCAGCCAGGAGGGGAGAGAGAGGGTCTCAGTCCCAGCCGCATGCCCAGCTCAGGGCAAGACTCCGGAACACTGTCAAGTGCTGGGCTTGTAAACTGAGAAGGGCGGCCCTGCCCTTCTTGCCCCTAGAACCTAGAACAGTGCTGTGTAAGAATGTAGGACAGATTATGTAGGGCTACTCTTGCCTAAGGAACAGATAGGATGAGGTCTGGAATGTGGCTGACCCATAGTTCCCTTGTTCCAGAAGACACATGCAGGTCTTTAACCAGCCTGCTCTATCTTATGGTCCCTTGTTGCTCTGCCCATCGGCGCAACGGGATGGGCAGTCCTGCTTCTGCTGGGGTGGTGTCGGCCTATCAAGGATGTGCTGGGCTAGGGGGAGAGGCAAGAGGCGTACCTGTGCCAGGGATGCTCAGTCTCCCACCCAGGCAACCAAAGGTGCCACTGACACTGCTGCCAGGCTCTCGGGGCAGGCCCAGGAGCTGCTGGGACCCAAGGCTGGCTCTGCGCAGATGTAGGAAGTGGCTGTCCCGGGAGAGATCGCCAGGGTAAGTGCCAGGTGGCAGGACACCCAGGAGGTCGGCTCCATCGGGCAAGCCTGGCCTGGGATCGGTGGTGCTGGAGCTGTAGACCTTGATCTTGAGGCCAGGCAGGGGGTCCAGCAAGGGAGAGTTGGTCATAGGAATCTTGTCAGCCGAGTCCTGCAGGGCATACACAGGCCCTCGGTAGACGCCAGCGCTGGCCGTCAGGTCGGGAGGCACGGAGGGGTGCAGCAGCTGCGGGTTGCCTGTAGGAGGAGTGCCAGTCACGCTCTACCCAGCCATGCTGGCCAGTCCCTTTGCTCCTGTGGGACCCTCCTGTCCCACTCCAATGTCTAGGTGTGAAGGTTCCACTGCCACCTGCTACTGCAAGCTGGGAACAAACTCTGGGAAAGAGTGAGAAGTCCCAGCTGCGCCCGCCAGGGGTCCCGACCAACCTGCTGCTTCAGGCATCCTCAGGGCCTTACCGGGCCTCGTGGTCTTAAAGTTGACTGGGTGGAAGCCGCCAGTGAGGGCAGCAGAGGAGTCGGTGATGTCGGTGTCAAAGTCACGACAGTTGCGGCGATACACCACCACGCCCACTGCCATGAGGATAGCCACGACCACGAAGATGGCCACCACGAGGCCTGCATACAGCGCCACGTCACCTGAGGCTTCCAGGACTGCAGGGAAAGGAAGACACATGAGCCAGAGGGCCGAGACAGCCAGTGAAGGCTGAGGTCCTGGGGAGGGCCAGGGCTTGGGGCAGACTGGCACTACCCTGGGGTCGGAGCCCTGCAGCGACAGGGTGGTGACCTCAGGCAAGCCCGGACCTTGCGGAGTCAGTCCCTCATTAGAAAAACGGTCTCAAAATATCACTGTGCTGCCCACCAACCCTCCCAGGGTAGTAGTGAGGCAAAAGATCAAACATGTCCACACTATGAATGAACTCAGACACTGGGGGCTGTACAATCTATCTTACTGCAGCTGAGATTGAAACTATAGGATTTCATGCCCTGCCTGCAGCCACTTTTACGGGACCAAGGGCTCTAGCTCCCATAAATCTTTGTAACCACCCAAGCTCTTCCCATCCTGTGGAGATGGGGATGGGGTGGAGCGAGATGCAGAAATGGGATGGCAAGGCAGTGACAGCGAGCGAGGGAGAAGGACAGGGCTGGCACCTGCCGGCTGGGCTTCCCTCCCCCACAGCAGGCTGTAGCTCAACATAATTACTTGTGGCCAACCAGGCGGTAGCAAGGCCAAAGAAAGGAACTTTCTGACGGCCGAACTGTTTGTTGTATCTGTACAATCCCATGTGCAGCCTCCAGATTCAAGTGGCTGGTACAACTGAAGAGCTGGATTTTAAAATTGATTTAACTTGAATTAAGGTAAACATGAGTTTAAGTAGCTACATATGGCTGGCAGCTAGCACACTGGTAGGCTCAGGCAGAGCCAAGATGGTGGCTACCAAGATGGGCGCTTCCAGCCCTTAGGAGCTCTCAGAAGACAGGCCTGCTTTCCCTGCCTGTGTCCTCCAAGCCCTGGGGTCAGCCTGAGCCCTCCAGCACACAGGCCACAGCTGTCTACTCTGAATGTCTGGGCATCTCTTGAACCTGCCCATTCCCCTCATTCTAGGGCTCCCCTCAGAGGAGCCCCCTCAGGCCTGGGCTCCCACCTCTCTCTAGGCTCCTGGCCTTGCAGGGCAATGGCCCTTCCAGCTTTGCTCTGCATCTTAATGTCCCTGCTCACACTGGGGGCCACTTGCTTGGTAATTAATGCTCTCTAATCAGCCACCAGCCTGGTCCCCCAGTGAGCTGGGCTGAGGGCCTCACTGCTGATTTTACGATTCCAGAATTATTTGGAAATTGTGGTTTAATTACCACAGGCCAATCTGCCGAAGAGGCTTTATTGCTCTGGTATTACTGCAATGGCAGCAGCCCTTTGGGGCTGAGGACAAGGCCCCCCTTGGGAGCTGACGAAGGGCAGCGGCCTACAGATGGCTCAGGAGGCAGAGCTGAGCCACTGAGGTGTGGTGTGGGGCACGGGGTGGGGGTGTACATGTGCTGCTACCCTGGCCCTGGGCTAGAGAGGAAGGCCAAGGCATAGGGTAAAGCACCAGCCTTGGCCACAAGAATATCTAGGCCCAAAGCCTGGCTCTGTCACTTCCTGGCTGGGCTGTTGGATGAGTCCGTTCTGGGATTCAGTTTCGGGCCAGGGAGATGGCTGAGTGGAATAAGCGCTTCCCTGGCAAGAGCAAGGGCCTGAGTTCAATACCCGGTTCTGCCAACACACCCCCCCGCGCAAAAAAAAAAAAAAAAAAAACAACAACTGAGACTCAGTTTCCCATTCTGTAACAGAAAGTTCTCGAGAGGGTCCTCAGCCCTTTCTATCTGTCCACGGTGGAGGGAAGAGATCCTTAGTGCCACCTGGTGTTGGCACACCATCAGTTCTTCCTGCTCTGCTCCTCACACCCAAGAAAAGCCAGCCAAGGAGAACCAGGGAGCCCAAAGGAAAGACAGTGATGAAAGGGGACTTACGGTGGCTTTTGGGGTCGCTTAGAGTTCTCTTATCTGTTAAGGGAAATAAAGGGAAAGACAATGACACAGGTGGTAGGCAAATGATGGCAGAGAAGGCGATGGGGACATGATGGAGATGAGATGGCAGGAATGGGCAGGTGGGGTCCTGAGGGCAGCCCCGCAGCAGGCCAGGCACAGAGGCCTGGGGCTGTCATGGTGGCAGGGAGCCCTGCAGCTGGACCCAGATGCTGCCTACCCAGAGCCCCACACTGCTGGGGACTCACTCTGCATGCACAGCCCGCCGGTGCAGTTCTTGGATTCCAGCAATGGCCCACTGCAGTCACGGCCTCCGTTCTGGGGCGGGGGCGCCATGCACTCGCGGCTGCGCCAGTGGGTACACTCGGTGCTGCAGGCTGACCACTTGCTCCACTCCGTCCACGCTCCATCCACTGTGGGCACGGAGCACAGTTAGACAGCAGGCACCCTGGGGAAGCTGACATTTGTGCTTGCCACACTGAGAAACCACCTGTGCCCACACAGTCCTGTGCTGGCCAGCATCAGATGGACAAAGGGACACATGGGTCACTGTACAGACACGGCCCAGTACACAGTCATAAGGGTAAAGATCCAAGCCCTGCATGAAAAGCGCCACACCAATACACAGCATATCCCAAAGGAGGGAGCACAGTCAGGAATGCACAGAGATGGGAACTCATAGAAAAGAGGAGGAAGACCGGGGTAGGGTTCACGGCCAAGAGTCATGTATGACACTGTCTGGACCCTGGGCCAGAGAAACCCAGGTGGAGGGGGTAGGGGAGGAGTCCACCACTGCCTGCAGCTCAGAACCTCTGCTCCATGTTCCCAGCAGCTCGAGCAGAGCAAGGGGCCAGAGGCCAGAGCATCTAGGCCAGCCTGAGCTGCCAGCTGTGGGCCCTGGGGTGAATCCCTTCCCTGCCCGTGCAGGGGCAGACAGGTGCTGGTAGGATGGCTTGGGGCAGGTCTGGGTGGGCTGAGTGGTGCCTGGCCAGCGGCCCTCACCTGGACACACGGTGGTGCATGGGGTCTTTTGGAAGGCCTGGCCCTCGCAGAAGGCGCCTCCATTGAGGGGGGCGGGATTGGTGCAGGTCCGCGTACGCTTCTGCCAGCCACGGCCACAGCGGTTAGAACAGGGTGACCACTCTGTCCAGCTGGACCAGCCGCCATTCACTGGAGGAACAGTAGCTGTCAGCAGGCTGGCCTGGCCCTGGGACCCTCTCAGCGGGACCCAACTCAACCCCACCTGATGGCCCTTTGCTGAGCTCCCACTTGCTGGTGAGACCTGGGCTGGCCACAGGCATCGAGATGCCCGCATGCCGCCTTGTGCTGTCACTGTCAGCACAGGAGGGTCCCAGAGGTCACTGTCTTGTCTCTGAACTCCTACAGCGATGAAGTTCCAGAGAGGGTCAGCATTTATCAGGGTTTTCCAGACCAAATGGGGACCTGGGACTCAGGCTGGGCCTTTTTTTTTTTTTTTTTTTTTTTTTTTTTCAGTACCAGGGATTGAACTCAGGACCTTGTGCTTCCTAGGCAAGCGCTTATTCTACCAAGCTATCTCCCCAGCCCCTCAAATCTCTCTCTCTCTCTCTCTCTCTCTTTTTCCCCTGGTACTGGGGGTCAAACTCAGGACCTTGTGCTTGACAGGCAGGCACTTAGAGGATGCGAGAGGATGGCCCTTGGGCCTTTTCATAGCACTGTGTAGTCTCTGAGGCTGTGGCTCTGCCCTTCTCTCCACTGGGGCAGACAGCAGCCCCCGCCCTGTGTAGCGAGCGGGGCCTGGCCTCAGAGCACTGCCCTTTTCCCTCAGAGACAGCCAAGGCCCTGGCTGGAGACCTGGGGTGCCTGCATGGGCTACATTGTGCTGCATGACCTCAGTCAACTCACTTCTCGTCCTGTTGGGCTGAGACCCCCACAGCAGGGTGGGGTGGGGGAGATATGGAGCCCCAGGCCAACCCGCCTCTCCCACCCCAGTTCTGCACCATAGACAATGACGGTGGCCGTGGTGCTCCGGCGCTTGGCCACGATGTTCTTGGCCACGCAGGTATAGTTGGCCGTGTCTGACAGGCGGGCTTGGCGGATGATGAGGTTGTGATCGATGGTAAGAAGGAAGTTGGTGTCCTGAGTGGGGTCGATGATGTCCTCATTCTTGAGCCACTCCACCTGTGGGAGTGGGTTGGGCCAGTGAGGACTCGGTCGCCCAGCAGGATCTGAGCATAGTCTACTAGTGGGACAGCCGTGGGGACCCTCACCAGAGGCCATCACTGTACCAACTATACAATGGGACCCAATAGCATGCTGCGAGAGGATGGTTGGCTCAGTTGAGTGCCAAGCATGCAGGAGCTGCCGGTCCCTGCCCCCCACTGTCAAACTCAGGCTGGGGATTAGGAACATGGCTCCTGGGGTCCAATCCCAGCTCGCCCTCCCACCACACCAGCCTTGTTTCCCAGTTATTCAGGGGCAACATCATCACCCCTGCCAGGAGAACTAGTGTGCCCAGGCCCATCTATCCCACATGGTACCCTGACCAGAGCAGGCTTTCATCTGCACCCTGTTTCCAGAGGGGCCCCCAGGCTGAGGAAAGGCTGAGCTGTAGGGTGGAGTTTGGGGGTTACAGGAGGCCTATTCCATGTGAGAAACCTGTTCTCCCCAGCCCTGGGCCCCAGGGATGAGCTGACATGTCCCCTACCCCAGGCTCCAATACATGAGTTGGAAAGGGGCAAATGCTGGCCACAGGAGGAAAGATGGGAGAGGGGACAGGCAGGGGGCACCTATGCTGAGGGACCTATGGTGATGTGGCCAGGGGAAGGAGCTGCAAACCTGTAGGGCGGGTGTACTCAGACACGCACACGAGACCCCTGAGCATCCTTGTTGGGCCTTGGGTTCTGGGCAGGGGTAGGTGGCAGTGTATCTGAACCTGGGCCCTCCTGGGATCTGGCCTGTGCTGAGCCTGTGGAGGTGGCCAACACTTCTCAGTCCCAAGTCCCACACTCCCACTCTGCACTTAGGGAGGTCCTGGGAGGCTGTGGCACCATGGCTGGTGGTGAGTACCAGGCCTGCTAGATCTTGCATCCTGCTCACCTCAGCCACTGGCACGCCCTCTGGTGGGCGGCACTGCAGGAGGAGCTCATGGTCTAGGGGCACTTCCTTGCCCAGCGGCTCCTGGTCAAAGTTCTTGCGGAGGTCTGGGAACAGACGCAGCATCAGGAGGGACAATGAGGTAGAGACAGAGTGAAGGCCTGCAGTGCCCACCATGGCCATAAGGGGGCACTGCACACCAAGGAGCTGTTCTGGGACACCTGGCTTTCACCTGGGCAGGTTCTGTTTGGTAGCTATAACAGAGGTCCCTCTGATTCTGGGACTCTTGACACACAGCAGCCCAGTGTGTGAGGAGGCTACAAGCTTCCTCATACAGGCGAAAATGGCCTTTAGAAACCTGATACAGGAACCCATCTATGTTGTACTGGTGTGCCCAGTGTGGGAGGTGGGAATCTTTAGCCAGGAATGTGGAAGGCTCTGCAGTGTGTAATTCCCTCTCAAGCCTATATATACAAGGGAAGGCAAGTGTCAGGGAGACCTACAGGCGATGCGGACGTAGGCCCGGCGACTCTTGGTGGTGCCCGCAGAGCTCCAGGCCACACACTGGCACCAGTAGTCCTCCAGCCCGAAGAGCTCCTCCACCTGCTGCCGGGACACCTGGATCTGCACATCTCGCACCCGCAGGCCTGGGGGAGGCAGCGCTGTCAGGGGGGGGATGGGCCTCCCTCCACCCCTCCCCTCATCTCTGCTCCCACTGCAGCCCAGAGAGCCCTGCCCTCCACCTGAGCACAGCACTGGCCAGCACCAGCCCTTGCGTAACCCCGCCCCCAGCCATTTGCCACCTGGCAGCTACTGTGCGCTCTGCAGAACACACCCACCACACCAGCTATTCCCCTGGTTATGTCTGCATATCCTTTTTATTCAGACCAGACCCAGGGCTTCCAGGCCTGCAGCGCCACCCACAGTCACCCTGCAGATCCCTGGCATCTTCTGGGGTCCCCTCTGTGCAGCTCATGCAGTCACAGGGCCCTGCCTGGATCATCAGTCCCTGCCCAGAGCTCCTCCCATCCCTCTTGTGCCCACTGGACTCCCAGCCACGCTCAGCATCTGGCATAGCCTTTCCTCTGGAAGGAAGCTCCTCCTGTGCCACTCCTTCCAGCTCTCAGGATGTGGCCAGCCCACTCGAGGTTACTGTGCCTGTGACGGCCCCCACTACTACCGTTTTTGTTTTATTATCTGCTGTTCCTTTGAGACAGCATGTTACATTACAGTTCAGGCTGGCCCTGAACCTACAGCAATCCTCCATCAGTGGATTAACCCATGGGGAGTTCCTCACTGAGTGGGTGGGGCCCAACAACAGGAAGCAGATTGCTGGGGGTGACTTTGAAAGTCGAATTTGAGCTGGGGCGGTGGTGCACACCTGAGACCCCAGCGCTTTGGGCAGCAGAGGCAGGAGGACTACAAGTCTGAGTCCAGTCTGGGCTACTCAGTGACTTAGTGAGACCCAGTCTCAGAATAAAATAGGGCCACAGATGTAGTTCAGTGTGAAGGTGCTAGGTTCAGATCCTCCGTCTGGCACCAAAGGGAAGGGACAGCCCAGAGGGGCTGTGCCCCTGGGAGGGTCTCTCATGGGTTTTCACCTGAGAGAGAGCAGTGGCACTTCAGAGTGGGACAGTGGGAAGCCCTGGGCCTGGGAGCTGGACGCCTTCCCCACAGCCACCAATAGGAAAGGCAAGGAGAAGACCAGGCTCCAGGACCCAGCACTGGGATGCTCTCCCAAGCATGGTGAGCTGGGGGGCTGTCCCTCCTGTCCTGACACTGTTGTCCTCTGCTTTCAGGGCTAAGCATCAGGGTGGTACAGCCCACAGCTGCAGAGTCTGGCATGGGCCATTGTTCAGCACACAGGGCCCCACTGCCATCTCTACATGGGGCAAGCGCAGTGTCTGTGGTGGGAAATAGGAACTGAACTGCCATGAGCAAGCAGAGGCCTGTGTTACAGCCACCAAGCATGGTGGAGTGGGAGGCCCATGGTCCCTTTGCTTTGCCTGAACCCCAGAGCTGACATCCAATCTAGGGGACTTGGGATGAGCAAGCGCTGGCTGAGAGAGAAAGACAGAGAAAGAGACCGCAGGATGCCCAGAGAGGAGCACGTGAATGGGCGCTTGCTTATCAAGTGCCCGCTGGCCCCCTCGGCACAGACTCTGCCGCTTCATCCTCTCTGGGACCTTCAGCTCAGGGAGGCTCAGTGACCTCCTCACAGCCACAGCCAGGCAGCAGCAGCATCTGGGTGGGGAGCTTGGCTTCCTTCTTTAGATGCTGGATAACAATGGGATTTCAAATCTATTTTTAAAATTATTTAGGGGCTGGGGAGATGGCTCAGTAGAATAAGTACTTGCCTGGCAAGCACAAGGTCCTGAGTTCAATCCCTGGTACCATCAAAAAAAAAATTATTTAAAAGTCATGGCAAAATGTATACAACTTGCCACTGTAGCCATTTTTAAGTATACAGTCAGTAGCTTTAAGTATATTCTGGGGTGTGGCTTCCACAGTCTGAATGGATCTAAAATTTGGACTTTTTGTGGCAAGAGAAATTGAAGGAGAGAGAAAGAGAATGAAATAGAGACAGACAGAGAAAGAAGGAGGGGAGGGTGGAAGAGAGGGGGGAGAGAGAAAGAAAGAAAGCATAAGGGAGAGGGAGGGAGGGAGGAGAGAAGATAGACGTTTTGCTGGTTTTTGAGACAGGGTCTCACTATGTATCCCAGGCTGGCCTCTGAGTTTTCCACGGTCTTCTGCTGGGATTACACGTGTGCTAGCACGCCGTTTAAGTCAAACATGGACAGACAGATGCACAGAGGCCAACGAGAAGGGGCGGCAAGTGAAAGGAAAATAAGAGCTGAAAAGGAGGAGAAAGGAGAGGGCCGGGCTTCGGGGCTGGGCACACCCTGGGAGGGCTGTGCCCCTCCTGCTGTGCCCAGGGGCCCCACCTGGAGATCAGGCTGTGCCCCAGCACAGCCTGAATGACGACCTACTTAATACCATGGGGTCAGGCACCCCGAAACACTCAGAAAATCGAAACTGTCTGAGTGCTGACATGATTCTCAGAAAGCTTTGGAGAAACTTGAATTTTAAGTTTTCGGATTAGGGGTACTCAACTGTAAAGTCTATACAAACCCTGAGCTTAAAAAACAAACAAACAAAACAAAAAACCTCTGAGGCCACAGAAATAGCTCTGTGGTCTAAGTGTCCCCCACCCCCAAGCGCAAAGACTGGGTTCAATCCTGCACTGCATGAAGTGCTGGCCCGGACTCTGCACTGCAGAGTGAGACCCTGTACCACATATATAAATTAAAAAAAAAAAATCTCTGAAACTGAAAATACATCTTGTCCCAAGAGTATCACTAAATGATTCTCAATCTATATTAACCTTTGTTTTGGGGGTACCTAAAAAAACTCTCCCCTGCCCTCCATCTCCCCTTTCCTTCTTTCTGTAGTGCAGGGACTTGAACTCAGAACCTTTGCACTGAGCTATATCCCCAGCGTGTTTTATTTATACTTTCAGACAAGGTTTTGTTCAGTCACTAAGTTGCCCAGGCTGGGCTTGAACTTATGATTCTCCTGCCTCAGCCTCCCCAAGTGCTAGGAGTAGAGTCATACACCAATGCACCTGGCTAGAGGAAAAGTATGGCTGGGAATGGAGAACAGTACCACTCCCCACAAACAGAAATGGCCTATAAAAGTAAGGACGGCAATGACACTGGTTTGGTGGCATCGGTGTGGGCATGGGGCGTGGGGGAGAAGCCTGCTCCTTTAATGCTAAACTGGGCATTAGCAGCCATGGGAGGGTGAAGAACCAGCTTCTCCTTGACCCAACCAGAAGGACAGGAGGAAACCAGCAAAGGCAGCAGCGCTCAGAGAGGGACTCAAGAACTGTTGAAGGCAACAGCTGTGGTCACCAAAGGCCAGGCGGGAACCCCACATGCCGTGGGAAATTTGCATCCAGGGTGACCCCAGAGCAGAGCCAGGGTGCCCAGTAGGGGAAGACTCACCGGTGGCCTCGTCCCGGCCCTCGTGCGTGACGTGGTCGCTCTGGCCCACCCACTCGCCGTTGCACTTGAAATAGATCTGCGTGGCGGGGGAGGCACGGCAGTGCAGCTCCACGGGCCGGTTCTTCACGATGTAGGCGTCCTGTGGCTCCTGCAGGAAGTGCGGCAGCGGCTCTGCGGGTGCCGAGGGGAAGGAGTCGGGGAGCACCTCGCTGGCTGCATCAGCACCTGTGGGGGGAGAGCACCCATGAGACGTGCTGAGGAGGCCCCAGGCAGCCCTCCCCCACCACAGCGCCCACTGCGGAGACAGACCTGCCGAGGCCCCACTCTGTGGCCACCCAGGCTAGACCTGTACTCTGGGGTCCTCAGTTTCCCCCTCTTGTCCTGCTTTTATCAGACTGAGCTTTAGAACCTGTCCTGGTGATGTGACTCTGTTTTATTTAATTTTTGAGACAGAGTCCTACTATACAGTCCAGGTTGGACGTGAACTCGTTCTGTGGCCGAGACTGGTCTTGCCCTTGCAGCGAGGTTACCAACATGTACCACGCCCCGCCACGCTGTGTGATCCCTCTCCTTACAGCAGGAGAAGCCACGGAGGCCAGCAAGGGCGGCCGGGTCTCAGGACGGGCCCTCCCTCCGCCTCCTCCAGCGTCCCCAGCTCCTGCCTGCCCCGCCTCACTCCCATTTCCCTGTGCTGATGCCACAGTGTGTGACAGGCTGGAAACAGGGCTGAGGCTGGCACTCAAACCAGGCCAGCTCTGCCCTGAAGCCACCACTGCCCTTTGCAGCCCAGCCAGCCGGGCCGACGACGCAGGAGCGACAGCCAGGGCCCTGGGCGGGGAGTGGGTTGGGGGTGGTGGCCTGGGCCCTCTGACTGGTCTCCCCCTGGAGGAGGCCAAAGCACCCATGGGGGCAGGCAGGATTAGGGGCTTTGTGCAGACGACGCAGCCAGCCCATTGTCTCTTCCCACCGCTGTCTTCATACTGGGGATGTGGACACTTCACTGTGGCAGTCTCCTCCCCCAGAGGGGCACGCGAGGACGCCTTCATCTCTGGACCAAGAGGGTGGCACCTTGGGAGGTGAGGCAAACAGGAAGGGAGGGGGCAGCCCCCCGCTGGCGCCGAGTGGGAGGAAGCCAGGCCAGGCTGCCCATTGGCTTGCGACTCGCTGCTCAGAAAACTGGCTTTCGATGCCAGATACAGAAAACAGGGGGCTGGGGTCGAGCCATGGGGGCTCGTAGTTCTCCGCCCACCGCTCCAGAGGAAACAGAGTAGAGCTGCGGAGTGGGCGGGTCTTCTGGTCTTAGCAGTCAGGTACTGCTGCCCCAGGAGACCTACAAGGGACCGCCCATTTGTTCTCCAGCCAGGAGGCTGCGCGCCCCCTCCAGGCTCAAGGGCCAAGGATACCCGGGTTTCCAAGAGCAGAAAGAAGGCAACGTGGCCGTCTGTGGTTTCTTTTTGTGGGCCACAAGACCGTGCCAGGACTGGGTGGCTTCGAAGATGATGCATGATTGTCACTGGCTACAGACCCTGGGCAGCGCATGTGAGACACGGATGGACAGACAGACCCACCAAGAGAGGGAGGGACAGGAAAGCCAGCCAGATGGGGTGAGAAGCAGCTCTTCTGCATGTTCTGTGGGACCGAGACAGGCGGCCTGAACCCCGTGCTGCTCTGAGGATGCCTAGGAGGGTACTCAGCGCACAGTGGGCACACGGTGCTGCAAGAGAGGAATGAGTGATCGCTCAGCACCAGGGGCTGTGGCTTTGGTCCTTCAGCCATTTATGTTTCCCAACTTTGTAAGCTGTTCTGCCAGTCCCCATTTTATAGATGGGGAAACTGAGGTTCAGAGAGAGTAAGCCGCTTGCCCAAGCTCACACAGTTAGCAAGAGACAGATACCAGCATTTAGGAGGGGCCCAGGACCCTGTACCCGAGTGCTTTAACGTGGGTGCTCCCACAGCAGAGAAACTCTGCAGCACCCTGCTGCTGGCGGCAACTCTGCAGTTTATGGCCTCTCTCATCAAGGGACCCAAAAGACTGGGACTATAGTTTTCATTTCAAAGCTGAAGACATCAAAAACTACACAAGTGGTACCAGTGACTTGGGCAAGGCCACCTGGAGAATGGACACTGAGACATACAGTGACTGATCACAGTTCCGGGAGCTGGTCACTGCGCCCACCTGGGATGGCCACAGTCCTCCCTGATGGGCAGCTGGGCACCATGTTAGTCCTGACGGAGGACAGCAGAGCTGAAGCTCAGGCTCTGGCTCCCGAGCTCCCGGTATGTGGGGGCAGCCCTTCTAGGACACGGGCCTGCTCCCTGTGGGGTACAGGGCCCACAGGCTGCTCCTACCTTTTCTCCAGATAGCCCCCTTAACCCTGCTGCACCACAGGCTGTGTTTATGGCTTTGTTTTATAACCCTAAGGCAGCTCATTTCTAAAGTGTCCAGACTGGGGGGGAGGGATGGAGTACATGGACATTAGACAGCCAGTAGTGCGGAGGCCCCACCTGCTCCACTCACCCCACCCCACTCACTGGCCATTCTACCAGCTTGAGCCTGCATCCCTGGCCTTTGAGGGGACATGGGCCCAGAGTCCCCTTGCAGACAGGCCTCTGTATGGTGGACCAGATGGCTCATTATGTAGTGGTTTCTCCTATGCCCAAGCATCCTGGGGCAGATTCTTCCAGGAGATCAAGAAAAGGAATCAAGGGCTACCTCCATGGGCTGGCACACAGTAGGTCTGCAGGAAAAGCTGCAAGTCAAATAAAATGGCACTGTGGAGGAGGGTGTAGCCAGTGCAGAGTTGAACCAGCCCCGTCCACACTTCTGGTCTTCGCTTGGGATGGGCTTGAGCTTGGCTGAGGGGCCTCAGTGTGCCCCCTGGGGATGACCCTAGCCTGGAGGGGGAATGAAGGTGCTTTGGGGAGTCCTCTCCCAGGCCCTGATTAGCAGGCGTATCCTAGCTCCTCAGAGGTGCCTGCATATCTTGGTCCCTATATCTCAATACTTGTTTTTTTATGGTATAACAAGACCTCAAAGATAGTCCCAACAATCAGGAATTCATTAAGGAGTTGGATCCAAGTGGTTCTCAAATATTTATAGCCTAGGAACTTAGTGACCATTTGGAAAAATACTTAGCATAAATTAAAGCAAAAAATGTTCTTTTCCATCCCTAAATAGCCACGATTCCTTACTAATGGGGATCTGTGTGCCCGTCGGCCATGGCACAATTTCTCACACGGGATTCAGAGTGGATGCTGCCACCCTTGTTATTTGTCCCGGGCTACTCCCAAGAGCCCAACACCCAGCTTTGCTAATACATGGCATCAAGAGAAGGGAAGTGGAGCCATGGGATGCTGAGACTGTGAGTGACCTTGGGCCGAGAGCTGGGCAGTGCAGGCTGCTTCTCGGCTTGCCACGTCCCTTGATGATGAAAATGCCCTGCAGTATCCCGCATGCCCTAGCATAGAGCTTGGGAACCACAGTCCCAGGAATTAGGGCTTTTGTTCTCTCTAATCCACAGGTGAGGAAACTGGCCCTTCTGTACACTGTGCACTCTGAACACTCCACCTCCTCCAGCTGCCATCCCAACTACCCTCCTCAGGAGGCCGAGGGGCTCAGGGGGGACATGAACGGTCACCAGGCCTGCAGCAGGCAGCCATGCTTGGAGTCCCGTCTGTTGGTGTCCTGCTTCCCTGGTGTTGCTACAAATCTAACTCCATCTTTACAGCGGAGAACAAACTCCCAGAGAAGGGGTCCCCTGGGGGTCAGCAGGCCTCTGCCAGGCTTGATCTGGACTTCCTCTGGCAGGAAAGTTTCCCACACTGTCTTTTCCCCCTAATGATAGAACTCCTGTAGGCCTAAGTGGCAAAGGATGTACCTTGCCTTTATTTTATTTTTATGTTTTTAATTTTTTTGTTGGAACCGGGGATTGAACTCAGGCCCTTGTGCTTACCAGAGAAGCGCTTATTCTACTGAGCCAGCTCCCTGGCCCATTGCCTTTAAAGATGATGTCCTGATATGCTGGAGGGCCCCTCTGTACAGATGTAGCTGGGTGAACCACAGGCAAACAGAGTCTCTGAAGGCAGGCGGCCTGGGTCTGCAGTCCCGGGGACTGACACTGTGGGTGGGCTTCCCCTCTAGGCCGGGGTTATATCTATACAGGGTGAGACTGGCCAAGCCACTCTGGACCTGCTGCTGACATCCTCAGATTTCCTAGGGGGCACCTTTCCATGTATGGAAGTGTACTGACATAAATCTACTTAAGGAAGGGTCATCTTTCTCACCATGGCCAGTCCTGGCTCAAAACCCTGGCACACTCTGTGGTCCTAAGGGAGGGAGTCAGTGGGTCCTGAGAAAGAAGAAGAGGAGGAGCGTTTGCTGTTTGTTGGGTTCTCCCAGTCCTGCTCCTGCGGTCCATTCCAGGTCTCAGGTCAGAATGGCCAGCAGCCCCTCGGGTGGGAACTTCCTGTGGGAGGCACATGCAAAATTCCCCTTTTAACTTATCCTCATCTACTTGGATGAAGCCTATGTGGAGATGAAGGTCCAGCTCATCCCCACCTCTCCTGACGCTGGAGAGGCCGCCACATCCAATTTTAACTCATTCACCTCCAGGGGTGGGCTCTCAACAGCGCCTCCTGCGGTAACAGATACAATTACCTGCAGCTATGAAGTGCTACCTGAGGTGTGCCTGCTCCCATCCTGGCTTGCTTTCTTAGGGACAAATCCCATTTTACTCACAGTTCCTTGCCACATAAGGTAGGTGTCTTAGTTATTTTTTCCCCCTCATTGCTGAGACAAAATATCTGAGACCCAAAGTTCAAGGGAGAAAAGTTTATGTAGCTTAAAGTTTGGAGAGGTTTTAGTCCATAATCAGCTGGCTCGAAGGCAGGGTGGCAGGGCAGATAGGCTTTGCAGGGGAGAAAGAACTGATGAACTTGCCATTAGGATGGGCTCGGGTAGCACGAACACACTTCATCTCAGCACCTTTGATTTTAGCACTGTATTATGAATCAATTTTAGTCTTGCACACTCTATATCCAGCCACCTCTGAAAAAGCCCCACCTATGACTGAGTGAGGCATGGGGCAGCGGGGGCGGGGGGAGGACGGGGGACGGGGATGGACACATCTAGACACAAGCCACGACAATTCGCCCCTGTGCAAAAGGCATTTAGTCCATTGCTAAGAACTGCCAAATTCTTAACAGTTTTAGCGCTGCTGAAAAGTATCTAAAGTCTCTTCTGAGATGTCAGCCAATCTTATTAGGTGCAAGGCCCTATATAAATCTGTATAAATGAAAAGAAAGTTAAACACTTTGACATCTAATGGCATGATACAGATATCTTTATTTTAAAAGTTACAATCAGGGGGATATTAAGGAATAGGAATAAAGCAAAATCAAAATGTATTAGGCCAAATGTTATTTCTAATAGTTTCATTTCTTGGCATCTTTGGCAATCTGTGGGAAGTTGGGAATTCTAAAGCGTTCGGGTGGCTCTGTCCCTGTGGAACCTGGGACAGTTTTGCTCTCTTCTGGCTTTTTTTTTTTTTTAAGATGACCTACCTTTTTGGCTTAATAATTTGGGGGTCTCTACCAAACCTTTAGCTTCACACCCACAACTTCACATACTCTTCCCTCAGAGACACACTGCCTGGCCTCTTAGGCCTTCTTTTGAAATCTGAGTGGAAGCCTTTCTCACCCTACAAAGCTTGCATTTTGCAAGTGCCTAAAACCAGCACCATGTGGAAGATATCAGGGTCTGCTGTGGGCTGTAGTTATAGCCAGGCTTTCCTCTTTCTTGGCCGTAGGAACCCAGGGCCTCCTGAATCAAATTTTGAGGAAGGAAAAAAAAATTGAGGAAGAACTTTTTTAGGGTGCCATTTTGGAACACAGTGCTCACTCTGGGGCTTTTTTTTTTTTTAACTTTTGTAATTTTAAAGCTGTAAAGGCTGGTGTCCTGCTGTTTTGTGTGATATTTTTCGGCCTTATTCATTTATTAATCAGGGTTCTTTCTGATTTGTCTTTGTAGTATACAGTATTCCTAGTGCTTTCTTTTTACTCATACTCAAGTTTTAAATCATTCTGTGGGCCTCTATACTTTACATTTTTTAACACAGATCTGGCTAAAAGCCCCCAACAGTCACTATGTTGCTGTCCCAGCATTCGATTTGTCTTATTTTTATTTTATTTTATTTTATTTTTTGGTAAGCTTAATCAGTGTACCACCCTGAATCTCAGTCTTAGGCAGTCTCTGGACATGACACGAGCAAAATACAGACAGACTGCCTCTCAAGCCGTAACACACAGCTTCTGGAGTCTAACAAATCCAGTCCTTCTAGAAGCAGCCTCCCGCGCCTGGTCTAAGCTCTGGCCAGAACCTCTCACCAGGGACAGCCAAGGCCTCCTAGCTCTACTTTTTCATCCAGCACCTCTGAACCTTTCCAAACTCTTCTCACAAGCCAGTGTCAGAGGCTCCTGAGACCACATGGTCAGGTACAATCACATCAAAGACTCCACTCTAAGCACCAAATTCTGTCTTATTTTTTTCTCACTGCTGAGACAAATATATCTGATATCCAAAGTTAAAGGAGGAAAGGTTTATTTAACTTAAGGTTTTTAAAGGTTGTAGTCCACAATCCACTGGCTCCAAGGCAGGGTGGCAAGGCGGACAGCAACAGTTTATGGTGGGCAGAAAGCAACAAGGGACCACCATAGCTCTTTTGGTCTCTTCTATGTTATTTAAACTACTTGGGGTGGGCAGCAATTATACCCTTCATCCAAGGGCCCTTGATTTTAGCACTGTACTCTGTATCAATCTTAGTGTCACATACTTAAATTTGGCCACCTCTGACAAAGCCCTACCTATGACCACCCAGGGAATTTGGGGGACTTCTAGACACAAGCCCTAACCCCGGGTCTGACCAGCAACACTTGCTGTTTCTGGCAAGAACCTCCAAATCGGCTGCAGTTCTGACAGCTGCTCCCAGAGGGCAGGGATGTGCCACACCTTCTTTGTCCCCATGGCATCCAGGTCTGGGTACCTGCCTGGGAGGAGGCTGGGTCTGAGCTGCCCCAGCTGAAAGATGCCTGAGGCCAGGCCACTAGAACAACATGAAGGGGCCAAAGGACCTCTGTGGGATGAACACAATACAACTATCTCCCAGAGCACTGAGATGAGAAAGCAGCCCAGACATGCTTGAGGGGAGATTATCACAGTGCCTTGGGCAGCCAGAGGAGTTTGTGCCCTTTCTGGTGATCTTGCCTTGGGGCCCATGCTGGCTATGTGTGCACCAAGCAAGCTGGCCAGGAAGCACAGAGAGACCTTAGGAAGGGCCTTACACAAGGAGACCTTAGGAAGGGCCAGCCAGAGCCTCAGTTTCCCCATCTACACAGCAAGGGATGGCAGTTTCTGCCCTGTCAACTACCAGATATTATGAAGGTCAGCTAAGTAAATGTGCTTGCCTGGGTCAGGAGAGACAGAGATAGAGAAAGAGAGAGCCAGACAGACAGACAGACAGTCAGACACACACACACACACACACACACACACACACACACACACAGATTGTCCTCTATCTGGACTCTGCAGGGAGCCTGGGAATTACCTACTATCCTCTGAGCCCCTACAGGCCAGAAGCATAGACTGTCAGTGCAAACAGGAGGCCTGGAACTCTGCATTCCTTAAGCTCAGAGACAGGAAGTGATGACCGCCAACATCACACAGCAAATTAACAGCCCAGCTGGACCAGAGGCCAGTTTCTGGTTCAAGGCTATGCGTGAGTGCTTCTGCTCTTATTTCCTATGCCTTTTGGGATAGAAACTTGGCACCAGCCAGCTGGGCTGCTGAAGGAAAGGGCCATAGCGCCAGGCCACACTGGTTTAGCAGGGAAGGCTTTGCTTGACACTCCCACTACTGGTCTTTGTCCCTAGGCCTGGGACACTCCCCCCCTCCCATCTGTAACTGAGCAGGTCCATGTGGCTCCAGGGCTGGCTGGCGCAGGGCTAAGAGGGGAGAAGGGGGCAGGTGGGAGGTGTGGACAGAGATGCCCCACGCTGGGCACATTTATCATCAGCAATCACCGCCTTTCTCTAGTCCCTGGACACCGGCTAATTCTCCCCAGACTTGACCTCCCACTGCATGGAAAATCTCTTCCATTCACCAGGCGGCTGCTGGGCTCGGTGGAGAACTGGGGGAGAGAAGCTAATTTTTTATTATGTTTTAAAAACACACAGTCCCACGCTGACGGACCTCTCCCTGTTCACAAAGCCCTTCCTCCATCTGGCCTGGCTCCTTGCTGCTGTGGGTATGGACTGGGGCCCCCCTCGGAGGAGGTTACAATGGCCGTTACTGATGACAAATGAGGGCTGGTGAGCTGGAGGGACACCGAGTTATTCCTGACAAAAGAGGCCCCTGGCATAAGCCTTTCCCACACCATACATAGACTGTCCATGCCGTGATGTCACTTCCTATGCTGGCCACAGGACAACGCTGAGCCAAGGTGGCCAGCTGGGGCAGAAGCCTGCATCCTGAAGACAGGGCCAGGAGCTCCTGTGATGTCCCTTTCCTCCAAGGGCTGAGGGCCATGCAAAGGGGTAGCTGGGAGGCTGAGGACAATGCCCCCCGGATCGGCTGGAGTAGTCCACACTGCTTCCTCTAGGGAGGGACCCTGCAGTGGCAGGGTTGCTAGCCAGCCAGGCTCCTAGCAGCACAAAGGGAGGCCGTCCTTCAGACTCTGTGCCCTCCTGGCCCAGGCCCACCCTGTCTCTGGCATGGGCTGCCTGTGGCTGACAGGGTCACTGGATTGGGAGCCCTGGTCCCTGAGGATGGGCTTTTTCTGCTTCCTGTTTTCACTTGCTCAAGGAGTTGGAGCACTTTCTCATTTTACATAAAGACCCCATTTCCTGCAAGTGCTTACAAACCTGCATGCCTTGCTGGGATGGCATGTCGTCCGTGCTTCTGCACCTCCTCCATTTCATTTACATGGGAACCAAGGCTCAGAGAAGTCAAAGACCCCAGATATCAAGAGCCCCACAGCTCTTGCCACCAGGCCCCACGGGCACTGAGGGAACAGCAGGGATAGCTGTCCTCCTGTCCTCTAACCCCAGCCCTTCCTCTGGGCCTCATCCCTCAAAACAGATGCATGGTAGCTGGGTACAGCCCATGACTGAGCCCGTCACACACACACACACACACACACACACACACCCCCAAGCTTGCTCTACCCAAAGTCACGCCCACAACTGTCTTCCCTGGACACCTTGAGAGCCCCAGCCAGGAGGGTTGGGGGGTGTTGGAGATGCAACTTTAGACTTCACTCCACAGCTAGCTGAGGATGTCAGGTGACCAAGAGGCTTCTAGATAGACTGCAAGCATGCTTCAGGCCTCAGGATGCCCAGCATGGCCTCCTGCAGTTTCTAGGCTCATAGCTTCTCCCCTTGTGCTTCTCCTCGCTGCTCTCTGCCCCCTAAACTCTCCTCTGCAAACTCGATCTAAACTGCCCTGGGCAGCTGACATGCCCCTAGTGGCTTCCCTCACACCTGGAAGACTGTCCTAGGCCCCATCAAAGCCTCAAACCTCAGCGCCCACTCAACATTCCTGTGCCCAGAGCCATCTACACCTGCTTCCTGTCTGTGCCATCTTGCTTGTCTCCACTTCTCTGGCCTCTCCTTTCAGAATGGCCTCCACCCCCATGTCTTCATGGCTGCCTGTCACTGTGACCTCAAATGCCACATCCCTGTGGCCTTCTCTGACCTTCCTGCACCAGCTTCAAACCGTCCTAGTCTCATTTCCTCATAGCACCTACTGCCCGCTGCCCGGGGACCGCGCTCTTCTTGTCTGCATCTTGCCCTTTGCCGCCTGTCCCAGGCAGGCAGGTCCCTGAGGGACTGGCAGCTCCTCTGCACCTGCTCCCAGATCCTCCAGAGATGCCCCAGTGGAAGGGGCAGCCAAAGGGGCTCTTACCTGCAGGACACGCTCCCTGACCAAGTCTCAGAGATCAATGGACCAGTGTGCTCTGGGACGGAGACTGGTGATGGGACTTCAATTTCTAAAATCCTTCTTTTTCTTCTAGTGAAAACACTGTTTTTTGGGGGAGGGTCTTTTATTTATCTATTTATTATTTTATGTGGTGCCAGGGATGGAACCCAGGGCCTTGGGCATGCAAGGCAAGAGCTCTACCACTGAGCCACATCCCCAGCCCTGGCCTTTCCTGTCTAGTTTAAAAAGTTGATTAAAATATACAGACAGAAAATAAAATCATCCCATTCCCACCACAGCTGAGACGCCACTACATGTTGGCGTTCCCTGACTACTTAGGTACACACCTCTCGTTAGGCACACAGCTGAGGTATGACTATAGTTGGCTCTGTAGCCTCTTTCCTTTCAAGCCTGCTAAGTGAAGCCTTGCAGACAGAAAGCGAGATGAACCTGGAGTTTCTCTCCACCTCTGCCTGCCTCTTGTGTCCCTGTCTCTTGAGCTTGCATTCTCTCAGTAACTCATGCGCATGTGCAGACACATACAAGTAGTTGCACACATCAGGAGGGTATAGTATAGGCCAGCAGGGCCAATGACTGCTCCTGGTGCAGCACTAGGGGCTGAGGTCACTGGAAGAGCTACAGGACACAAAGGTACATGGCCAGCCAGCTTGGGCATGATACTGTTTTGGCTCTGCAGGGCATTGGCACAGAGACACCCAGGGTTGGTGTGGACAGGGCAGTGGGTCCATCCCCATGCTGCCCAGGAAGTGCAGGGTCAGGCCAGCTCTCGAGCACCTGGGGCATGAATTTCTCCTGCTTTGCTCCGCATTGGGCTTTATGACAGTTGCGAAGGGAGATAACTTTCAAACACCAAAGAGAAAGACTGCTGCGATCCTTGCCTGTTGTTGTCAGCACCATCACCAGACCCTGGGGTGCAGGGCCCTTAGACTTGAGTCTGACCCCTTGGCTTCCAGATGGGGACCCTGAACCAGATGGGCACAGTGACCAGCCCAAGGGCAAACAGCTCATTTGTGTCTGCCAGGCCCCAGTTATCTGAGCATCAGGTGAGAATACAGAAAGTCATGGCAGGAAAGAGATGCTGGGGAGGAAGAATAGGGTGACATGGAGGTGGTAGAGTTGGAGCCATGGGGAAAGCACCCCAAGAGCGCCTAGCAGTTAGGCCTGCGTGGAAGAGCCTGTGCCTAGGGAGGGGTCTCTCCTTACACTTGGAATCCATATGGATTCAGACTCCAATGCCAACAGAGGAGGGCTGGCCACCATCTCTGGACTCTTTCAAGGCCAAGACTGGCGCTAAGATTCTGGGGACTCCAAGGAGGGCAAGAATCAAGGAGCACCTGAGACCAGAGGGGAGAAGTAGCTTGCCTCAGGTCACACAGGAGATTAGAGGCAAAGCTAGGACTGGAATGTGGGCATCCTGGAACCCCGGTCAATGT
>NW_004524581.1:10700900-10733438 GCF_000260255.1 Octodon degus | reverse complement strand
GTGAGACCTTGTACCAAATAACTATTTTTTAAAAAAGGCTTCATGCATATGAGGCCAGTGTTATTATTGTCACCATCACTATTATCTACATCATCTAAAGCATCTCACTGAATCGTTTCCACGACTTTCCATGACAGCTGCCTGGGCTGCGTAAAGTCACCTGGTCATTAGCTATGCTACCCCAGGGGTAGGAAGCGCCATTAGCAACTAGCCATGCCCCTCTGGAAGCCCCCTCACCCGAGGATGGAGAGGTATTTTTCTTGCATTTCCTGCAGCTCCTTCGAGCTCACATCCCTCCTTAGCCTGTGCTTTTAGCTCAGGGCACACTCAGGGTCACTGGTGAAGGAAGAACGTCTCAAATGAGGCAGCTGGAGGCTGCGTCAGCCACTGATATTCGCTGACCTTGGGCAGTCAGACTCTCATGCTCCTGGTAGGTCCCTCTGTCTTCTGGCCCCTTCTTGGGCACCCTGCAAGCTCAAGGGCAGCTCAGCATCGGATGGCCAGCTCCTGGGGAGGGACAGTCCCTTGCTTCCCCTGAGAGCCCCTGCCCCCAAGTCCCCAGGGTTCCTAAGTTCAAAACAATAGAGGCTTCAGGTTGCCCTTGATGCAAAGGTCTAGTGGGGGACTAATTTTAGCTGAGAAACACTCGGCGCTTTCCCAGCCGCTGTCACTGTGCTGGACAAATGGCCTTGGTTTTCCTCCCTGATTGTTCTCAGCTGGGGGTTGGGGGCTGACTCCAGCATAGGACAATTCCCTTTGTGTCTGTTTCCGGATGACTCCTACTAACTCAGAGAAAAAGACCGAACAGGCTGGAGTTCTCAGCCCTGGCTCTCCAGCACCCCACTGCTGCCCCGGCTTTATGCAGTCATGGGGTGTCCCCCAAAGTGGCCTTTACTGTCACAGGGCTTGCTGGTTTCCTCCAGCCCTAAGGATTGGGGCACAGAGGGAGAACTGTGGGCACAAGGCCTGTTCTTTTGGACAGATGTGGAAGCAGAGGCCCAGCGAGAGTACGACTGGCCTGAGTTCATGTAGGGCTGAGCCTAGACTTTGAGGCTGCAGATTTTCAGCCCAGCGCCCTCTGCATGGTGAAGTGTAGGCAATACCTCTGAGAGTGACCGGCCCAAACGCAGCCTCCGAGGGAACCCTGGATGGGTGGCTGCCCTCTCACCCTGGCTGTGAGACCCTGCTTCTGCATCAGGTCCTACCTTAGCTGAGAGAGCCCTGGCTGGGGAAGAACCTCCCGCCTACACAGGGGCCTGGTGTGCCCCTGGAGTCTCTTCCTTATCGCCCTCCTCACCTTTCCAAGTCATGTGTACACCCATGCATGTCCTTGCTCAGTGCCCCGGCCCCCACCAGGCTCCAGAGTCCCAGAGGGCAGGGACTCGGGGACAGTCACACCACACATAAATGCCTGTCTGGGCACCACACAGTCGAGCGAGACTCTGGCACTCATCTGGAGCACCTGTTGCACCAACTGAGGCCCGGGGAGCGACCAGGGCAGCAGGGGGCACTCAAAGCTGGGGGCAGTGGCCACCTGCTGCCCCCAATGTGTGGACACATTGGGATCTCCACCTACAAGGCGGCTTTACCAGGCACCCTGATGCTGCTGTCTTCCAGTGCTGTACTCCACACCAGCCCGGCACACCCTGGACGCGTAACGAATGCTTCTTACGCAGCAGATGACCCTTCCCGGCTCCAGGTCCTCTGGTCCCTCAGGCAGTGGCCTCCATTTCATCTGTGCCCCTCCGTTCCCAAAGAAGCAGGAGGGACAAGGCGCCTTGGGGAAGGCACCTGGGGCTCAGGCAGCTGCCCCCGCCCCATTCACCCAGCAGTTCAGGGTCCCTTCGGCCCCCACAGGCCTACTCTGTGGTCTCCCCTGCCACAGCTCAGGCTGGGACCCAGCATGCTATAATTAGAGTCCTCCTTCCAGGCTCTGGTAATGAGGGGTGTCGGGTGCCAGCCGTAATTACAGCCTGGTTAAAACGAACAGGAGCCGCCTCCAAGCCAAATTACAAAGTCTACAGCCGGACTCCCTCCTGCCCGCTCCCTTTTTATGGGGCTGGTTAAAGGGAGGCACTGGGAGTCGATGGAGAAGGCGGGCTGGGCTGCGGTCTCCGAGCTGAGAGCTGACAGTCTGGGCCTGTGCTGCTTTGAAAGCAGCTTCCCACCTCAACCCGCCCCGCCCTCCTCAAACTTCCCATCAAAGCGAGGTCAGAACAGGCAAAGGCGCCGACCAAGGCTTCTCACCTACCCTCTCCACCACAGGCCCTGGCGAGGAGCTTTGTGTTCCGTGTTCAGTCCAGGGCACAGGCTTGATGCAGCTGTACTTAAGGGGCACAGAGATGCTATGGGAAGACACCATCACTCCGATTTACTAACAGAGGTTCGCACCAAAATAACTTGTGTTGGATCACACAGCCAGTAAAGATCAGGTTCAAGGTTCTGGCTGGGCCCACCCCGCGGGGAGGACTGCAGGATAGAAGAACAGGCTAGCAGGGGCACAGCCCTGGGCAGGACACAGACCTAGCGAACAATGTGGTCTGCAGGCTGATGCTGGAGGGGCCTGGTGAGGCCTTCTTCCTTTGCAGAGATGAAGAACTTGGCTGGGGTACAGAGCTCCGTGGTAGAGCAATGACCCACAGCATATATGAGGCCCCGGGTTCAATCCCCAGTGCCAGGTAGAGAGAGGAGAGGAGAAGAGAGAAGCGAAGGAGAAAGGAAGAGAAAGAGCTGAGGCTTAAATTTTTATTGGCATCTCAGGATCCACGGAGCCAAAGGCACCAACCATATAGAGGCCTTCTCCACCCCATGCTGGGCCTTGTTGGCCTTAGAATCTGAGAATGATAAAGTGTGGAAGGGTTACAGCAGAAGTCTAGTCTAGGGGCAGAGGCATGGCTGCCTGCCCATCTCAGGCTGTGGCAGGCATCACTAATCAATGGTGGCACATCCGGAAGAGCCTCAGATTCCTCAGCACAGAACTATACTCAGTCATAGCCAGCTAAGTGACGAGGAAGAGATTCCACCATTCCTGATCTGGCTGGTCCCTATTCACTCACTTTACCCAAGGGGAAAACAGGGTTCACAGAGCTGGGGTGACTTGCCTTATTAGCTGAATACTCGTATTCCTTAATGACCAGTGTCTGGGTTCTGCCAACCTGCCACCCTCAATCCCTTCACTCAGAGCTCCCTGAGTGCAAGAAACTTGGGAGACTTGAGCCCAGGGCCTGGTACTATCCCAGTGGTGGCTCTGAGTGCGACTACGCAGCAACTTCCATAAGGGCTGTGGGGGACCAGGCTCGCTTACCAGCTGAGGTGCCCCTGTGCAGCAGCAGGCACCCTGCTTGGTGCCCAGGTGCCTGCCTGCCTCCCCTTTCTTGAGCCTCTTGGCCAGGACTTTCATTCTGGAAACCTGGCCCCAGCTGTCTGCTGCCCACTCGCCACAACTGGCCTGTGGTGACTCAATCCCAGCAATACCTTCTCCTCCTCCTCCTCCTCCTCCTCCCTTCTGCCCCAGGCTCTCATGAACCTCTTCAATAGCACCTTTGATCCTGGCTCTCAGGGCGCTTTAACAAGCATGGCTCACTCACTGCCTTCAACTGGGGTGTGGGAGACAGCTGCTCCTGGAGGGCAGTGACAAGGACAGGGTGGACACTGCCTGATGCCCCCATCCTCGCCTGCATGGCCAAAGGCTAAGCTCAGAGGCCCTGCAGAGAAGGCAGAAGGCCCCTGAGACTTTGGGGAGGTGTCTGCCTTACCCACAGCACCAGGCCAGGACATGAGGGCATTTCAGAAGGACACTTTAATTAGGGAACAGGGCAGCCAGCCAACGGGACTATGGGCCACACCCGGTACCATCAGAGGCCTCTGTACTCCCAGGCCCAGCCTGCCCCTCTGGTCTCCACCCACTGCCACCTCCTCCCCCGGCTCAGGGAGGGGCCCCAGCACCCCCGCCGTCTCACCCAGCAGGAGGCCCAGGCAAAGAGCAGGGTACTCAACGTAAGTTCTGCAGCTGTGCTCTGGGTTACAGGCATGGAAGTGGGGTGCTGGATATGGCCAGCAGGAGCTGTGAAGCCAGGGGGTTGTGCCCCAGCCCTGTGTGTCCCCACCTTCCTCCACAGGGAGGGAGAATGACACAAGTCCTGCCTAGCACTCAGATTGTTTGTGTCCCAGATGCTCTAGCTCAACCCAAACTGAGCTGCTCCAGGTGTTGTCCTGGAAGACGATGTGTGCCCACATCATCTCAGCCAGGCCCTGAGCTGTCTGAGACCCTTGTGCCAGGCTCTTCCCTGTGTGTCACAGCCAGTCGCAGGTCTCTGTGTCCTCATTTCTCTCTGTAAAACAAAGTAATCCACAGGAGTCTCCCAGGTGTATTGCTAAGGTAAAGAAAATCAGTGCGACAGTCATCAGGACAGTGACAGGATGCGCACGCTGAAGGTGGGTCATTTCAAGTCCCTGCACAGACCGCCACCCTGCTGTGTGCCCCTTGGCCAGCTGTGTCACCTCTGAGCCTCAGTTTCCCAACCTTGGCAGGGAAAGCAGCACACTCTTCTTTCAGATGCAGAAGAGCATTTGCAAGCTATAAAGAGCTGTCCAAATCCAAGGTTAGCCGTTGCCATTTTCCTAGTGAACTAATACAGCTCACCTCCTTCCACCTTGTCTAATTCTGTCCCAGCTGACCCAGCAGAACCCACGTGGTCCCCTAGAATACCCACTCTGAGGCTCAGCTTCTTCCGGATCAGGGAGGTGCCTGGACGGTCTTGCGCGGAAGAGAGAAAGGCTTTGCCTGCTAGGTATTATGTTGGGCTAGGAAGCAGCCCCAAGAGAAAAGGCCCTGTTGGATGGGCCCCGGGTGACTCAGGGTTGGGGGCAAGCTCCTGGATGGGAGCTGGCCAGGCAAAGCTATGCTTGGCTCCTTTCATCCTTTCTCTGAAAGAGATCCTGAAGGGTGACCTGCGATGCTCCCAGCCAGTGACTCTGGATACACCCTTTCCCTCTCTGGATCTCCTTAAGAAGGGTGCTGGCCAAGTACATGGCTTACCCTACTGCCCTGCGGCACTTAGCCCCCCACACAGTTCTCAATGAGGCCTGGGTGGTTGCAGGGGCTGTAGGGCTGGGCTTGGTGGGGCAGGGCAGCCTCTGCACCCTCATTAGCAAGAATGAGTGAGGCCAAGAGACCTTCACCCCAGGTTCCCTAGTCTGCAAGTCTCCTCTTCTTGTCCTGGCTTGGTAAGCAGGGGACAGGGACAAGCATAAGGCAGCACACAGATTCCTGCAGCCTAGGCAGGAAGGCAGGACCCTGCCTTTCCCTGGAGGAGAAAACCCATGGCCAATCCAGAGCAGAATCTCAGCATCAATCAAGAGCTGCGAATTTTAGGCAGATGATTTTGCCTCAGCTTCTCTACCTGTAAAACGGGGCTAAGTCTCCTGCCTGGAGAACAAGAGGGAGGGGTCTGTGCAGTCTTGTGTGGGGGAATCCTGAAGCGGGCAGCACAAAGAAAATGCTTTTCCTCGAATAAACAGCTAAAGCATCTGGCCTCCGTCTTCTCATCTAGAAAGTGGACGTCAGAACATCGCCTACCTGCGAGAACACAGGCCTGGCACCAAGGCACAGTAAATGTTCATGTGTGCCACCGAGGCCAGGTGACCTGGCAGAGTTCCCCGAACACCTGGTGGTGGCCTGCCATTCCAGGGAGGGGACACAGCCTCCTCTGCCTTGCAACAGGCTCGGCTGTTTCCTGGCTCATGGTTGTCAGGCGCAGATGGCTGCTGGGCCCCCAGCCAGGGGCAATACCTTCCAAACCCACACGGCTCCTCTGAGGAGCACCTGCGTGAGGAGAAGGGTGATCACCCAGCAGGGACACCTTCCTGCCAGGGGCTGGAAGGGAGCTGGGGACATGGTCCTGCTTCTGCCCACTTTCCAGCAGGGCTCTCCAAGGAGATGCCAGCTACTTGTGTGCCTATGCTGGGGCCCAGGACATGGAGAGCGAGGGCAGCCTCTACTTAAGCTTAGAACTCTCCACTGAAGTTCTCATTCATTTTCTCTCACATGCCTGATGAGATGGGCACAACTGTTCCGCTGAACAGATGGAAAAACTGAGGCTCAGGAAAGGCGCATGGCATTGAGCTGTGGAGGAGCTGGGATGGGAACAAGGTGAGGTCCAGGTGCCAGGGATGCCCCTGGAGCCTCAGGAAACATCTGTGAACAGACCGCCATCAGCCGTGGTCACAGACCCCCCCCAGCCTGCCCTGGAGGATGCTCTGCACAGCCTGTGGCAGAGCTGTCAACACTGTCCTCCTCAGCAAGTTTCAGCTGCATCCCCGCTGCATGACTTGCTGGCTGGAGGGTTCCTGGGACACTCCGGGGAGGCAGGACTTGAGCTCATGTCTCTGCTCAAAGTAAACATGCTGAGTGACCCTGGACAAGTCCTTGACCCTCTCTGGGTCCCTGCTTTTCCATCCATCATTGAGGGATTAGGTAAGAAACTTGGATATTCTATAAATAACAAAACTTTCACACCAACAATATGGGCCAAGTTGCTGCTGGGCATCTGGGATTTTGAGCTCCTGGATCCCTACTGGGGTCCCGGCAAATCTGGACTGGGGATGGGCTGCTAGGCAGTGCCACCCTCCGCAGCCTCGAGTCCCTGCCTAGGCTCCATCTGTTTCCCTGGAGCCTCTGTGCCTCCATCTCTGGCCTCTGCCCAAGTTCCCTCCACTCCCATCCCGTCCTTGCCCGGAGGCAATGGTGGCTGCCCAGCGCGAAGCAGCTCCTGGCAGAGTTACTTTCCTCTGTGGGAGCGTCCATTAGCCAGTAAGTACAGCTGGACAGGAGCTGGGGATGAGGGGCTATAAATCTCACGGCTCCCCCCCACCCATTGCTGATGGCTGAGAGTGTGCTGTTCAGCCCAGCTCCCTCCCCAGAGGAGCTGGCTGAGATGCGTCAGCATGATGGGAGGTGTGCTAGGGTGTGCCCGGTGCACAGCCATTGTTCCGGACACCTGGGTATGACACCGTAACTATGGCATCCCAGGTAACTGCGCAGTGTCATCTGGCCATCCAGAAGGGCCTACGATCACAGCCTCAGTGTCCTTTTCCATAAAATAGAGTAATCATACCAAGTTCACACGATTAATGGGAGGATCACCTGAGACTTCAGCCTTTCCCACAAAAAATGCCCAGACCAGGGTCCTCCAGAGAGCAGGCCCCAGGTAATCATGGTTAGCCTCTTCCAGGGAGCTCTGAGCAGGCAGAGGCAGTCTTTCCCCCTTAATTTAAAGCTGCATTTTTTACTCGTACTTTCCCCTCATAGCTGGACAGCAATAATGCTTCTCTTTGGGGCTCCAAGCTGCCAGGGGTAACAGAATTCTCAGCAGGGCTCCCAGAAATCAGACCCACTGTCCAGGAAGAGCCAGCACTCAGCCTGGGCTGGCGAAGTACAGGAGCTTTTGGCTTCCTCTGTGAACAAAGTTTGGTTGAGAAAATTAAATGAGATCACAGGGGTGATATTAAAAGAGCAAATTACTTGAAAGGGCTTCCGCTCGCTCCAGATCTGGCTGCAGATGGATGGCGCTAATTATGAACGAGGAGTGGCTGGTTCAGAGAGGGAGGTCCCTGGAGACCCACTGCTTCTAAGTTGGGAATGGTGGAAGTCAGAAGCCCAGGTACCTCTTGGCTCCCATTCAGGTTCCCTTCCCGCATGAGTGGGACCTGGGCAAGCATGGAAGCCTGTGCTGTCTGGGAAATGCTTTTTACTGCCACCCAGGCCTGTGTGTACCACCTGGGACTTCTGAGGATGACAGTCTAGGGTGCCCTTGCATCATCATCCCCAGAGCAACGTGACAAGAGGTATAAAGCACAGCGTGCCTTTGACCTAGACTTTCTTTTCTGGGACACTCAAAGGAACTCCCTCAAGCCCTTAGCATGAGGATGTTCACTACAGTGCTGTTTACCAGGGCAAAATATCCAAGAGTGAGCGAACTGGTTGAGTAAAGTCCACCCATAATGGCACTCAGGCATTAACAGTGCCAATTACGAAGTCTATGAAATCTGTAGAGGGAAGGGGCATGGACCAATGTGGAGTGCAGACCAGAGCATAAACTGAAACATACATTTATGACAGTACCATAAAACAAAGCCAGGCATGCACCGGACAGGAAACACACCAAGGTGCAAGAAGTGGCTGGGCCTGGTGGGATGATGGGTAATTGTATTTCAGGCCTTTGTTTTCCATCATTTGCAGAAATATGGCAATATTATCTGGACAGCATAAACAAACAAACTAACCAACCAACCAACCATTTCTTGGGACCCAGAGCTACTGGGGAGAGGCCAGCCTTGGTGCTGATTCAAGAGCCCCAGGGATTCTGGCAAGTGACCCGGAGACTGTTCTGGAATACAGCAGAATCTAGCTTATTGAGTGCACAGGAGCTGGGGCTGGAGCTTATGGGGCCGAGGGGCTGTCACCCTGCTCTGTGCACCTGTCACCACAGGAAGCCGCTTTGGGGACGCTTCATTGTTCTCTGGCCAGGAGGAAGGTGGGGGCGGGGAGAGTAGCTAGTTCCAAAGCCAGGAAATAAATCTTCCTCCCCAGCCCAGTGTTTCCATTCAGGCCAGCTTATTGATGGGGACCCAGGGGGCCTAGGGACAGTAAGCTGCCTTCCCAGGACTCGTGAGAAAACCTCTGCCACCAGCCCCATGCCGCCTCTGAGACTCTGGGGGCCCATCCCAGAGGCTTCCTCTGGCTGCTTCCTGGTATTGTCAGCCCCACACTGCCCCAGCAGCAGGACCCTAGGTGCCCATGGTCTCACAGCCACCTCCTTTTAGTCTTCCCCAACTGCCACAGTCGGTTGGGGCCCAGGCCTTGCTGCTGGCATGGATGATTGCCATGGACCTTGAGGGAGTGAACGGTCTGTGACGGAAGGAGACCTTCTAGGTCAGCTTTACTAGGAAGCATGGTTCCCCTCAAGCTAGGTGTAGGAAGTCATGTGCATTTGCATGCAATTTACATTAATTTGCATAACCACCTGCTGTAGTGGAAAGAGCACTGAACCAGGAATCAGATCTTGGGATCTAGTCCCAACAATACCACTAGACTGAGTGACTCTGAGTAAATTTCTGTCTTCTCCAAGCATCAGTTTCTCTGTGGATCTGAGAAACGGATGGGGCTGAAATGACATGGTGGCATGAAAAGACTCTTGGAGTTGGGGCTGTGTCCCTGGGACTCCCTTCTCCCTGCCCAGTGAGCTCCCCTTCCCCCCATGAGGCAACCCTGAACATGTGCTTCCTGGAAGGCATCCACGGATGGGGTGCCCACCTCTAGTACCCAGGCTGTGGAGGTCTCCAGGGAGAGAGATGTTCATGCCCCTGCCCAGCTTTCCTGTCCCTCCTTTCCTTGATAGCCCTGGGGAAGCCAGTAACTTTAACTCACTGGAAATGCCTTCAGTTAGGTGCCAGGGAGCCGGGCAAGGCCCCAGAAAGCAGGAAGCAGGGCCCTGGGTTCTTCCGGGAATGAGAGACCTCAGGCACCAGCACACACTACCTTCGTCATCACCACAGAACCAACAGTAAGGGAGCACAATGGCAGCAGACTGCCACACCAGCCCCTGCCACCCTGCAAGCTTGCCCACCAGCTACCGGTATTTCCCAGGAATGGATGTGGAGGAGATGGAAAGAAAGTCTCAACCTAGGGAGCTCTGTGCTTGCTGCTCCTTGCATCAGAGTCTCTGGGGCATGGCGTTGGAGGAAGGGCAGGATACCACAATTCTGGGTGCCAGTGACTAATGCGGCAGGGGCATGGCACTCTGGTGTCAGGCTGGGTGATCTTCAGGGGTACCCTGGAGCTGGAGTCTGCAGTTAGTGTGAGGAGCAAAGAGCACAGGCCTAGGGGCCCCTGCTGGTGAGGGGGGGAGTGGGAGAGTGGGAGGGATCTAGGGTGCATGACGCGAAGAGCTAAACAGAACCTTGGGGTTCCAGCTCCTGGGTGCTGCCTTTGCTCCACCTGTCCTGTGTTCCCAAGGGAACACTCTCCTCTCTCCCAGTCTCCCCCTCTTGTCCTCCCTGGAGAACAGACTGCAGGCTGGGTGTCAAGTCCTGGCTGTGTGTGCACCCCCAATCACTTGCTTCCACTTCTGGAATGTCCATAGTGCCAGTACCCGGTGGGGCCTGACTGTGGGCACAGCACTACACCTCTCCAGGCCTGCTGTCTCCATGCCACAAAGGGGCACAGCACAGTGGCTGGCCTGCATTAAAAGCTAAGGAACTGCTAGTGGTGGTCATTGCTGGCTGCCCCTTTGAGCCTCGGTTTTGTCTTTTGTGCAATATTAGCCTCAACTTCACAGTACAATTGCGAGAAAAGAGTGGAACAATCTGGAGCCCTGTGTAACAGAAGTGGGTGGCAGGGCCGAAGGCTTGAGCCCATGCTGGGGAAGCAGGTCTGCAGGCCACATACAGCCTGTCAGCCCGGCACAGAGCCACCAAAGGGAACCATGCTCCACAGCCTGCTGCTCTATCATGCTTTCATGTGCTAAAATATCATGTTTTCTGCTGCTGGGGTCCAAAGTGATCCCAATTGACCGCTGACAACCTGAGGCCCAGAGAACGCAACAAGAGTCACATGGCAAACAAAGTGCTCAGAATGGCAAGATGTAGAAAGATGCAACTCAAGAGCCAGACTGTCCGAAGAGAGCGCTCACTGCTCCCCACTGCCTATCAAAGCACAGACATTTGGACAAATGCTGTAACAGAAAGAATACTTGGGGCTGGGGAGATGGCTCAGTGGAATAAGCGCTTCCCTGGCAAGGGCAAGGGCCTGAGTTCAATCCCCAGTTCCACCAAAACAACAACAACAAAACAAAAAAACAAAAAAACCTTACTTTAACCTGGATTTAAAGTCACTTTTTTTTTTTTTGCTGGGGAAGGTGGGGGTGAAGTGAGGTAGGACAGAACACATTTACTTCTCAAAGCTGTCACACTGGCCCACTTAAACAGTGCAGAGTTATAGAGAAGCATGGTCTACCTCAGCAGCAATGAAGCAGAGGTTGAAAATACAATTCCCCAGCCTGTGCACTGCAACAAAAAATCTTGACAGAAAATCAACGCCATGCCCAAGTCTCCTCAGCAGGGCTCCGCAGGGCGTGCCGTGTGGTTCTCCCAGGACAGGTGTTATTTCTTGGTTCATTCTTCCACCTGCCTAGCACTGGCTGCGTGGCCAGGGTTCAGGTGGGGACGGAGCTCAGGATCTTGGTAGGGTCTACGCACTCTCTGTGGTTTTAATCACTGCATCTGCAGGTGCAGAGAAAACATCTTGAGGGCCAGCGAGACAGCTCAGTGGCCTAAAGCTCCTGCTTAGGCAAGCTTAGGTAGGTGTGTAGGAACTGCAGTTCAATCCCCAGCACCACATGCCACGCCAGTCCCACCCCCAGGGTGAGCTGAGCTGGCCCCAAAACATAAAAAATTAAAGAAAAAAGAAAGAAAACATCTTGAGATGTTTAAAACACTTGCAGTGTTTAACAGCAGGCTTATGGTGTAGACCACCTTTCTGATACAATGGTTTCACACTTCCCATCATGGGGCAAATGGAAAATTGCTCTTGTGAGCCTCAAATCCAGGGAAGGGGCCAGGAGAAAACCCAGCTAGCCTTAAAATGCCAAGTAGAGACTTTTCATTGCACCAACCACTTCCCGTAGGAAAGGATACAAGGCAAAAGTTTAAAAACTGCATGGAGACTTACAAAGCCTACAGCTATACAGACTAGAACCAGACAGATGCATCAGCTGTCTGTGGCTGGGCTTCCATGGCTCCGCAGACCATCCAAGGAAGATGAGGGTGTCAAAAGAAAAGGCCAAGTTGTGTGTGTGTGTGTGTGTGTGTGTGTGTGTGTGTGTGTACCTATATGTACACAAGGGCTTTTGTATGTATTTGGTACAGGGTCTCACTATGCAGCTCCAACTCACAGTGATCCTGTCTCAGCCTCCCCAGCACTGGTATTACAGGTGTGCACGACCATGCCCAATCCTGATGGCCAGCTCAGCACACCTGAGGTCAGGACCAGGATGGCATGTGGTGGTGGGGGATTGAATCCCAGTCCCTGCACTTGCCTAGCAGGCACTTAGTCTGTTGAGCTATCTTGCCAGTCCCTTCAAGGGCTTTATGTTTCACCAACAGATGAGTACAATAGACTCCTTATCCATGATTTTGCTTTCTGTGGTTTTAGTTGCCCATGTTGACTATAGTCCAAAGATACTAAATGAGAACACCAGAACTAAAGAACTCCTAAGTTTTAAATGGCATGCACTTCCAAGTAGTCCATGAACACTTGTACCATCCTGTCTGGGATGTGAATCATTCCATATCCAGGGTATTCACGCTATATGCTACCCTCCTGTCGGTCACTTAGCACTCATCTGAGGAGTTGACATGGCATCACATGGCTGTGTTCAAGTAACTCCTAGCCTATGTAGTAACGGTCCTCAAGTACAAGAGTGCTAATGCCAGCAACTGGATATGCCAAAGAGAAGCCAATAACTGCAGGCTTTAAGTGAAAAGGTAGAGATTCTCGATAAGGAAAGAAACAAAAATCATACACTAAGGTTGTCAAGATTGCTATAAGAGTCATTGTTGTTAGTGTTTTATGGGCTTAATTTATAAATTAAACTTTAGCAAGGCATGTACATACAGTTAAAAAAAAAAACAACAACAACAACAACAAAAAAAAAACCCACCAGATTATACAGACTTCAGTACTGTTTGCAGTTCTGGACATCCATTAGTGGTGTTGGGTGGGAAGGGCTACTGTACACTGCACAAGTGAATGTATGGTGGACAAACCTTCGCCTTCTTTGCTTTGACCTCCCTTAGGGGGATCTTCTGGGAGGAACTAGAATTCTCTAAGCATTCACTCAACCAGCACTTCTTATTACCTTTTCTCTGAGTCCTACTTTCCATAAGAACAATAGCATAGTCCCATACTGCCTGGTCGAGCCCATGGCAGACATCATTAATCAACTGCAACACTCTGAGAGCCCAGGAGAAGTCTCAGGACAAGAGCTACTCCTGGAAGGCATCATGGTTTGTTCAGAGTTGGGGGGAAGAGGAAACCCATTTGCTATTCTTTGCTAGTGATCTCTTAGAATCTTGCCATTGCTGGCACAAATACCTCCCTCGTTTCTACTGTGACCCTACATCCATGTTGGACTCTTCTGGAAGCCCAGGGAAAAATATTTCCACTTATAAGAAAAGTTACAATCTTTTTTTGAGTACTGGGGCCTGGGAGGTGGATAAAACTTTGGGAAACCACTATAAAGGAGTAATATGCCTCTGTAATTTGGCCTTGAATCAGTGATGGCAAATACCTGAAATGAATGCCACCATGTCCCCATCCCATACCACAGCAGACACTGCTAATTGGTGTTGACCTTTGCAAATGAGTCCAGATGTGGCCCTGGGATTTGTCTCAACATGACGCACCAGGCAGCCACCCTTGGGCTTTCCAAACCACCACCTGAGATGTGCTTTTCTGTCACCACTGCTGGAGGTTTGGAGGTGCACAGGTCCAGGAAGGCTGAGTTATCAGAGTGAAGGAGGATGTACTCAAACCTGCATCTGGGCCAGCTAGATGGGGAGGAGGGAAGGACCAAGGCTGCAAGCTGGGGATGGGAGGGGCATTCGGCAGGGGCCAGAGCAAACAGCCACACGGGGGCCATCCTTGTTGGATCCAGCAGAATGGCCAGTGCTCAGGATCAACCCTGGGGGTTTTGATGTTTGTTCCACTACAACTTGTCCTCAGTAAAGGCATTTACGAGACAAGGCTGGGACCGCCATGTGGAAAAGATCTTTGGCAGGTGAGTGTTCAGTTCTGCTCAGGAGTGGCAGATGTCTCGGGCCATGTCAGTACGCAAAGGCAAAGGGAAGCCTTATGACCCAACTTCCTGCAGGCTCTGTGTGAAGAGTCACCTCCAACGGATGCCTACATTGCCTACTGCACTACCTGCCTCACTCTCCTTGTCCTCTATGGGCTGGAAGGGAGATGGGGAGAAGAGGGGCAGCCAGGGACCATGCCAGGGGCTCTGCTGCACTTAGGAATGACAGCTGGGAAGCACCTTCCAGGGACAGCTTCAGATCTAAATGGCTTTGCTTAGATAGCATGGGACTGGGTGCTGGCCTTCAGGGCTGGGGCTCATCTCAGCTGAACAAGCTCAGAAATACACAGGGACATCACTCTCTGTCACTATTGTCCCCATTGCCCAGGAAGCCCTCAGCCCTTGCAAGCTGGTGCTGGGACAGCTGAGCCAGGACTTGAGGGGCAGCCAGGAGCTGGCAATCCCCCTTTGACAATGGGACTGTGTCAGGAGAAAAGCTTAGGCTGTGCCAAATTCTGGTGCCAAGCTGCCAGGCTCTGGTGCCAAGGCCCAGGTGGGCAGCACACCTAAGCAGCCTAGGAGGAGTTTGCTGGTGGTGCCAGCCTGTGGCAGGTGAGCAGGCTGGACACATGGCCACAGTCATGTATGCATAGAGCATTTGGTCCTGGGGTCAGGTTCCTGAAAGGTTGCAGGAGGGACAGAGAACTAGGACACAAAATGGCCCCTGTGAATGCCATGTTGGGGCCACCTATTTGCCAGAGGGAGCTATGTCTGGGACCATGAGGACAGCCAAAGCAAATGCAGGGCCCGTGGAAACTTGGAAGGGATGTGGCACAGGTGGGGGTGGAGAGGGCAGGACTGCTGGGAGTGCATTTCCCATCTGTGCATGTGTGTCACTGTCCCCATGGGTAAATACAGCCTCTCCTGTTCAACCGTGAGCACGTACACAGGTCTGTGTGACACACACGTGCAGAAGCCACTTCTACAACAAAGACGACAGTGAGCTGCTCAGGCATGTGGAGTGCAGCAGATCTCAGGGGCCTACTGGGGGCTATTATGCTAACCGCATGTCCATTCTGCCTAATACATAAATTACTAATGTAAATTAAAGGATAACTGTAGTCCTTTAGGCCCAAATATTTAAATTATTTAACAGGCAGTCAGGAATAGGATAAAAAGTGAAGAGCTAAGTTTAACCCCTAGAAAAAAAAAAAGTGCTAACTCAGGGGAAGGGGAAAAGGGGGAAAAGGGGGGCAGCAGCCCTCTCCTCACTACGTTGGGCGCTTGCTGATCCCGGCTGGCAGTCCTCTTCCTGCCTTCTCTCCCAGCTGTGTCTGCATTGCCTCTCTCCTAGCTGTGCAGCCTCCCACGAGGGCTCTTCTGCTTGGTAAGCACTGCTGAGGCCAGAGGCAAGGCTGCCCACTGAGGCTTGGGCGGGTGTTGGAACAGGCAGGGGTGCCTCACTCGGCTTCTGTTTTGGGGAAGCAGAACCCAGGAAGACCCCAAGATACTGTGATTGAAGAAGCCCCCAAGATGCTGCAACCAGGAGCTTGGAGCTGGTGCCTGGGTGCTTGCACGGCTGCAGGGAGAAATAAACATCTCCTTCTCCAAGAAATCCCCAGCCCAGCAAAGCAGTGCTAGAAAGGGGGTGATGCTAGGAGGTGTCATTGAGGCCACCTTCTGTGACACAGGGGAAAAGAAAGGCCCCTAGGAGGAGGCGAGGGAGCAGCAAGTAGGATGGAGACCTCTCCATCCTTCCATTTCCCTGAGGTCTTAAGATGGACCTCCCAGGTTCCAACGCACGATCAGGACCTAAATAAGACTCTCAAATCACTAGACAGGGGCCGGGGAGATGGCTCAGTAGAATAAGCACTTGCCTGGCAAGTGCAAGCTCCTGAGTTCAATTCCCGGTTCCGCCAAAAAGAAAAATCACTAGACAGCCTTACTTTGCCCAGATTCCCTATCCCACGGTAAACTAGACAAGGAAGAAAGCCTCTTCTTAGGCCCCCTGATTTCTACAGAAGCTGATTCCAGCTTTCTCATAGCTCTGTCACTCAGAACTCCAGCCACACAAAGGTTCTCTTCAGTCACTGCGCATGTCCTGTAGCACATCTGCTGTTTGGAGGTAGGAGTTCTGGGGGAGGTGGCCAGCTAGAACAATGCCATCTCCATAGGCCCCAAGTTCCTCTTTACACACAAGAGTCTGATCCAGGATACCTTCCCCCTTCCCTGATGTTCTGGGGACATGCACTCAGGCCTAAGCAACTGCCACCTGTGTGTGACCTTTGTCCTCAGATAGCAGTGCTGCCTTTGGGGGGCAGGGATGGATGGACCTTTACTAGTCTCATTGTCGCAAAGAACCTGTGACAAACAGCTGGTGCTCAATTACTGTCCGCGGGTGAGCTTCCTGACAACTCACTGGGCTCAGACATATTCCTGATGGGACCATCGAATGTCTCCCTGGGTCAGTGCAGGAATCCAGGCAAAGGCCAGGGCTGAGACGCCACTCTGTGCAGCCTGCAGGGTATGTCTTGGTCAGAGAGACTGTGGACCAGCACCTGAAGGTAGAATGCTAAGGACTTGCCCAGAGGGAGGCAGCCCCCTGGGTCTGAAGCTCAGCCTTATCCTGGGACAGATACAGGCTCAGCTTTGCCTCCCCCAGGCAAGGGTGGCCTCGGCGGGTCCTGACAATGCTGGGACGATTCTGCTCATTCTTTCAACCTCTCACTTCTCCTTCCCTCTGTCCATATACTTATCCATCCATCCAGACGTCCATTTGTCCTGTCCTCCCCTCCCTTCCCCCCAGCCAGTCACTTGCCTAATTACCCCTCCACAGGTCCTGGATACCTAGACAGCTATCTGCTGACACAAGGCCCTGGCCATTTTCTGTAGGGATGGAGCCCAGAGTGCCTGTAGGCAGCATCACTTCCCTGGGGGCCCCCTCATCATCCTGAACCCCACACCACCAGTTCCCACCCTTTCCTGGCTGGCAATCCAGAGTCATCCTTCTGGAGGGAACCTCAGGATCTTCTGCTTTGGGATCCCCACCTTGCTGGGGCCTTCTCTTATCCCCTCTTTCCCCTCAGTCACCTCCTTGGGCTGCAGCACACCTTCCTCTCCTCAGCCCCACCCTGTCCAAGATGCCCTGCTAACTCTACCCCATGGGGTTGGGGGGGGGGCTTCCCCAAGTGGGAGCCTTGTTTCCTTAGCTGAGCCTCCAGCAGGCTAGTGTCTGGGCTGGGTCTCTGTCTACTGCTTCCCTGGGGGCAGCCTGCATGCCATCCTCATACCTTTGCTGAGATTGAAGAAGGGGGCCCTAGGCACCAGGCACATGAAGAGCCTTGGACAGTTTACACAGCCATCGCAGTTGGGGGCTCCTCTGGTCCCTCGGGAGATAAACAGCACCAGCACTATCTGGTTTTTGGTGGTTGTGGGGGCCCTGGGGATTGAACCCAGAGCTTTCACACAGAGCTACACACCAGCCCTTTAATAAAACATTTTATTCTGAGACAGTGTCTGGCTAAATTGCCCAGGGTGGGCTCAAACTTGAGATCCTCCTGCCTCAGCCTTTCCAGTACCTGAGATTACAGAGAGTGCCATCATGCCCTATTCGTTTGCTAGCGCCCAGGACCCCAAGCAGGGTCACACAGGGACAGAAGAACTGAACTCCATGCCAGTCCTGCAGGGTGGAGGACCCCAGGTCCCAAGAACATCTGCAGACAGAGAGAGCCAGCCAAACTTCAGGGCAGCTGGGGATGGGCAGGGATTGGAGGAGCCCAAAGAGCAGGCGGTGCCCAAATAACTTTACCCTGCTGCATGGCCAGGCTGGCATGGCTTCTGGCCCGTGCCCTACTCCCCACCAGGGTCAGGGGCATATCCTCTCGGTATGCCTCGCCCCACCTACAGGGCTGCCTCCTCCCCTAGCCCACCCAGGAGCACAGCTCCAATCCCAAACCCTGAGGCTCAGGGCCTTTCAGCCTGTACTCCCAGGAACAAGGCAGAACTGCAGGTAGGTAGTGATCCCCCAAGATCTGTCACACTGCTGCCTCTGGCTCAGGTCTAGGGCAGCACTGGGACCCCACATTCCTAGCAAGCCTCAAGGTAAGGATCTAGAGACGCTCTAAGGGGCCAGCAGCTCTGAGCCGCTGCTTGCCAGTCAGCACGACAGTCACAGAAATACTAGAATCCCTTCAAAAGTGGTCCCTGAGTATGGGAGATGGAGGTCAGAGTGGAGAGAGCCTGGGGACAATAGTGAATAGAGTTGGGATTATTTCCTGAACTCTGACTCCTCGTGGGAACGAGGTTATGAAAAGCTTCTCTTAAAATGGTTATTATTTAGTGGGCTGTCCAAAATAAACACACACACGCACTGCACGGAGCCAGGCAGGAAGTGAGAAACATCTGGGAGACATCTGGCTGCTGGAAAACGGAGAACAGGGAAACAAGTTGGGGAGGGCCGGGGGAGCTAGGGACAGCCGGCATGCCGTGCTCACCCACAGTTACACACTGCCACGCTAGCACGCCCCCGCCCGGGACACAGCTCACGCACACACCCAGGGGCAGTCCCGGGGACCCCGTGCAACTGGGCTCTCTGTGGACACACATCTGGGAAGTGGACATCCTCCTTGTCTGCACCCTCTCCGCCTCCCCCGCGCACCCTGCCTGCTGCTGGGTTTATGACGCGCGGCCCTCAGCGCGCTGAGTGTTTTCCTTCCACCTGTTCCTTAGTGATCCTCGACCAGCAGCTGAAGGAAATGTGGACAGCCCGGCTCCTTAGGAGACAGGACCACCTCGTTCCTTCCTGGGTCTCCATCTCCTTCCACCTTGGTTTCCTCCTTTCTCAAGTGGGGTGTGACCCTGCTGCCTCACTCCCAGGACAGAACACTCGAGAACCTATTCAGCTGCTAACCATTGCAGACCTTCTGTAGTGTAGGTGAAGGCAAGGTGCTGGGTGTCTGTCGTTTTGAGAGACAATGTCAAACCTCAGCATCCATGTTTTGGGGGGTGGCCACATAATCTGAGTGTTCTCAGCATGGGGAGTTACTTGAGTTCCCTTGTGGGCACTGATCCAAGCTGCACAGACCTGCAGCCACCCCAGGGAAGCCACCACCCCATGGAGACCCAGGCTCGGGACTCTTGTTGGTCGGACACTGGGATACACATCACCATTTGTGTATGGCAAAGTGGTATATGGGGGCTGGGGAGTCCTCCAAGGAGATCTTCTGTTATATACTTCTGGTCTCCCAAAATTTCTACCACAGTAGAAATCTAGAAGAGTAGGAGGTGGATAAATATGGTGAGTTTGGGCAAAGAGCAGACTCTGGAGACAGACAACCAGGTGCTACTACACACCAGCTCTGTGACCCTGGGAAGGCCATGTGCTCAGTGTGGCTTTCAATGTGCTCAGCCATAAAATAAGAACCATGTTTAGCTCAAGAGTGAAGCAGCAAGACAAGTAAGGCCCTTCGCACGTGCTTAGTGTTGGTCAGCACTCAACAAATGTAATTATGAGGTTCAGATTTTAAAAACAGCCCCTGCCCTTTGACCTTAGGTGCCCACTGTGGTTGGAGTTGTTACTCGATTCCCTCCCAGGTGCGGAAGGCCTTTCTGGGACAAGCAACCCTTGACCACAACCTTAGGGACAGGGAAGGAAACCAACCCTGACTCAGTGGCTACTCTGTGCTGGGCACTTGATGGATGACATCTTCCCAGAAACCTTCAGGGCTACATGCCGTGTGTGGCTGTATAACTGAAACTGTACGTTTTGATCCTCCCCCTGCACTAGCCATGTTTCCAGTGGTTCAGAGCCGTGAGTAGCTGCCATACTGGACAGTGTGGAGAACATTTCTATCATTACAGGGATGCTCCTGAGCAGGTGGAGAAGTGAGGAATTAAGCACAGAGCCCAGCCTCTTTGTGCTTGGCACCAAAGTAACCCACAGATAGCTTAGTGGATGAGCTGGGGCCCTCATCTGGTGTCCCATGGGGTGGACCTGGTACTCTGCGGTTGGCAAGTCTGAGCCCAAGGCACAGGGGGTAGCACATGTGGCTCATTCTGCCCTCACCCAGGTGCCTCCTGTACACATGTGTGGGCTTCCAGGGACCATTGACCATGGCCATGAGACCCAGGGCTCCACAGAAACGGATGTGGCATGAAAGGGCAGCAGGCAGTCTTGCTCTGCCAGGCCAGAGCCACAACACTATACAAGGACAACCAGGGCCATACTGGAGACAATAGCTATACAAAGTGACCCTAAACTTCAGGGTCACTGCATGCCATCTGCAAAGAGATTCCCTGGTGAGCTCGTGTCCACGAACTGTATCCATCCCTCTCCCATGACTGGAGCAGCAGGCACTAGTCCCTGGCACCCTCCCTGCCCCCAAAGGAGAAGAGGGCATTCTGGCCTGATGGTGCTCAATACTTAATAAAGGAGCTGCCGGTTCAGTCTCTCTTGTCTCTTGGCAGGCTCCCCTCTTTTGATGGAATTTGCTCTGGAATCTCAAAAGGCTCGTGATAGATCTCACTACTTTATGACCATGGTGTTTGGGGCACCAGAGCCTCAGTTTCATCTGTACATGGGGTTCCCTCCCAGCTGCTGGCAGGGTAGGGTACACTCATGTGTGAAGCAGCAAGCTCAGGGCCTGGTCAGTGAGCGTCACCCAAGGAGGACAGAGGAGGTGGAGACGAGCTGGACCTCTGGACAGCACTCCCCACCCACTTCCCGCCAGGGAAGACCTCAGGCCTCCACCAAGCAGAAGGCCAGGGTGGCTGTGCTACCGGCTCTCGGGACACTGGGCTGTGGGTGGCATTTCACTGCCAGCCAGTGCTTCTCACCTCCTTGCTGGGGGACACTAGGCCAGCAAAAGCCTCTCCAGGCCGTGAGCGTATCTACTGTAAAACGCCACGGGTTCTACTTTGAGAATTCTAATTATATGAATATAAGTCTCTTGGTTTTGACACAGTGAACTATTATGACTGATCTGTAAATTCTTCATTTTTACTTTGGACAATTTTTATTGTTATATTCATTTATGTTTGTAAATAACTTATTTTCAATTTGCAATCTATTAAAATAAAAATAAAGTTTTTAAAAAAATGCCACAGGGACTGCTATTAGCCCCAGTGTTAGGAGTTTCTGACTGCGACAGCCTGGCTTCACCCGATGGCCCAGGCACACTCCTGTGATCTGTCTGTGGGTGAAGTGCCAGGCCAAGGGCAAAATGGGCCTGCTGCCTTGCTCAGGCCAGCTCAAGGCCCCAGTCCTTGTGTGGACGGTGAGAGAAGCCGATAAGCACACTTCCCACTCTGCCCTCCCTCTCCTCAGACAACGCAGGCTTTCCGGGTGCCACTCTCCAGAGAAAGACAGCAAGGTCGGTCCCAAGGCCCCGCTCTCGGTCTTAGTGCTCACTCTGGTCCCTGGCTTGTTCCCTAGGCAGACCCATGCTACAGCGGGTGCCACCAGCCACCAGGATCTGTGACACAAGCTGGCCCTCTGACATGACAGGGTAGGGCTGAAGAGCAGGTGGAAGCAAGTGAGGTGTCAGATGTTTTGGTAGGAGTCTGTGTGGGGGTGCTGTGGCAGCCACTCAGTTCCTGTCCCTTGAGGAGGTTCCTTTGACAGAGGCTTTTCTGGCTGCTGAGACAGCCTCCCCCTACCTCATGTGAATCACAGGCAACTGGGCCTTAAGACTCAGGGGCCTTAGATCTGGGTCCAGGAGGTGAAACCCCAACTGAACACTTGGCTTTGCTGAGCCTCAGATTCCTCATCTGTAAAGGGGGGTACAGTTCCTGCCTACAATGGAGTCAACACAGGGAATGTGCACAAAACAATTCCCAACACACCTGGATGATGGACTCGCAGCCACTGAACTCTCAGCCACTGGATAACACCCCCCCCCGCCCCTGCAGAAGTCTTCTTGGCCCCTGGGGACTGGTATCCAGGAGCCTGCCTTGTCTCGTCTATGGGCTGCTAAAGAACCTTGTTCTGGCTTCTCAGCCACAGCCATTCTGTCTGGCTAGACAGACAGATGGCCAAAATCTCAAACACGCCTCCACTTTCCTCCTGCCCATCCTCCCCTGGGTCTCCCAGAAATGAGGCGGAGCAGCAGCGTGGTAGTCAGGGTGTGAAAGGACAGCCTCTGCTGGGCCTGGAGGAAATCATTGTTGATGGCCTTCAGTCACCCTTGACCCTGGAAGGAAGCCCTTGTTTGGCCCCTTGGGAGGCCGGAGTCGGAGGAAGCACAAAGCAGGACAGGAGATGGGATGAGACCTTCTAGACCCTGCCGTCCACAACCAACTGCTGGCCTCATGCCCACAGCTAGAGCCTGCCAGAGACAGGCTGTGAGCACCATGAGCACCAATGGGCACGGGCACAGAGAACCTTCCTGCGTGTCTTCCTGAGGGTCCTGGTGCAGGAGCCACATCTACCACGCCCAGCCCAGCCCCGCCCTGCCCAGCCCAGCCAGGCCTGTTCTGCCCCCACATGACCTACCACTCAGGGTGCCTGCTCAAGGTTCCACACACTCAAAGCCAGGCCCTTCGAGATCAGTAGCTCCCCGTGTGCAGGCCTGGCAATTTATATGCCGAGTTGACATGGTCCTGCCTCGTCCAGGTCTGTGCGTGCTTACACAGAACCCACAGGACAGACAGCTGAGACACTGGCCCAAGAAATCTGAGCTTTGGGACCATGAGAACCTGGTGGCTCTGGCCTCTACCTGCTGCTGCCCACTCACTCAACTCAGCAGGGGCTTTCTGCCCACTGCCCAGGGCACTGTGCTCTTGCAAGAAGCATGGGCTACTCCAGCCAGGCTCTGTCCTGCTATGCACCAAATGCTAACATCAGCACCAGGAAGAGTGCAGCAGGCCCTTTGGTGGCCTGTTTCCCACAGACCCTCACCACCCTCTAGAGAGTAGGAATGCTAAGGGTAGGGAATATGAGATGAAGGCACCTGCAGAGGTTGGTGTGTGTGGAGCTCCTCATGGCAGGAGCACTCTCTGCCTCATTCATTCCCTGCACATGGCCTCTGGCCTGCAGGGACCCTTTCTCCATAACTCCCAAACTACCCTGCTACCTGTCAGCCCAAGTCCAGGAGAGAAGCTTTGGGCACTGACTTGACGAGGGGAGCAGTCAGTTGCCCTTGGGTTACAATCTCCCTAGGGACACAGGGTGGGCTTTGGGTGGCAGGTGTTCAGGCCACTCAACCCAGACCTCACCCTCGCCACCAGCATGCCAGAGCAGCCCAAGAGAGGGAGCAAGCGTGGAGTTAGCAGGCCTCAGTTTGCAGGACCGAACCCATGGAAGCCCAGAGCTTCCCTCCAAAGCCTGGGTGGACACAGGGGACACGTATGAGAGACCTGTGCCCATGACTTCAGCCTGCCACAGAGGGGCAGAGACACAGCAGCAAGGCGAGCAGACAGGTGGAGGGGCCATGAACCTCCCGCTACATCTATGTGCAATGCTGGGTACTGTCAGCGGGGTGACAGCAGCTGGGAAGTCCTCTGCTGCAAAAGTGGAGCAGCTGTGGAGAGACCCTCACACAGTTCTGCCTGCAGATCCGTCTCACGGGTAGGCAGCCTGGGGTCCCACAGGAAGCAGGCTGTCCATCTGGGCTGGGGACCTCTGCCTTCTTGGGTTTGGGTTTAACACTCACACTCCCATTTACTCAGTTCTGACTGGCCCCAGATTTCTGCCTGAGGGAGTCACAGGGAGATGGGCTGTTTGTGGTGAAGCTAATGAGGCAATGGAGCCTCCCTCCCTCCACCCCCAGGGAGGCTTCTAGTCCCCCATTGCCTGGGTGACAATGGTGTCTCCCTGCCTCCCCAGTTCAGGTTGTCACCCCTCCTCCTGCAGACCCACCTAACCCAATGTTTCCAAAGACAGAAGGACTTAGGAAGGTCCAGTACTCGCCATAAAGCTGCTGCTTCCATTCTAGAGGCCTCGGCTGAGACTGGAAGCTTCCAACACAAACTTAGCCGCATACCCACTCTGCCCTGGTGTGTAAGCACTTCAACAGCGAGCACTGGCAGTACCTGGCACGCGGACGTGCCAAGCTTTGTGCGGGGGCTTTCAGCTTGGGTTCACTGGATTCTCTCTGCTCTTACCTCCACTTCATAGAGGAGGAAACTAAGGCCTGGAGAGGTGCGTGGGCAATAAAGCCTGGTGGTTAGGACAGGCAGCCGTGAGTTTCCAATCCAGGCTACTGACTCCAGAGCCCCCTAAACAAGTAGGGAGACTGTTCCTTCTGTATACTCACTGAAATTTCATGATAATGTTACAGGCCAATGGCTATTAATTCTTTCTGTGGTTGAAGATGAGTAACTCAGATATGCTAAATAATGTGTCAGGGTCACCTGGCCAATTAACAGGGAGGATGGGATCAGAATCCAATCTGCTATCAGGGCTTGTCCATGAGGATGGATGACTAAAAAAGCGGTCCTTGGAGCACATGGGCCTGGTCTCCTGGGGGCCTGTACTTACAAGATTCCTGGGCTCTCACACCCGAAAGGATCCAGTTCCACTGTTCGCCCCTGCTGCTCCACAGCAGCCCTGGAGCCCCAACCTTCCTCCAGCCTGGGGAGGGCCCTCTGCCCACCTGCCCAACAGCCTGCCTTTTTTCTGGAGTCCCACCCACACTCCTCAGGGAAGCATTCGATCTCCCAGCCAAGATCTTTCCTCTGAAGGAAGTGTGAGCTCTACAAGGGCATCCATTTCATTCCTAAGCAGAATTTTATGACTCCTTGGGGGGCAGTTTTAGCTCCCCTTGGATCAAGGCACAGAGAAGGGGCCCACTGTTTTCAAGAGTAGGGCCTCCTTGGGCTCTTGAGGCCCTACAAAGCTTCAGGGACTCCTGAGCTGGGGCCTCCCCATCCATTGCCCCAAGGAGAAGCACAACAGAGGGGAACCCCCTCCCCCGCTGCCCCCATACAGCTCCCTGTGAGGTTGTAGAGGTTAAGGTGGGGGCTTGGGTAGGGAGGTCCCGGTGGGGTGGGGAACCCTGGTCCAGCTTGAAGAAGCACTTTAAGACTTTCTAAGTGGGTACCTCGCTGACAGCTTAGTGGCCAGCTCCTCCCAGCTCCTGGCTGCATATTTACGAGCTGAAAGGCTCAAAGGGGGAGGCCCAGGAATCCAGCCCACACCACCTGATCCTCAAGCTCTGGCTCTGGGGCCAGGAAGCCATAAAAAATGGTCTTGCATCATCACTTCCCTTCCCCCTAATGGATTTTTTTGAGGGTAGGGAGACTGGGGGCAGGGTAAGTGTGGGGACCCTTTCAAGCCTGCAGTGCCTGAACTGCCATGGAGGGAACTTGCTGCACCTCCTCGCTGGCTTTCCCCGGTCCCAGGGTCCCTGGCCAGAGCTGAACTCCTGTTCATGCAACATCTACTCCAAGCCAACACATGAAGATACCCGACTACCCAGGATGTTGTAAAGGCCTGGGAAACGAGGTGTCTGTGGGCTCCTGTCTCCACCGTTTCCTCCTGCTCCTGTCCTGCTTCATGTTCTCAGCTGGTATGTGTCAGGCCCAGAGAGAGAGAGACTCATCCAAAGTCACACAGCATGTTAGTGGCCAAGCATGGTCCTGAGCCTAGCTAGGGCTCCCCGAGTACACTGCTGCAGGTCACACTCAGACTCCAGGAGACAAAGAAGAGATTTCACTGTGCCAGTGGGAGAGGTGAGGCTGCTCCCTTCCCTTCTGAACAGGGCCCTGTCTGTACACTGCCTAAATGAGGTGCTGCTCCCAGGCCAGCTGGTGGGGAGCATCCTGTCCTTCCGGCTGAGGTCAGGGGCCACAGTAGCCCTGGCCATCCTCAGGACCAGCCCCCCCAGGACCTCATTCCAGTCCCTAATTGTCCTCAGTCCCAGTCTGGCCTGGGAAGGGCCCATGTCTCCCACAGGATGTGGCCTGTCTGGCTGGCTCAGCCTCCACCACATCCCCTCTGGGCATAGTCCAGGCCCAGTGCTGAGGAACGCTGACCACGGAAGTGACCCCACCCCCGTCCCCACCCCAGCCCACTCTGGCACGGCCCCCAGGCCACATATCCACTTGAAGTGGATCAGTCCGACCCAGGGAAAACAGTCCTGGGCTCTACGCTGAGCTGGGGGCTCTGCTCTGGCTTAGCAAATGGCGCTGGGTGGAGGAGGCCTGGCCTGTGGGGGTGGTTAGTTGGGAGCTTCTGGACTCTCTTGGTCCCACTCCTCCTGTTTTTTCTTGGAGGTCTGGACCTTCTCCCTGGTGGCCCCCTGGTGAGGGGCTGTCTGCAGATAATCAGGGAACAGATTCAGAAAGAAGGAGGAAAAAAAGCACTCAGGCGCCAGACAGGATCCTTATCTTCTAGGGCGGAATGTCAGAGGCAGCAACAGTGGGGCAGGGAGTCCTGCTACAGGCCCAGCATCTGCAGCCTGGGAGGGTGGAAGGGACCCCCTGGGCCCTGGGGAAATGGGGGAAGGGCGGCTGGTGCTGGACTAGCCTGACAGGAATGTGGCCTGCTGGGGAGGAGACCCGGATGCTGCCCAGTCCTGCCTCCTCCAGCCAGCTCTCAGCCTAGGTTTCCCCGGGTGTTCAGACTGGTCTGGAACCTCTACAGATAGAACAGGGGAAGGAGCTGAGGTGCCCACCCCAAGTGGGGGACCTGAACTGGTTGCGCCCCTTCAGAGCCATGTTTTCTGACCAGCACCAGCTTGGAGCCCTCCCTTACCTGTAGGGAACAGCACTTTGCACTGGCTGGAATACTTAGCAAGATACCACCTTGGGAAGGGCATAGCAGGGGCCCCGTGTCCCCAGGGTGGTCCACAAATCACAGGACCTCACAGCATGGAGAGGCAGTAGGTGAACAGGCCTCGCCAGAGGGAGGGGCAAAGGTGAGAGCTGGCTGGAGCCTCCCGCTTTTCCGGGCTGTTATTCTGGGCAACTTTTTATTTATTCATAGGTTGGGGATGCGGCTTAGCATCTGTCAGCTTAGTATTTATTACAGGCACATCAGCCTTGTTCCGCAGACCCTGTGATGGGTCTGGCACAGGACCCCCTTCCCCCACCTCCTCACAGCCAGGATGGGCTGGAAAATCTGCAAGGGACAGAGAGCTGGGGGCCCCACCTTCCCGAAGGAAGCCAAAGTCCACTCCTGATTTATCTTCAGGGAAACAGGCTGGCAGAAGCAGGCTAGCTCAAGGTCACAGGGCAAATGGTCCTTAATCCTTGATTTCTCAGCTTTCAAGCCACCAGAAGAGACATACATCTTGGCAGTAAACATACTCTAGGCCACATTTACAGAGGGAACACTGACCTGCCTGCTGGTCGCAGCCAGGTGCAGGCAGAGCAAGGTGTAAGGTCACAGCTTTGTGTGCAAGGCATCCAAACTCCCATGCCTCAGGTTCTCACCACTCAGCACTGGGGGCTGGAGAGATGGCTCAGTGGAATAAGCACTTCCCTGGCAAGCACAAGGGCCCCTGAGTTCAATCCCTGGTTCCACAAAAAGAAAAAAAAAAAACCCACTCAGCATGAGCAAAGTTATCAGACCCACTGGGAGGGCCACAGGAAACACTGGGGACATTGCTAAGCCCCATGCAACTGGAATTTGTTTATTCATTCATGTGCTGCATGGGCTGGACTGGGCAGAACAGAGGCAGGATGGGGACTGATGTCTGCCCGTGACCACCAAATCCCTTCCTTGTCACAGCTTCCAGGGAAGGCAGGAGGCAACTAATAAATCAGCAGTAAGAGCCCCTTATTAACTGGCTGACGACATGTAAATGACCAGCGCAAGGCTGGGGGTGCCAACTGGCGGAACTTGTGGTGACGTCATATGACATCCGGCTCCAAGCCTTCCAGCAGCCTGAGGTCAGCTTGCAGAGCAGTGGTACCTCCCCCACCAGCCACGTGCCGGGCCAAGAGGAGCCTGGCACTGCCAGGGCTGGGGCTGGGGCTGGGCCACCAGCTCCGATCGATCCTGCAAGTTCCTCCTCTCTCATGCACACACGCTGCAATTGCTTCTCCTCCAGCCCCCTCTGACTGTGTCTCAGAACAGCATTCCCCATGAGCACAAGATTGCAGCTTCTCACATAACACATAAGCTGTGGTGTGAACTTCTGGTAAATGAAGAGCTTATTTAAAACTATGTGCTATCAGGGGAGGAGAAGAGACAGGTTCCAACACAGCTCAGCCGTCTTGCCAGGAAAAGGAGGTGCCTGGGTTGTTGGTGCCCAGGGCCACCAGCCTGGGAAGCCATCAGAGAGGAGCCGGAGACTCTCTACTCACCTACAAGGGGATCGTTTTCCCAGGAGGGTTTGGTGAGACAAACACTCTTATGGGGAATCGAGTTGGCCATGTGCAACATGGGGTATCTTAACTTTGTAGGGTTCTCCAAGAATGGCAGAAACTGGGATCAGAGAGGCCTTAGATATTACTCGATTCTGGGATCTGGGACCTTAGCTGCACAACAGAAAACTGAAGAGTCCCAAAGCCCACACCTGGCCCTATAACCCACTGAGTCAGAACCTCCAGGCAGACCAAAGTGTTACATGAGCTACTCTTGAGCAAAGGTTGAGAAACTCCAACCTAGAATTACCTGAGGCAATTTGTCAAAGCCCATATGCCCGAGCCTGGCCCAGATCCCCCAAACCTGACTCATACATACAATGATGGTTATTTACTGAGGGTGCACTCTGTACAGGGCACAGTTCTGGGCATCAGGGAGTGTGTGGCAAGGTTGTGCTAAGCCAGGGTGCACACAACAGTCCCAAAGGTAGTGGAGAAGTAAGAGAGGTAAGGTGCTCTGAGAGGAGGAGACACCTGAGCTGAGACCTGAAGGGTAAGAAGCCAGCAGTGGCAAGTCTGGGGACGCATTCACTGATGTCAGAGGCACAGCTTGTCCTCATAAGCACAGACCCCACACTTTTTCCAATCTGCCACTGCTCTGGTCCATGCTGGCTGGACCAGAAGTGCTTGAGACGGGCCAGTGGTTGTCGCAGCTGTCTCCTCGATCCCTCCCGAAGTTTTACAGGCTGTCTGGGCCCACAGAACTTCAGACAACAAAGAACTGAAGGCTACAAGGAGTGTGGGCTCACTACTCCACCCCTCTCATTTAATGGGTGGGGAAACCAAGGTTCTGAGAGGGGAAGCAATCTGCTCGGATGTGGTGACCCAGCCCTCAAAGGGTTAAACAGGGACGAACTCCCCAAGGAGCCCAAAGTCCCTCCACCTCCAATGCCAGTGGCCTGTTGCTCTCCCTGTAAATAACCTGTGTATTCCAGCCTTAGCTCAGGCCCGGGACACACCCTGGGGGTGGGGCTGGGGAAAGGCCTTTCCTCTCACACTGGGGAGCCCATCAAAGGCCAGACAGACCGGTGCCAGATAAGGCCATGGAATTTGGAATTTGGTGGGATCTGGAATGTCCCTTATACGGAAGCCTGGTCCCAGCTGTCCCTCTGCAGGAGCATCCAGAGGAGGGGTATGACATACTCTGGGCATGAAGGGTGGCTCAGGTACCCAGGGTCAGAGACCTGATGGGCACAGAGTGGGAAGACAGAAGGTCGCCGGGTGTCTTTAGAATGTCCCTGTCATGGGAGGCAAGTCGGGCTGTCGGATCATTAGGTGGAGCAACTACAGAAGTCGATCTGTGACTTGGCCAGTGGCCTGCCCGGGACTGGCCCTGCTCTCCACCTCTGTGGTGCAGCCCCACTTGGTTTCAGCTTTGCCAAATGTCTGGGCTCAGCAGCTTCCCTCTCTGTGCACAGAACAGAGCTGAGTTCCAGCCTGGGGACAGGTATGCACACCTCCCTACGCTCTCTGACCAGTCAGAGCTAGAGACACTGTTCCCGGTTCCCTGCTACAGGGAAACACGGAACCGTCTCAGGTACCAGAGTGGAGTCTAGAACGCTTCTTTCTTCATCTTTCTCAGTCACCAACTTGCAGTTAGTGTGGGTGAACAGACAGCAGCATTACCACTCCCAGGCGGTAACTCAGGCCGGCCACCCTCTTCCCACATCTGCCTCAGCTCCTCCAGCTGTAAAAGGGGAGCAGAAGCACTCACTCTGGAAGTGTCACGGGCACGGTGAGCCGCTCACAGCTTCTGCGTGAGATGCTATGTGCCACTAACAGACATGGGGAGTGTCAAGAAGGCCAGAGGCGCCGTGAAGCTGACCCTCCTGCCAACTACTGTCTAAGCCAAGGGGACATTGTGCCCTCACTTGCCCCTTCAAAGGGTTTATCAGCCGCCTTTCTGTTGCTGGGACAAAATACCTGGCACTTGCGACGTACAGGAGGAGAGCTTTATTTGGTTCATGACTTCAGTTCATGCTTGGCTGCTCTAAGCCAGAAACAGCAGGGCAGAAGGGTGTGGCGGGGCAACGCTGCCAGACTCACGGCATCCAGGAAGCAGAGGGCAGAAGAGCCCCAGAGATGGGGGCAGGGGTCAGACACAGGCCCCAAGGTGAGGCAGCCAGACCCCCGCCCCCAGCTCGGCAGTTTAACCTCTTAGCATCTGTCAAGCCAATCTAGCTGAGGAGCAAGATTAACCATCGCTGAAGTCTACCAGGCTGCAGTGCCTGAAAAGCTCTGAGGACGGCACCTCTTGCCCCAGGAGCACAGGACTCCCTAGAAGCAGCCTTAGAGAAAAGCAGCCCAGGGAAGTGAGGTGAAGATACCCCAAGGAGGGAATTTCTAGCCCACTGCCCTGTGCAGCAAAGACCACAGCCTCAGGGGAATGGACAAGTATGTTGGTCCAGTGGGCCAGGATGAGGATGGCTTGCTCTAAGGTCCCAGTGTCCCCAACCTAGCAGTCCCAGACCCTCAGCCAGCTCTGCCCCATTCCAGCAAGTCCTCAGGATCTGGGTAGGTGGAGGGCACCGTCAAGGATGTAATAAACAACTTACTGACAGAGAGGTGGAGTTCTCAGGCTGGGAGCATGGCCTCCTGGGAATCTTACCTTCCAGCAGCCCGCTCTGTGGAGGTCTGGCTCAGCCCCTCTCCTCCGGCCTGCACTGCACACACTTGCCCAGGCCTCCCTGAAGATGGTGAGTGGCCTGCATGCCGCTGGCTGGAGCTGGCCAGTGGGCCACAGCTCTGTATTCAGCCACAGTCACACTGGTGGAGGAGGAGTCTGTAAAGGTCTTTGTTCACTCAGCACCCAGTTGCGCCACACACAATCACCAAGCATCCAGCACTTCCTGGAATGTAAGGGAAGCACGAGGGGAAAAGACTAGCCCTTGCTTTGGAGAGTGGGGGTGGCGTGGGCTCACCAAAGAGCGCAGGTAAACACAGGTGACAGTAAGTGAAGGAGCCCCTCAGCATCACCCACAGCTCTGTAATGAATGGAGGCAGGTGTGTGCACGCGCACGCCTGTGCCTGTTAAGGGACCAGAGAAGCAGGACTCAATGAATTCCAAAGAGCCACTTGCAGATCTTATATGCAAATAACAAATCACGTTATACCACACAGTAGGCAAAGCCCTTTATCCATATGTGAACTAAGTGTCACACATCAGCTCCACCTCCCATCTGTGAAGCAAACAGGGTGGCAGTCATAATCCCTGTTCTACAGAAGAGGAAACCAAGTCCAGAAGGCTAAAGGGAATGCGCTCAGGACCAATGGAGGCAGAAGCCGCCATCCATGCTGCGGCAGTGCAGGGAACCTGGCCCAGACTGGGCTTGCTGCCTGGATCCATGAGCAGAAAGGGAGGGGCCTGAGAGGACACAGTGTGCGTGCAAGAGGCCAGGGCCAGGGCCGGGCTGGAGCTCAGCCATAGAACACTTGCCTAATAGGTGCAAGGCCCTGGATTCCATCCCTGCTGTGTGCTTTTGTGTGCATGCACACACACATATGCAAAACCATCAGCAGACAAGACAAGGGTGTCTCATGTCTTTCTCACAAAAGGGAGCATGTCAGCCTTGCTATTTTCATCTCTAAGTCCTAGAAGTCCCTCTCCACTGAGAGCTTTAGCATTCCTCTTCACAGCTGTGTAGTGCTCCTATCTGAGGACATACCATCGTTTATTCACCTACTTCCTTAAGGCATTCAGGTTGTTTTCAGCAATGCAGCGAGTAATCCTGTGCACCCATACTTTGTATGAAGAAACTACAGCTTCAGGAAAGGCTGCTAGAAGCAGGCCTGTGGTGGTAAAAGGTGTGCTCAGTGGTGCCCTGGCTCATGAACACTTTTCCTTATGAGCAACTTGGTTCACAAACAAAAGTGTAGCACAAAATTCCATTTCTGTTCGCAAATTCTACATCAGGTGACATACACAACCTGGCTTTCTCACACATACATAAATGTGCCCATCTTTTTCAAACTAGCACAACAAATTAAGTTCCTGAACCGAGGCACCACTGTCTATGCTTTTGTGAGGTTTTATTTCCAATCCAAGAGGCTGGACCAATTTGCCTTCCCGCCAAAGATGTCTGACAGTCCCATCCTCCTCCACATGGCCCTGGTGTTCAATGTCTTTCAGCCTGGTAAGTGAGAAATGGCATCACATGTTTTAATTATTTGTGACAATAGGGACTGAATGTAGAGCCTTTGTACCAACTGTATTCCCAGCCCTTAAAAATTTTTTTTTCTTCTTCTTAATTTTGTGACAGGATCTTGCTATGTAACCTAGACTAGGCTTGAACTTGCAATACTCCTGCCTCAGCCTCCTAAACCAGAGATTATACGCCACCATGCCCAGCTCACAGGTTTGTGTTAAGTGATA
>NW_004524581.1:10686345-10700040 GCF_000260255.1 Octodon degus | reverse complement strand
AAAAAAAAAAAAAAAAAGTCTGCCTTTATCCCAATGATTTGAGAAACTGCCTGCATCATGTACCACACTTTCATACAAAGTTGGGTCTGACTGTGGAGTTCCTGTTAGCTATCTGCCAATTCCTATGCTATGCCACACAGTGTACTTGACAGCATCATCATAGGTTTTCCTCCTTGGTAGGGATGGTTTTACTTGTTCTTTAACCCTTCTGAGGCTTCTAGCTGATCTCTCCTGCTTACCTGCGCTGGCTACTGGCTGTAGCAGAGACGGGGCCTATCCCCACTGATCTTAGTGGAAACGACTGGAGTGTCTTCCTCATAAGCAAGACTCTGCCTTGAGGACTAGGAGATTTATATGTACTCTCATCGTGCTAAGATAAATAAATCATTTAATTCCGATTTTCTCGAGTGCTTATGCCATGAATAGGTGTTGGATTTTGTCCAAAGTGTTTTCAGTCTCTATGGGAAAAAATCATGATTTTGTTTCCTTAAGTTCATTAGTAATGATGTACAACACAAATTTGGCCTACATTATCAATGTTAATGAGTTAATTATGTGGGGGGTACTTGGAATCAAACCCAAAACCTTTGCATCCCCAGCCTTCCCAACTTTGAGACAAGGTCTCGCTAAGCAGTTCACACTGGGCTTAAACCTGCAATCCTTGTGCTTCCCTTCCAGAGTGTGAAAATTATAGGCCTGCACCATCTGGCTTAGATCCTTAATGGGTTAATTTTGAATCAAACTTGCATGCCTCAAAGAAATCAGGTTTGATAAGGATGAATTTTTTATTTAAAAATTTTTAAATCTTTTAAATTATTTATGGGTACAGGATCTTGCTATGCAGCTCAGACTTGTAGTGATCCTCCTGTTTCAGCCTCCCCAGTGCTAGGATTACAGGTGTGCACCACCACGCCTGGTTTCTGTAGCTAGCACAGTGCACCCAGGGTTCCAGGGATCAAACCCGGGTCCTTGCGCTTGCCAGGAAGGTGTTTAGACCACCAAGCTATCTCCGCAGCCCTGGGATGTATTATTTTAAAATGAAAGAAAGAATACAATCGGACACCAATGGTCACAGCCAGTTATGGAACCTTTTCTCTGTCTTCCACAAGAATGATATGAGTCAGTCCTTTGATGGCCATGTAAAGCAGTATTCATTTCTCAGATAAAGAAACTGAGACCACAATAGCGACATCACCTAGTCACCACCAGCACACCGCTGGCAAATGAGGGGAGAGAGGATTACACGTTGGGTGTTGAGGATTCCAAACACTAATGATACATGGGCAGTGTTACCAGGAGTGGGAAGGGGAAGACAGGAGGAAAAGTAGGCAGGAAAGGGACCCTGCCCCTGCTTCCCAGAAGTAGGGGAAGTAGGGGAAGTGCATGGTTCTCCTTAACCTCCTTCAGGCTCAGCAGAGAAACTGCAACTGGCCATCAGTATGGGGGGGGGGCAGGGGGAGGGTCTCTGAGCCTGGTGGCAGGGAAGCAGGCAGTCCTTGAGGCCACCTGGTCGCAGCCCTCCTCAGCCCTTCCCTCTCAGGCTCTGGACATACACACACAACGTGGAGGATGAAGTCTGTCCCAGGGCTGGCAGAAGATGGGAGCAGAGGAGAGAACGCTGAGCCGCCCATCCTGCCTGCCCCAATTTCTAAGAATGCATCACTGGCTGAGGCTCACAGCACCTCCGGCAGGCGTGGCAGATGGTGTTCTGGCCCAGCCCTCCTTGGAGCAGGTGCTGACACTAACCGTCCCTGACGTGGCACCCGGGCATCTCTGCTCTGTAGTGCTGGGTAGGCAGTGAGGCACGGAGAGGGATGGGAAGTGACCCAAACTTTCTGTCATTTGGCTCTATAGCTATGGCTGACCAGGCACAGGGAGAGACCAGGGCCTGGCCATCGGCAGACAGTGGGCAGGTTCCAGTCTGGAAACAGAGCGCAGAGCGCAGATCTCTCCTCGCTGTCCCCAGCCACCATGCTTAGGTGGCACTGCACAGCCCCTGGGGTCACAGATCACAGCCTTGCAGGATTTGGGAGGACAGTGGCCAAAGTAGCTCTCTGGGGCTTCCCCACTTGGCGCTGCCTGGCATTCTCTTTTGCCTGTTCCTTTGGTTGATAGGTAAGTTGAGGCTCAGAGCACGTGTGTGATTTACCCATCACACACAGGCAGGCTTGGCTTTAGGGCTGAAGCTTTCAGTCCCTTAGTCCTCACTGAAAGCCCCCAGACAGTTACCAAGTCGTCTCCTTGACCATCCACAGCCAGGTCTCACATGGATCTGGACAGCTAGGAGCAATCTCAGGACCCCATGGGATGCCCTGTCTGTCATATGTCCAGGACTTCCCATGACAAGTTGAAAGGAGGGAAAGAAGGAGGCAGGGAGCCCATGTGTTGTGGGCAGATTCCCTTCTAGGGTAGAAAGCTGACTTTTGCCCACTTTACCCAGCTGATTTACTCTCCCACCCAGCCAATCAGGGGCCTCCTTTACAGCAAGGTGCAGACTCAGGGATTTGCAGCTAGCACTGGAGCCAGAGCTCCAACCAAGGCTTTGTAATTCCAGGGTAGACCCTGTTTATATGGACAGAAGCATAAGAGAGGGCAAAAGACTGGTCCAATGCCTCCCAGCAGACAAGTTCCGGCAGACGAGCTCAGTAGCTAGGATTAGAGTTCAGGCTTTCTAATTCTTAGTTCAGGCCTTTTACTGGCCCCCCTTCTTCCATGCATGTGCATGAGCTTGTGCATGTGTGTGTGTCCACATGTGTTATACATGCATGGGAGTCTGTCCAGAAGAGGGATGGACCAGCTGGAAATGTGAGGCTGGATCCCACTTTACAGGAGGGTGCACAGTGCCCAGCTCTGGCTGTCCTGGGCTGCCAGGCAGAAATTCCAGATCAGCCTGTGGCAGGGATGCCTGGCAGGGGCCAGTGGTCACCCAGCTGTAAAGGCAGAAGCTGGGCCAGGCTTCGTGCTGCCTCAGCCAAGGGCCTGGGGATGTGTAATCTCCCAGGGATGCTCTGTGAACGTCACTGCAGCGTGGTGCCAAGGAGTGTTGTGCAGCCAGGCCCCATGGCCAGATCCACTCTCTTGCACCAAGCCTGGCTCCTGCCAAGAACCTGGTGGCAGTTGCTTATGGAGGGTAGGGGCCTGGAGTCAGCCCCTGGCCACCTGCCTGCAGATGTACCCTCCTGGCCTGCTCCCTGCTCACAGGCTGCATGCTTGTGTCCATGCAAGGGGCATTCTCTGGACCACTAGGAGTGTTCAGTGGGCTTAGACGTGCGAACAGGAAACAAACATTTAAAGGGGCCTTGCTTGGGCTGCCACGCAGGTCAGTGCAAAGTGCACTCGTGTAGCCCACACCACACTGCTTTCCCTACACCAGGGCACTGGCGTGCAAAACTGCATGCATTCCTGTGGCTCCACCACCTTGGGGAAGGGGCTCTGACTACCGCTCTGCTCGGTAATAGTAAGTGCTCAGAGAAAAGCAGCAAGAACAAGCACGGCCAGCAAGAGGAACAGAAAAGCAGGAGGGGACCCGGCAAGAGAAAGAGGCTCTCCTGATCCTTTGGTTACTTGTCTGCATCAGCAAGTTCACACACGACAGGGACAAACCACATCTTGCATCCTGTGTGTGCTGAGCACCCGGTTGGGGCCAAGGACACACAAGTGAGCACATCAGACCGAGCCTCCGTAGTTACTCAGTGTCCCTTCTGCTGTTCATCCTTCCCCTGCTGCCTCTGCCTCTAGGGACCCTGGCATGTGACACGGACAAGGGAGGGATGCTAGAGGGCTCTGTTCCTCTGGTCTCCAACTTCCTCTGCACTACCCTGACCCAGAATGACCAAAGGCGGGGTAGGGGCAGGGCCAGGAACAATTTTCCTGGAATTTCCACTCCACTTCTTGTAAGCTCCGCCATCTCCATGGGTGCCCCGGCCCCAGGCTGGCTGGCTGGGCGCCTCTGATCACATTACAGGGCTGCCTTCCTTTGGCTCTGTCTCCTGATGCCGGTAATGTCTCCGGACGCCACTTGGGGCCTCAGGGGCTTCAGGCTCCAGGGATGGCAGCAGGAGAAGCTCCACTCACTGTGGGGCCAGGCTGGCAGGGTGGGCACCAGGGGCCGAGCAGCCTCTTCCTCTTCCTGATTTTTTCCCTGGCTCTCTGACCAATGGCGGTGCTGCTACCAGGAACTCTCTGTTCCCTTGTTCTCTTGCTCAGAGACTAAAGGCCCAGCCCGGTCAGCCAGATGCGTGGGCCTCGGCTGGAGGAAGGCACTGGAAACTGGTGGAGCCCCACGCCTGTGCTGGCTTCAGTCACACTGCCCCTTCCAGGGAGGGAAGCTGGGGTGCAGAGAAGGGGGGCCCTCTGCCTCAGGCCTGAAAAGGCTCAAGTTTTGTTGAGTCTAAAACTTCAGGTTCTTTTGGGTACTGAGAAGAGACCCCGGCCCCGGAAGTCATTTCCAAGGAGCACTTGCCCCCCGCCACCGCCCTTTCTCCGCTTATCCTTCAGAGACTACTCAATCCACCCTTTTCTCCTCCAGGAATCCCTCCCTGACCACCCAGGCCCACAAGAGTGGCGTCACAGGCACTTCCTGTCCTGCCATGCAATACCCAGCATCGATGATGATGGCGATTGTTACTGAGCACTTCAGAACGTGCAAAGCACTTTTCTGCAGTATCGCACTTAGCCCTACAACAATCTGATGAGATCGGTGCTACAAAACTCCACATATGAAGAAATCAAAGCTGAGTGAGGATAAGCAACTTGCTGTAGGACACACAGCCAGATGGCAGGTACTTGGATTTGAACCCAAATATTCTGACTACACAGCATGTCCTCTCAACAGGCCTGGACCCCTCCCAGAGAGTATATCTTGGGTTGTTTTTGAACGGGTTTCTCTCTGATGTACCACCACGCCCTCCCTTGGACCCCAGCATCACAGGCTGGCATGTGGCTCATAGTTTAAAAAAGTCCCACAGAGCCAATCAATTCTTCAAGGGTCAGGCCAATGCTCTGCTCATCTCTACCACCCTGAGCTGGCACATGCCCAGTGAATAAATGTGCAGGGATAGGCCACCTTTCTGATATCCAGAAGGTGCCGAGGTGGGGGTCTAACACCCAAGCTGCCTTGTCAGTGAGTGGGTCCTTCTCTGCCTCCTGGGTCTCTGTCTATAAGGCAGGAGACATGGAGGGAACAGGAAAGAAGACTGAGGGCCTGAAGGGTGATTTATAGCTTGAAACAGAGGCAGAGGCAGAGGCAGAGACAGACAGACAGACACAGACACACACACACACAGTTCTCAGTCTATGTGTGTGTGTGTGTGTGTGTACGCACGCGCGTCTGTCTGTCGGTCTCTGTCTCTCTGTCTCTCTCTCTCTCTCTCTCTCTCTCTCTCTCTCCCCCACCCCCCCACTCTCTGCCCATAATGTGCACAAGGGCACTCCAGTCGATATATTGACTTTCCAGTGGGGCCTCTGTAAACTTGAGTGGTTCTGGGCCTCGGCTACCTCTATCTCTTGCTGGCTGCTGGGACCTCCTCAGATAGAACCCAACAGAAAACCTCATCACCATTAACAGTCAGCCTCTCACCTCTCCTGGACTCCAAATTTCCAGACAGTGAGAGAGACCAACCAACCTTGACTCAGAGAGGGAAAGGTACAGGTCCAAGGTCACGGAGCAGGGAAACTGCTGGTCGGCAGGCCTTGAGCCTTGCTGCGTGCCTCCCCCACAGCCACCACCACTCGAGTCCCCTGGAGGAGACAGCTCTGACTCTGCCGGGCAAGGCTTCTATGAGCCAAGTGTACCCCAACAGTCCCAGTGGCCACTGTGTTCTGGGCACTGTGCTAGGGCTATATTCACAGTGCTCACCCGAGCCTCAAAGGATCCTATGAGGATGTCATGGCCACTCTCATTGTACAGATGAGGAAACTGGGGAATAGCGGGTAGGTGAGTCACCTGAGGGGACCAAATCAGTGAGGCTATGTCAACCTCCTTGCAACCCCAATTGGCCTGGCCTGGCCCTGCCCCACCCTCCATTGGGCTCTGTGGATAGGTGTGTGCCCAGGGCCCGGGGTTCGAGGGTGATGGCCAAGGAACCATGGCCTCCCCATAGGGGGCTTCCCAGTGCCTCAGGTGTTCACCGAGCTTCTTCCTCTAGGTGCTCTTCATCCCCACCCTCTGCTAGGGCCCCAACGCCACCCATTCAGTGAGCCTGGATGCTGAGGGCACCAATGGGGCCAGGGGTGGTTCCCCAAGGATCAGTGCTTGCCTGAGTTGGCAGCCAGTTGGAACACTGGCAGGGCCACACATACAATGCCCACATGGCGCAGGTAGTCAGCCAGCCCCCAGCCCATCATCTCCAGGGATGTTCTAGGAAAGACAGAAAAGAGCCATGCCTGGCTCAGGGCACTGCCACCAGGAAGCTCAAGGCTCAGGAGTTTCACTCTCAGCTGTGCTCTGCTCCTCCCCACACCGGCTGCTGCCTTCCAGTTGCCTCTGAGACTCTGGGAATGTCAGTTAACATTTCTGGAGTGCACATCAGCGCAGCCCACAGTGATGGACTTAAGGGCTGGGCCCAGAGCAACCCAGCCTCCCCAGCTTCCCAAGTGGAATCACTTCACCAAGGGCCCTTGCAGGACAAAGTGGGGCTCTATAGGCTGTACAGCAGCACACACATTGGCAGGGATGTGACCTTCTTGTAGGTGGGAAGGCCAAGAAACCCTTGTGAGAATCCTGAAACAGAGCCAGGGTGTGTGTGTGTGTGTGTGTGTGTGTGTGTGTGTGTGTGTGTGTGTGCATGAGTGTGCACACATGCATTTGTGTACTTGAGTCTCCAGGCACCTGCCCTGCCTGCCTGGGAGCTGCTCTCCATCAGGAGGCCCATCACCAGCAGAGTCCAGAGGATACCTCAGCCACCCCTGCTCCCCTCCTGAAGGAGCCAAGCAGAAGTAGCACATGGACCTCAGTCACAGAGCAGACTTCCATCTGCAGCCCCTCCCATGGCTCTGGGTAAGATGGGAGTGCACCATGGAGGCTCAGCACAGGCCTCTGACCTGGGAGCAGCAGCCCCAGCTGAGCTAGGTTCAGGCCCGTCTAGGGCTATCTACTGTTCTGGTCCCTCTAGAGCCCTGGGACCCACTTCAAGCCGACCTGTTCCATGACCTTCAACATGAAAAAGCCCTTCTGCCCTCCTAACTAGGACTGGATTCCAGCCACACCCTGCTTACAGGGTGCATACAGGTGTTACACAGGCAGGTGCATACAGGTCAAACCTAGGTCTCCTCAGTGCACAGCGCAATCATCCAGGGTCCCAGTGAGGAGGAATCCCCAGAAGGTTACAAAGCAGGTGCTTCCCAGACTTGGGGATGATTTACTGTGCCCCATTACATGCACCTATTTATACACAAACACCACCACCTGGGCCAGATGACAATGCACACACCCACACATACCCCAAAACACACACATCCTCGTACAATAGCCACAAACCTCAACACAACCCATGCTTCTGCACACTTAAAATATCCCCATGAGTTGCAATACCCACCCTTCTCTCCCACCTCCTAATACACATCCCCCTACACAAACACTCCTTGGTACGTGTGCTCACACCACAAGACTGCTTTTCCCCGAAGTGAGCGTGGGGCACCAGGGAAGTTGTGAGGTGCCCGCCGGGGGCAGCCTGTTCTGGGAGGTGAGAAGCAGGGGCTCGCGAGCTGCGAGCTGCGAGCTGCGCTGAGCTGTGCACTCACAGATGAGGCGGGAGGTGGGTAGCGTTGGAGCTCCTGGGGCTCCTGCAGACTGATTTAGCTCGGCTGGGGAGGGAGGTGGCAAGAAAGAGAGGGAAAAGGGGGACAAAGGGGGACAGAAGGGAGGGCGGGGAGCAGGTCCACCTCCCAGGCTGACTCTAGGTGAGGGAGGCAGTGCTAAATCCTGCCCCCAAGCCACAGAGATGCTAATCAGGAGGCTTTGTCCAAAAGGGTGCTTCTAGCAACCCAGTGCTTTTAGAGAGGAGAAAGAGGGGGAAAGAGGGTGGGGGCACTGATTTACGCTTGTCTGTACTCTACAGCCCTTAGCATCACCAAAGACCAAGAGTCCAGAGGAAGGAGTGCCAGGGGGACCTGTGGCTTAGCGAGCTGCCTGGGCTTGTCTGCCAAGGGGGAGGAGAGGTGGCTGGGGTTGCTCTGGGCTAGAGTTCTGATCTCTCCGGTCACCAACTCAGCGAAGGGCCACAGTTAGTTCAGGATGCCAGTCCTTGCCCCAAAACCCCAGGGTGGGTGGGTTCACCAACACGCCTTGGGTATGGGGGAGAAGATAGGTGAGTTTCCCAGATTCCCAGCTCTTTGGGCAGGCCCAAAGAGGTCAGGAAGTGGTGCCCCAGCCTCAACTCTAGAAGCCAAGCAGGGTGGGAAGCACCATTCCTTTCTGGCCCACTAGAGAGGGCACTCTACTTGTATAATTCTATATATATCTTTTTTTTTTTTTTTTTTTGGTGGAACCAGGGATTGAACTCAGGCCTTTTTGCACTTGCCAGGGAAGTGCTTATTTTATTGAGCCATCTCCCCGGCCCAAAAAAACATTTTTTTTTTTTTTAATTTTCAGAATCAGGGTTGAACTCAGGCCCTTGCACTTGCCAGGGAAGCGCTTATTCCACTGAGCCATCTCCCTGCCCCCTACTTGTATAATTCTAATTATTGTATTTTTAATTTATTTCTTAAAAAAAAGAAAGAAAAGCACAAAACACACTTGTTTGGTTTCATCCTGCCTTCACAGCTTTAATGACTCCATTTGTGGAAGCTGTTAAGGAAACTGGTGAGAAGGAGAAGGCCAGCAAAAGCGCCAGCTCAGGCTTGGGCGGCAACATCTCCACCCCCAGAGGGGGGCAAGAACAGGGCAGCAGTTTCTCTGGGCCTAGCTGCCACCAGCTTGATCCAGCTCTGAGGCTCAAAAGACCATACTGTAGCCCGCAGGCCCAGAGAGCCTCCAGTACTTCCTTCCAGAATCACTAACTTGGTTCTCCAAGGACTTGGGATGGAAGGGATCCAGTCTGTCTCATGCCCATCTCCAAAGGCCTGGGCAGCCTACAATCCTCAGAAGCAGTCTCTAGCTCAGTGAAGGGGGCCTGGGAGGCCAAGTTTATCTCAGGCACCAGCCAGGAAGAAGGTCCCAACACCTTTAGTCCAGGACAAATGCCACAGCTGCATGGGCTTCCAAAGGCTTGGGATGCCAAGAAGTAACAACATTCTGTCCCCAGATGCACAAATGGGCACAGAGCCCTACAACACCCTTGCGGCCCAAGGGAGCTTAGCTTGCAACCTATCTTCCCTTCTCCAGGTCAGGGAAGTTGCTAAGAGATCCAGGTGGGGCTGGGGGTGTGGAACCACCTTTGGCCACTAGCCAGGTTTCAGGATGTCACTCCAGACCTCTGTCCTCCCTGGCTCTCTCCTGGTTTGCAAACTGACCCACTTTCCCCACCCTGCTACAAATCCATCTAGCCCGGCTATCAAAGCAACCATCAACCGTATCTTCAGCCGTGCATCTCAGCTTGAAATCTCCCCCTCCATCCCAGCACCAGACTTTTTGGAGTTTATGAGGACAGAGCCCATGTCCAGACTCTTACCAAAGTCCCAGTGACCTTGGGAAAGTGGAAAAAACCTGTCTCAAAGTTTCAGTAGTCAGATAAGTGGACTGGAAACAGAATTGTTTGGTCCCACAGAATTCTCTGCTGGGCAGCAGGGAGGGGACAGATCTGGAAGAGAGAGATTACAGAGAAATTCCTCCCCTGCAGTGGTACTTTCATGTTAATGAGAAAGCCCATTAAGATACTTGATTTTCCATTTAAGTGAGATGGGTGTTTGCTATCATGCGGAGGGAGAAGAGGACAAGGCACTACACCACACAGGCACACACACAAACACCAAGCAGAGATCCTAGGAAAACACCAATTTTAATTGCGCCTTAAAATGAAAAAGAAGTCTTATCACGACACCTCCGTTCCTTCTCCACCATCCCAGTCAGAGACCAAGGAAGGGCTCATTAAAAGCTCCAGGAAGGGCTGAGCGGGGAAGCGGAGGGATCCCCAGGGCCAGCCAGAGCTTTTGAAGGGGCCTCCTTTGCCAATCCCTTGCTGACATCTTTTTAAGGGCCTGGGGTTTTATGGTACTAGTTTTGATTTCTCCATCATCAAACTTTGTGGCTTAAAAAAAATTCCCAGGGCTATAAAGGAAGCTCATTGTCATTTTCTGGGGATGGGGTGGGGAGAAGAGGAAAGAGGTGCTCCCCCACTCCACAGGAGTCTGAACACCCCAGGAAGGCTCCAGGTAGGGGACCCTCTCCTGCCTCAGCTTGACAGAGGACTTGGAGCAGAGGATGGGCAGCAACTGAAGGGTCCAGGGTGGCCTGAAACACCCGGCTACTGGACAGGAGCCCAGCATATTAGGTCTGGCTTGGTGTCAAGTGAAAGCAAGATTTGAGCAAAGCCAGTACTTGGGCCTTGGTTTTCCTCACTGGTGAAATGGGACTCATACTGGATCCATTGGAAAAATCCAAAAATTCTGAAAGAAAGTTGCTCTGTGCCCAGGCACTGGAGAAGAAAGGCTGTGTGGGAGGAAGGGGCACGTTCTCTTCCCCAAGGCATATTTCTAAGGGCGGCACATTTGGGCAAAGAGAAGGCTCGGGCCAAGCCCACCAGTGGGCCCATCTCCAGGCTGGTGGGCAGGGAGCCCCTGCCGTGCTAAGTAATGAGCACAATTCCAACACTGCTTCTGCTCGGTAGTGAGAAATCAAAGCCCGATATTAGAGGCCATTTCTGGCTGGGCACTGGTTCATGCCCAAATCCATCAAAGTCCTGGGCCTGGGGTTTCTTCTGGGGAATGTGGGGGTTGGATGCTTTGTTAAATTGCAAAAGCAGGCCACCTCCAGGCTTCCTGGCCCAGCCCACCCAGCCAGAGAACTCCAGGGCCACCGGTTGGGTCTTTCTCCTAGCTGAGTCCCCCACCCTCACTAACCTTGGAATTTATTCCTGATTCCACTGCCCCCACTGGTACAAAATCGCGAGACACAAGCCTGCCCATGTGGCATTTACAGAGACTTCACCATACCCTTCAATCACCTCCTCAAAAACCCTCAAAGCAGAAACCAACACCCCAACCCAGCACTTCCCACATCTAACTGCACCCTTTAAAACAAGGCTGGTCATTCAGCAGCTTACCTCCCCTCTTTCCCCTCATTACCTTCCAACTTCAAAACACTGCTTTAAATACCAGAGTCTGCCCAAATCATAATTAACTTGGATCAAATGATTGAGTGTTGTAACTTTACAGCACAGGACTTGGAAAAATAAAAAGTGGGGGATGTGCTAAAGCCAAGCCCTTGCTCCTGGCCGTGGGAATCATTAATTTCAGAGCGAAGGATCTTTGGTTATGGGGGGGGGGGAGCGGATGTCAACATCGCTGTGGAAGACGGGAGGGGGCGGCTATGTCGTCTTCAGCTCACTTTCTGTACCAGTTTTCCTACCGGATTCTGAGAGAGGTATTCGCGCAGGATGTCCCGTTTTGCCCCCATCCCACAGGGTGGCCTCGCAGCAGCAGCTAGCTCGTCTGCTTAGGTTCGGGCAGGGAGATAGCTCACTTAGAGACGTGTGGTCCAGCTACAGAGCGAGTGAGACATACACAACCAGGGTGCAAGAGACGGGTTAGGCACTTAATATATTAAGGGCCCACCAAGCCCCTCAAGGCCTTCCTGGGCCCACAAAAGATGTACAGAAGCCAGCGCACCTGGTCAATCCCCGGACAGAGAATGTCAGTGACCCATTTAAAAGGGAATAGGCTGGAGCAGTACATAACCCCGCCTTCTTTCAACAGACACACCACCTAGAAATTAAAAAACAAAACAAGACACCTTGCAACCCTCGGGCATCAAGATCTCAGAAAAGCTGCGGGCGCGAGATCCAGCCCCTCCCCCATCGGTAGCCGAAGCCGGGCAACCCGGCCTCTAGCTGCCGGCGCAGGACCGGCGCCTCGCGGGCTCCGCAGGTCCCTCGCTCCCTCCCTTCCTCCCATCTGCAGAGTGCGGTTGGGGCGGCGCGCAGGAGTCTGGGCTGGCCAGGACCGAACTAGGAAGTTGGAGGGAACAGGAACGAGCGCAAACCTGGCTCAGAGAGCGACAGTTCTTGGCGCTGTTGTCGCCGGGCAGGCCGGGAGCAAAGGGGCGGCTGGAGGTGGCTCCTTGCAGAGGCTCAGACCCCGACTCAAGACACCCGCAGAGGAGAAGCTTCCGGCTTACTTCACCCCGCCCCGCCAGGGCCCCCAGCGAGTCGGCGGCGCCATCACCTACTTTGGTGGGGCAGAAATCTGCCTTCTAACTTGGGCGTCCTGCCGCTTTCCCGGCGCGCAACGACTCCACCTCAACTTCGGGGTTGAGCGCAGCAGCGAGGCGCAGGGTCCGCGCATCCCCTGCCCGCAGGCCGGGCGCTTCCTACCTGCTTGGCTCAGTCTCGGGTCCCAGCAGAGTAGCAACGCCAGCAGCAGCGCGCCGCGCGCCCCGCTCGGGGCCCACATGCTCCCGCGGCCGGGCTCGGGCGCCTCTCCCCCGGGGCTCTCTCCCTGGCCCCAGCCTCGCCGCCGCCGTCTCCGCCGCCGCCGCCTCCTTCTCGCCGTCCTCCCCGGCGCCCGGCCGCGCCAGCCCGTGCCCTCCGTGGGGGCGGCGACAGCCAGGCTGCGCGGAGAGCCGCGCGGCGCTCGGAACGCAGTGGATGCCTGGTGCCCTCTCTGGAGCTCGGTTCCGGCGCTGCAGGACTCTGCGCTCCGGGGGCTGCAGGACTCCGAGCGCTCCCCGTGCTCCTGCGCCCCGCCTCTGAAGTTGCGCGACCGGAGGTGAGTGCGCTCAGTGGCGCTCACAGCGGCGCCGCGCTGTCCGAGTTCGGGTGCGCGCCTCTCCGCGCCCAGCCGCTCCCTGCGGCTACGGCGCCCTTACCGGCCGCCGCCGCCGCCGCCGCCGCCGCCGCCGCCAGCCACAATGCCCTCGTCTTTTCATTTTTATTTCCAGATAGGATCTCATTAAGTTGTCCATGCAGGACTCAAACCTGTGATCCTCCTGCCTCAGCCTCCCTGCTGAAGTTACAGGTATATGCCTGCACATCCAGCTCCCACAAATGTATCTTGATCTACACTATGCCAAACCCTCTTCTAGATACTAGAAATACAGTGATGAACAAAAACACTCAAGACCCTGACTCTTTGTAGGGCTTATACTAGCCAAATACGATGGTCTTCCCATAAAAGAAGTGTAGCAAAGGACACAGGGTGGCGTGTGCCTGCTGGGTACAGGGCACTGTGTCTGTAGGAGTGTGCTGGAGGGCACTGGGATGGAGGAAAAGCTAGAGAGCCACACATGTTCCCCGACTTCAACATTATGAGACCCACCACCCTTTCTTCATCTGGATGTCACCCAAAGCCTTTCTCAGGAACCTCTCCTCTTAGGACCTTAGCACCGAACTTTCTACTAGGAGACCACTTCAGTGCCTGACCTCAGTTTTCCAAGTTGCTGACCCCGGACATCTCCAGCCCAGATGACCTACACCTCCTATGCCTCCTGTGTAAAGGAAGCTGCTCTACCACCTCCCAGTGAAGCCCTGTGAAAAACTGTAAATGCTTAGCCAGGTGTGGTGGAGCACACACCTGTCACCCTAAGCCCTCTGGGAGGCTGAG
>NW_004524581.1:10673751-10686245 GCF_000260255.1 Octodon degus | reverse complement strand
GCGCTCGCTGGACTGAGTCCGCCGGCCCAGGAGGGGCGGGACCACTCGAGCACGGGGCGGGGCCGGGGGCGGGGCCTGCGGGGCTCTTTGAGGGGGGACCCGACAGCCTTCTAGGTGCCGCCAGGGCTGAACTGGGGTCCCTTACGGGGGGACCTCGAGGAACGCTGGGCCCAGTGGGTTGGAAAACCCGGTCGCTGGCAGTTGACTGGGAGCGGACTCCAGTCAATTTTATTTTGCATAAACTGAGCCGATGTACTGTACTTTGCGCCCTTCTTTGGCATGGCTGTGCCAGCCTTCGACTCTGATTAAAAGCTGGACTGTCATTTGTGGCGTGCTCTTTGCTTTCCACATGTGGGGTCTTTGCCCTGAAGCCTTCCGAAATGAGATAATCTCCGATACCCACGTGCTGGCTGCGGGGTTCACAGTTGGGTGGAGTTGAGTGTGGATAAGGAAGGATCATCCTGTTTGCATGACCTCAGAGGAGCTGTCAGACCCCTGGGAGTTTCCTGAGCTCTGAAGCCAGGATTCATAAATAAACCCCCTACATAAAAGGGTGGAGGCTGTTTCTACCCAGCACAAATTTAGGCGCTGCCCCTACCCACGTTGTTGTAACCACCACGAACAAGTCACTTTTTTTTTTTTTTTTAATGTACTGGGGATGAAACAAATTCAGACACGCTTTACCATGAAGCTATATCCCTAGTCTTTTTATATTTTATTTTGAGTCAAGGTCTCATCTAATAGCCCAGACTGAGCTCAAACTTGCAGTCCTTCCCTGCAGTCTCTGAGTAGCTAGGATTGCAGGCAGGTGCCACTGCTCCCAGCATTACTTAACCATTCTAGTGCTGGCCTCCTAATGATATCCGTAAAATGGGGAATAATGGCATTTATTGTTTTCATAAGGAAATGTGGAACTGAATGCATAGAAAGATTGTAGTACACATGTCAGTAGTCTTTTTTTCTAAGATTCTCCTCTGCCAGCCAGCATGATTCCTGGGTGAAAGTCCTGACCATTGAGCCATGGGGCCAGGAGCCTAAAGAGCCAGGTGAAGTTTATAGGGTAGTGGTGCCTAAGAACTGAAATCAGGGAGAATGCAAGGGGTGGAGCAGAGAATATAGGTGGAGACTCTACTGAGCCAGAAAGACACAAGGCTCAGCACTTAATCTCAGATAATTTGCACAACTCTCTCCATTTCACAGATGAAGGAGCTGAGACACAGAGATGTAAAGCCATTTGCCCAAATCACCGAGCACTAAGTGAATGAGTGACTGAATGACGGGGCCAGGGGTAATGGGATTGAAAGGAGACCCTCAGCCCTAGGGAGCCACCTTCCACACACCTTCCCTGGGGCTGAATTGGCTGTGCAAAGGGGCTGACACCAGAGGGAAGGTCCCCTAGCCCTGATCTGCCCACTACTAAAGTTTTTCCTTCTTTTCAGAGCTGGTATCTGGAATCACTTCTCAAATACAAGTGACACCAGCTGCTTCAGGAAGGGGTTACAGAAGAGAAGGGTCCAGCTAGACTCAGCTGCCTGAGGAGAGGGGGAGGGCAGTAGGGCCAACTGTCCCCAGAGGTGTCCTACAGATTGGAGGAGAGAGCCTTGGAGGCCAGACCTGTGGCTAGACAGGGAGCAGGTTAGCAGGGCAAAGGCAGAGAAGCAAGGAAAGCCTCCCCTCTACGCAGACCCAGCTGGGTCTGCAGCAGGGCAGCAAAACAGTGCAGCCAGGACACCTTCCTGTAACCTCCTCCTGGAGCATCTGGGGAGGTAGTGCATGCAGTCAGTCACCTCCCCACCCCCTTCTGGCTGGGCACTCAGCATCAGGAGGGTGGGTATGGGTGGAGTGGGGCTCCCTGAACAAGGACTTTGACCAACCTAGGAAGGTCTTGGTATGCAAAGGTAAGTGGGTTATTTATAGCCAGGCCTGGAACAGCCTAGGCCAGGGCAGTAGATGAGTCAATAGTTGATCACACCCAGCAGGCTTCACCCATCCACAAACTGCAAGCCCCACGGGCAGACGCACGCCCCTAGACAAAGTTATAGGAACGCCCCAGCATATCTACAAAGGTACACACAGTGAACACACCACGCAGGGACACGCAGGTGCAAAGTGATCCTTCCTCCTAGGAATGTCACATGTACACAGATAGGCCACCACAGAGACACCCACAGACTAAAAAAAGCAAACACATGTACCGGCACACACATCTGAACTCACAAATAGGCAGATAGCTCTAAAGACAATAGGTGTTTGGGTTCTTAAGCTCTGCCAGGAACCACATCCAAGCATACAGGTACTAAGACTTGCATCTGACTATCATCCCCTGGACAGGGGCACATGGTCAAGGGCACTGTGTCAGAGCACTCAGGAGGGCACCCAGCAGAGTCAGGACATGCAGGGACTACAGGATCTGCTCCTATATACCTCATCCCTACCAGTGAGGTATTGGAGATTTCTAAAACGTTCCACAGGGGCCGGGGAGATGGCTCAGTAGAATAAGTGCTTGCTTGGCAAGCACAAGGGTCTGAGTTCAATCCCTGGTTCCTCCAAACAAAACAAACAAAAAACGTTCCACAACATTGCTATTTAGGCAGGGACATGCAGCATCAAGCAGGCCAAGCTAGCCCAAGTACCAGGTGTCATGGCTTAGTTTAAAGTTCTTACTGGGGGGTGGGGGAAGTGTAGGAGGTTGCTCAAAAGGAAGGTAGTCTATTCTGCCTTCTTTTCCTCTTCAGCCTAAAACCCCCACCCTTCCTATATGCTCTCTTGGGAGATCCAAGGCTGTGCTGTTCCTTGGGGACTCTGGCATGAGGTGTGGGGGGGTTGGCACTTTGGGAATGTATGGCACCCCTGTCTCAGGGGCCACACGCTTCTCCACTCACCTGTTATTGTTGTCAAGTCACTGCAAGTGTGGTTTCTCACCAGCTCTCATATCTAAGTGCTGCGCCCTGAACCACTCTTCCCCCAGCAGAGGTGAGGAGCAGACAGTTCTGGAGTAGCTTCTCTGGAACCCACCGAGTGCATCCGACTCACTTTGAGGGGTGTTGCTGTGAATTAAAGAAGAAGACCCCACAAGAGTCTCTCCTAGGGAGGGGCCTTGTCTTTACTGTTTGCCACAATATAATCAGTACTAAGTTTCTGACAGACGTACAGTCATTACTGGTTAAGTAGATACGTTCATGAGACTGGGGAAGAGGGGCTACTGGTCAAGACTCCCCATGTCTTGAGGGTGTAAGGACCTGATGCTGTGCAGGCCTCGTGGACTTTGTGTCCTAGTGCTACTCTGAGATCTGTCCTAGAGCCAGCCTGGCCCTCAGTGGAGGCTGCACAGGTTTCCGGAGGCGCCTCTCATTTCACCCCGACCAGAAGTGTGTGGAGGAAGCAGAGATCTGAAAGCCAGAGTCCAGCCCATAATGTGACCCTGTCCCCGGGGCTGCTGATATTTGCCCTGCTGCTAGATCTTGGGCCACTTACAGAACCTTCCAAGTTATCACTTTCCTCCATTGTAAAGTGGAAGTAATAACTACCTGTGGGATTAAAAGGAATACGCACAGATCCTTTAATTTGGCCGAATAAAAGGTACCTATTTTGTAACAATTACGATTTTCAAAGCAGTTGAGGAGGTCCCCCACGGGGTGGCTGGCGGCTGCGCTTGGCCCCTCCCTCCCGGGCGGAGCGCGTACTCGCGGGGGCCACTAGGCGGCGCGCTGCAGCCGACGCCTCCCCCGAAAGCCGCCGGCGTCTGGAAGCAAAGGCGCTGGGCCTGGGAGAGAGGTGCGCGCACCACCCCGCCCGGGGTCGCCTGGCAGAGGGTTTCTTCTTGGGTAGTCAAAGCAAACTAACTTTCAGATGACTCGTAGTGCAGGACCATGGGCGGGAAGGTTTGGAGAGGAGCGCCCTGTCCCTGGCCAGGCCGGCCCAGAGACAGACCCTAGCCGGTGAAGAAGGGAGGCGCTGACGGCTGAAGTCCTGAACGGTTTTGCCATCTCTCCGCGATGGCATTATCAGGGCTGAGGCCAAGCACTGTCCGCGTGCCAGGCTCTGACCTAAGTCCCTTCGGTGATGACGGCCTCTGTGACAGGTGCTGTCATCGCCCCATTCCGCCAAGGCAGGGAACAAGGCGCGGAGCCGTGACTCGCCCACGGACCCACCCAGCTCGCGCACGGTGCAGCGGGGAATCCCAGCCAGGCAGAGAGCATCTCAAGCCGGTACTCGTGTTTTTAAAAAATGAGATGAAATTTACATATTTTATGTAAATGTTGCATAAATTTTCCATTTTAACCACTTTAAAGTGCACAGTTCTGTGGTTTTAGTATATTCGTGATGTTGTGCAATCATCCCCACTATCTAATTTGAAAAGATTTTCAGTATACCCCAAGAAACCCCGTTCTATTAGACAGTCACTCCCATTCTCCTCCTGCCCCTGGCAACCACTAGTCTATTTTCTGTTTCTATGGATTTGCCTATTCTGCATATTTCCTATAAGTAGAAGCATGTAATATGTGGCTTGGGTCATTGTACCTGGACTCAACCTCTGCAGAGTTCTGAGATAACCCTCCTCCTTCACTTGCTCCCCCTTTGCCTCTTTTCCCTGGAAGGAGGTCTTCTCTGGGGTACTCAAGCTGGCAAGAACTTTATCACAAAAGCCTCAGGGCCAGACAGATCTGGGTTCCAATCCTGATTGTCTTGGACAATGTACTTATCGTCTAAGCTGGTACACCTTAGCATAGCTTGGGCGAGGGAGCCAACTGCCCTTAAAGAAGGGCTGCTGGTAACCACATCCAGGATGAGAGGAAAACCAGAAACACAGAGAGAACTGAGCAGGGATTTCAGGCAGCAGCACAAGCAAAGGCCCCGGGGCAGGAAGGTCAAGGTGTGATCTAGAAGCAGGCAGATTTAGGTCCTTCCATTGAAACAGCATAGCCAGCTGCTACAGAAGAAGAAGCTGGGAAGGTGGGAGAGAAACGCGGCTGTGGCAGCTGGCCCTGTTATGTGAGAGACGACAGCTGTTTTGGTAGAAAGTAGGGAGTCGTGGGTGCTCACAGAGCTCGGGGGCATCTTTGGGGTAGGGTGTCAGGGCAGACTGAGGAGGACAGTCAGCAAGGTGGCCACTGCATGGTCCTGGATAATGTGCCCTGGCCCAGGGGTTCAGGGGGCAGACTTGGGGGGCCCCACAGAAGGACAAAGTGGTGTCCTGATTTTGTCCCATGGAGTGGACATGGTAAGGGCCCAGCTGACTTCCCAGCACATGCTGCAAACACAGGACATACTGGTGCCTGCTGCATTGGTCTCCATCTTAGAAAATGACAATGCTGGCCGAGGCAGGCGCAGCAAAGACAGCCAGGCAGGCAGATGGGCTCCAGGCAAGAGCTCCTTGTGAGTGAGCCTGCCCACCACGGTAACCCAGGAGGTGGGTGTTCCATGAGCGCAGGAATCCTCATTTTTAAAATGGGAAAACTGAATGAGGTGTGGGTTTCCTGCTTCACAACAGGCAGAGGTCAGATTCAAACCCAGCCGCTGGTTCCAGAGCCCATGAGTATCAAACGTGACAGAACACGTTGTCCCTCCCAGTGCCCTTTGTGAAATTTTTTAATCTTAGGGACACAGTTTATATGGCTCATCTCTGTCTATTCTTGGAGGTAGCTGTTAATCACACACACTCTAATGCAAACAAAAGTTCAGAAAGGGAGAAGGATTTGTCGAAGATCAGCTGGTGTGGGCAGATGCTGAGCTTTAAGTTCTGTTCTTACAGATCAGTCTACACTGCCAGCCTTGCTTCAGTTCTTTCTGTGTCAGGAACAGGGAAGTTTCTATTGAGGAGTGAGGTGAGAAAAGGTACATTCTAGCAAGGTTTAACAAACATGAAATAGCTGGGTGTGGCAGCTCATGCCCTTAATCCTAGTACTCCAGGAGACAGAGGCAGGAGGATCACTGAGAGTTCAGAGCCAGCCTGCATTGCAAGGTAAGACTGTATCGAAAGAAAAAAAGAAAAGACTCCAAAACAAAAACTCCCCATCCAAGATAGACCTTTTATTATTATTATTATTATTATTATTATTATTATTATTGTGTGTGTGACCATCTGAGCCTACCCTGGAGGCAGGGCTGGCACAGCATGTGGTGCCAGGGATTGAACTGCGGTCCCTGTGCACTTGCCTAAGCTTGCTCAAGCAGGCGCTTTAGACCACTGAGCTATCTCGTCAGCCCTGATTTTATTATTCCTATTTTTAAAGATAGATCTTTTAAATGTTCAGGTGACCGTCAAGTTCCTTCATGTGATAAAAATATCGAGGCACTTTACATCTGTTTTCAAGCTATAAAATCACAGCTCCTGACTCATACAACTACCCTTTGCCATTTCCAATGCGCCCAATTTCAGTATTGCTTCCATGGTTCTTCCAATATTATTTATGTTACAAGGAACTGCGAATCAAACTATGCACGATATTTAATACTACCCAGAGAATACAAGAGGCTGCACATAATTCACTCAGTAATATTCATATTTAAATTAACTTTCTTTACAAAATTCTATTTTGGAGAATTGTAATTCTGTAAGGCTTTTATTTACACAAAAGTGTAATCACTTAAGTGTTAGCAGCTCTTTAAAACACAAGAGCTAATTTAGCTGGGCTTGGTGGCAAACACCTGCAAACCTAGCACACTGGGAGGCTGAGGCAGAAGTATTGGAAGTTGAGCTCCGTCTGGGCAATTTAGCAAATTAGGAGACTGTCTTTTTTTTTTTGAGACTGTTTTAAAAAAGAAAAAATAAAATGGTTGAGGATTGTAGTTTGGTGTGAAGGACTTGAACTCAATCCCCAGAGTCACAGATAAAGACACAGGGGAAGGAGGAGCGGCTTCAAGGCAAATTTGGAAGAGAAAACTCTTGGTTCTGGATTTTTAGTGCAGTTGTAGGTTCTTTTGAAATCTGAGCCAGCACTGCAGATAACTCACTATTATTTTCAGGATAAAAGCCAGAGAACTCCTCCAGTGGGAAGAAATCTTGAGGTGATTCATGCATCCTTTCTGAAAGGGCAGGAGAAAAAAAGATCCTCATATTGTGAACTATCCTTCCCATGTGTTGGCTGCAAAGACCTTTTTTATTGTTTTGATAATACATACATAACAAGCCTTAATCATTTTATGCTAGCAGATCCGCAGCACTCAGTGCATTTTGGAGAAAAAGGCAGAGCAAAGAAATCCACTAGCAAAGTGTGTATGTGTATGTGTGTAGGGGGGTAAGAGGGTGAATTTTTTTCTGCTGAATTCTGAGCCATCAGTGAAGGATCGTATTGGATGTACTCCTATGATCCTTGTTGAAATTTCGACAGTGAGCCAAATGTGGTGATGTGCGCCTGTAATCCCAGGACTTGGGAGGCTGAGACAGGGATCGCTGTGAGTTCCAGGCCAGCTTGAACTATATAGTGAGTCTGTCTCAACACAGCTTTGCCAAAATTCAGCAGTCAAATTGTCTTTGTCTTAATATTTAGATTTTCATTAGCCTTGCTCTTTCACCCTAAAATCTACTCCGTCCTGCTCTATGAAGCTGGGCTTGTCTCGCTCTTCATCGTCCACCTCTTTGTCTTTGTTTGCATCTTTAAGCTGGGCTCACAGCCTCAGTCTGTGTGTCTATGCAAATGCCTGTTTTCTGAACGTGGCTAAGATTGTCAAAGCTTTGCCTTTTTTTTTTTTCAGTGAGCTCTATGAGTCTTATATGACACCTTTTAATAAGCGAAAATTCCTATTTTCATGTGAAGAGCATTATAAAACAAATTCTGGTGCCCACTGTCCCTTGGGTGAGCATCGTCACCCAGGGTCCAGTGCAGGACTCGGGACTGGGCATCAACACCTGGATGGATGCCATGGGCTGGGGAGGCCCCGGGACCGGGGGGAGCCAAGGGAGAAGGTCAAGGTCCAGGAGAGGAATGTTCCTTTTTATTCCCCTCCCCCATCTACCCCTTCCTCCCTCTGTCTTGATCTTCTCTCCCATATTCATTTTGTCACTGTTATTTTGGAATTCATGTGCGTGACATATCATGTTTTCATTCATTGTGGGTATTTGGTACGTGGACAAGATACATCTTCAGTCTTTTTATGGTGCCTTCTCCTCTGCTACCCCTTGGTCTCTTGGCCTCCTTCCCATCTGCAGAAGATCTCTCTTCTGGTTTTCTTTTATCTGTCTTTTATTTTGCTCTTTATTTGTACTTTGCAGTGTTCAAATGAGAGAAATGATATGGTATTTATGCTTGTGTGTCTGACTTATTTCACTTAACATTATGTTTTCTAGGTGTATCTATTTTCCTACAAATGCTTCAAATTTATCCTTCTTTGCACCTAAGTAATAGTCCAGTGTGCATCGATACCATATTTTTTACCCAATTGTCCTTTGATGGACATATAGGATGCTTCCAGAGTCTAGCCATTATTAATTATACTACTGTAAACACTAGCATGCGTGTATCACTATAATATAATACCTTTAGCAGAAGGGGAATAGGTGAGTCATCAATAGCATTTCTATTGTTAGTTCTCTGAGAAGTCTCCGTATTGATTTCCACAGTGGTTGTACTAGTTTACATTCCCACAAATGTAGAAGGATTCTGCTTCCATTGCAATTAGGCCAGCATTTGTTATTTCATCTCTTGACGATTGCCTTTGTGGTATGTGAGGAAATCTTAGTGTTGTTTTTTTCTTTCTTTTCTTTTTGGTAGAACAAGGGATTGAACTCAGACCCTTGCACTTGCCAGGGAAGCGCTTATTCTACTGAGCCATTTCCGCAGCTGCCTTAGTGTTGTTTTAATTTGCATTTTCCTGATGGCCAGAGATGGCAAATATTGTTCACATGTTTACTGGCCATTGTATTTCTTCTTCTCAGTTTTCTTCTGAGAAGGACCCAAAAAAGTAAATAGCCCAAAATAAAAGACTAAGTCAAAAAATAGGCAAGTAAAATGAGCAGCTTATTGTAAACATCTGGATTGTTCCCCATTGTAGTCAGCACGAACAAAGCCATTATGAATGTCCCTGAGACATATAGTAGTAGGTACAGGTTTTCTTCTCTCTGCAAGGGATAGCGACGAGTCCAGTTGCTAGGTCCTCAGGGGAGTGTGCCTTTAGCTTCCGAGAAGACCGCCAGAGCTGTCTCTAGAGTCTCACTTCCTTCTTGTACCCCTCCCACCGCGCAGTTGCTCATCCACGCCGTCCTTTGGTGCTGCCCACCTTTCTCGTGTTGGCCAGTGGATCTGAGGTGACATCTCACTGGAGCTTTTATTTATTTATTTATTTATTTATTTATTTTTACATTTATTTATTGTGTGTGTGTGTGTGTGGCCAGCTCAGCCCACCAGGGGGCGGGGCTGGCTGGCATGTGGTGCTGGGGGATTGAACCGTGGTCCCTGTGCTTTGCTAAGCTTGTTGTAAGTAGGTGCTTTAGACCACTGAGCCATCTCTCCAGCCCCCCTCACTGGAGCTTTATTTGGTGCTTCTCTGGTGGCTGGCAGTGCCCAACATCTTCGTGCTTTTTCTTGGTCAATTGACACTTTTTTTTGAATGAAGGGTTTGATCAAACCTATTGTCCAATTTTTATTAGGTTGTCTACTTTTTATTATCAGTGTATAGGTGTTCTTTAAATATTCTGAATATACATTCTTTGTCAGCTATATGTTCAACATTGCTAATGATTTCTCCTAGTCCCTGATCTGCTTTTCTGTTTTGTTAGCAGTTTCCTTCCCCCCTCCCCTTTCCTCCTCTTCCTTTCCCTTTCCTTTCCTCTTTTATTCCCCTTCCTTCCTTCCTTCCTTCCTTCCTTCCTTGCTTGCTTGCTTGCTTCGGTACAGAGAATCGAACTCATGACCTCACACTTGCCAGGCAGGTACTGCACCACTGAGCAACATCGCTGGCCCAGTAATGTCTTTCAAAGAGCCAGGGTTTTAAATTTTGATAACAATCAGCTTTTCAATTGTGGTTACTGAATTTTGTGTCACGAAGATCTTATCCTGTGCTGCTTTGCAGAAGTTTCATGGTAATTAGCCTTATGTCTAAGTCTATTATCCATTTCTAATTATTTTCCTGCATATTATGAGATAGGGCTTTTTTTTTTTTTCAATCTGATTAACAAATTGTGGCAGCAGCATCTTTCTGAACATGTTCCCTTCCTTGTTGAATCTGTTTATTCTGTTTCACTGACGGATTTGTCTACCCTGTGCCAATACCACAACACCTTTGTGTGTATGTATTTATTTATTTAATGTATTCAGTTGTTGCAGGGTCTCACTACGCTGCTTGGACTCATAGTGATCCTCCTGCTTTCAGCCTCCCCAGTGCTGGGATTACAGACTTGCACCATTAAGCCCAAACTCTGGCTAGCTCAGCCAGGGCAGGGCTGTCACAGCATATGGTGCCGGGCATCGAACCAACAATGGTCCCTGCACTTGCCTAAGCTTGCCTAAGCAGACGCTTTAGTCTGCTGACCTATCTGGCCAGCCCTTATCAATGGTTTTGAATTAAACTTTGGCCTCTAACCTTGCTTGTTTCTTTCAATGTTACTTTGACACTTCTAAGTCATTAACATTTATATTACATTTTTTTTTATTTTGTTAGCATGGTATTGAGTATATACATCTGTTTGGGGAGATACTCAATTTTCTGAAAGTATAAATAGGCATATCTTTCTATTTTCTTAATTTCCCCCAGGATTGTTGTGCTTTTTGATATAGAAGTCTCGTATAGTTTTACTTCATTTATTTATATGTATTTTATTGATTTTATAATATTATAATTTTTTAATCTCACCTTCCATATTGTTAGCTTAGTGGTACAACTGATTTTGTACAATACATTGACTTTGCCTACTACAATTTACTAAGCTCACTGACTAGTACTATTTATTTTTAGTTCCTTTGGTCTCTAGACATACCAAGCATATCATCTATGAATAAAAATATACTATTCATTCTTTCCAATTGTTTTGAGTTGTATTTTTTTCTCTCTTGCCCTATTGTACTAAAATCTCTAATACACTGTTGAACAGAAATGATGAGAATAGACATTTTTCACTGGTTCTACAACTTATGTTAGAGGTGGATGTACTCAAATCCCACTATTTGGTACATTAACATTTAGATTTTCTTTTCTTTTCTCCTGTATTTTAGGGAAGGGTCCACAGGGTGTTCAGGGTCTCCTACTGGATCAGACTTATAGTGATCCACCTGTTTATAGCCTCGCAAGAGCTGGGATTACAGGCATGCACCACCATGACTGGTCTCAATTGCCCTCTCAGGGTGCCCTGGGGGCGGGGCCGGCTCTGCAGGCCCAGGAATGGAACCCCCACCCCCGCACCTGCTTGCAGGTGCTTTAATCCGCTGAACTATTTGGCTGGCCCTAACATTTGATTTTTTTTTTTTTTTTCAGAACCGGGGATTGAACTCAGGTCCTTGCATTTGCCAGGCAAGCACTTATTCTACTGAGCTATCTCCCCGGCCTAACATTTGATTTTCATAGCTCTGTGTTATCATATTGAGAAAATTTCCTGAAATTCCATTCCTATTTTGATGAGTTTTTAAAACCCATGAATACCATGGGTCTTGTCAAATGCTTTTTCTGTGTTAATTGAGATGATCTTACAGTTTTGTCTTTTCTATTAATGTGGTGAATTACACAGACTGGTTTCCAAGTGTGAACTAGCCTTCGCTTCTAGGATAAAAACATTTCTTCCTGATGTACTATCCCCTTTACTTATTTCTGGACTCACTTTGCTATTTCGCTAGAAATGTTTACAGTGAAGTTCTTGAGGATTTCGGCTATAATTTTTTGCAGTGTTCTTATGAAGTCTTAGCGTAGTAGGGTCGTGTTGAGGTAATAAAGTAAGTAGGAATTTTTTTTTCCCTTTTTTGCTTTTGAAGAGAGTTTGTGTAAGACTAGTGTTATTTCTTATTCTTTTTTCTTTTTCTTATTTATTTATTTTGTGACTGGCTCAGCCCACCCTGGGTTGGGACTGGTGCAGCATGTGGTGCCAGGGATCGAACCACAGTCCCTGTGTGCTTGCCTAAGCAGGCACTTTAGACCTCTGAGCTTTCTCGCCAGCCTTCTTTTTTTTGAGACAGGGTCTCACTATGTAATTTGGGCTGGCCTTGTGCTCACTTTTGTAGCCTCCAGGCTGGTCTCGAACTTGCAGATACTCCTGGCCCAACCTTCCCAGTGCTGGGTTTACAGACGTGCACCACCATGCCTGTTTTTTTGTTTGTTTGTTTTTGTGGAACTGGAGATTGAACTCAGATCCTTGTGCTTGCCAGGCAAGCACTTATTCTACTGAGCCATCTCTCCAATCCCCCATGCCTGGTTTAGTGTTATTTCTTTTTACACTGCTGATAGAATCCATCAGTGAAGCCCTTTGAGACCTCATTTATGGGACTTCATAATTAGGACTTTCAATTATGAGTTCAATTCTTTAATATATGTGGAGGTTTTATTTATTTTATTATTATTATTTTTTTTTTTTT
>NW_004524581.1:10672027-10672859 GCF_000260255.1 Octodon degus | reverse complement strand
AAAATCTATTCCCCAGTTGATGGGCATTTGGGTTGTTTCCAAGATTTAGCTATAGCACATTGTGCTTCTATAAACATGGGTGCACATAGATTGCTGTGATGTGATGTTTTCAGTTCTTCTGGAAAATTACCTAGAAGGAGAATAGCTGGGTTGAGTGGGACCTCCAACCCTAGCTTTTTGAGGAATTTCCACCATGCTTTCCATGGTGGTTGTACTGGTCTACACGCCTGCCAACAGTGAAGAAGGGTTCTTTTACCTCACAGCCCCCATGTGTCATTGGTTGACCTCTTGATGATAATCATTCCTTCTGGGGTAAGATGGAATCTCAGGGTTGTTTTAATTTGCATATCTTGAATGACAAATGCTGTTGTACATTTTTTCATATGTTTATTGGCCATTTGTATTTCTTCATCTGAGAAGTGTATATTGATCTCAAATACCCATTTTTTGATTGGGTCTTTGAATTTGGGGGGCCTGACTTTTTAAAAAATATTTCTTTTTTTTTTTTCTTGTGGCTATCTCAGCCCACCCTTGGGGCAGGGCTGGCATGTCATGTGGTGCTGGGGATTGAACTGCAGTCCCTGTGCACTTGCCTAAGCTTGCCTCAGCAGGTGCTTTAGGCCGCTGAGCTATCTCACTGGCCCCAAGGCCTGACTTTTAAAAATTCTTCATATATTCTACATAGAACTTCTTTCCTGAAGGATAGCCAGCTACAATTTTTTCCCAATTCATGGATTTTCTTTTTAGTCTGCTGGTGACTTTTTTTTGGCCTTTTTGAGACAAGGTCTCGCTATGAAGTTCAGGCTACTCTTGAGCTCACTTTCTCCCTCCC
>NW_004524581.1:10639485-10658112 GCF_000260255.1 Octodon degus | reverse complement strand
CTTTATGATTATGAAATGACCACCTTTGTCTCTTATGATGTTTTTCTTGTACAAAGAAACCAGGTTAAAAAAATTCTTTTGAGCAAGACTCTCACTATGTAGCTGAGGCTGGCCTTGATCTTGTGATCCTCCTGTTTTGGCCTCCTGATTTTATTGCTTTTGTGTGTGTGTGTGTGTGTGTGTGTGTGTGTGTGTGTGTGTGTGTGTTTTAGGGAAGGGTCTACAGGGTGTTCAGAGTCTCACTACTAGATCAGATTCAGTAGTGATCCGCCTATTACAGCCTCCCAAGAGCTGGGATTGCAAGCATGCACCACCACGCCCAGTGTCTAGCCTTCTGACTTTATGTTCTTTTCTCTGAAATCTATTTTGTCTGACATTAATTATAGGGATCTGTTGGTCTCAGTGTGATCGGTTCTACCCAGTGAGAAATGGCAGAAAGAATGAGAAAAAGACAAGAAGACAAAAGCTGGGCTAGGTCGTGCTTGGTTGGCTAGACCCACAACAAAACAAAACGGACATTCATTTATACCTTTTCAAAGTTAGTAACGTGACATAAGATTGCCTAATGACTAATAGCCAACCTTAACCAGACAGGGTGTTTATCTCGGGACTGAGGTAGCTTGTTTGCTTTAGGCACTGAGGCCCAGTCTCACCTATATACCTTTGGCCAATTTGCCAGCTTCCACTAGCTCCCAACAATTAATAGTACTCCGCATACTGCAGAGACAGAAAGTAGACTAGAGGTTGCATAGGGGTAGAGACAGGCATAAAGGGCAGGGACATGAGATTTATTTAGGGGGTTAGTAGTGATGGTTGTACAGCTCTTCTGAAACATCCCACTTCTCGCCCTTTATTCCCACATTTTTCTGTAGGTTCTCTATAAAGTATTTTAATAGTTAAAGTCCTAATATTGAATCAACTATGTCATATATGGGTCTGTTCCTAGTGACTGTTTTTCACTTGATATAGGTCATATCTTCAGCAGTATATTATAAATGTTCAACAGCCAGGTCTCTGAAGAAGAGCAAAAGCAAGAACAAGAAGAGGAAGAGGAAGAGGGGGCCGTGGGGGTGGTGGACTGGACTCGCAGCGTTGGCCAAAGTCTCTCATAGCCTTTCCACTCTGGCCAAGTTCAAGCCGCCACTGCAGTGGAAGAGTGTGGAATCCAGAGTTAGGGAAAGGTGGCACTGCTGGCTCTTGCATGCAATGCATATTGTCCTACTTCTTTATGCATGTCAAAATGTTAAATTATTTTTCTGAATACACTCTATAAAAAACTAGGGGCTGAAATAGAATTTTGCTTTTGTTTGCTTGCTCCATTCCTAGTGAGCCCACGTGTTGTCCTGTGTCTATCCTATTCTTCCAATCCAGGCTGAGTGGATTGGTGGTGAGTGTCAGCTGTGATCAGGCCCAGCTCCCCTACGATTGCCTGGATCCCAACCTCCTCCACTTTGGGAAGTTTTTCATCTTGTCATTTGAGCCGAAAGAGGCTGCTGTTCCCCGTGGCCCTCTGGGTTCTCTTTAGATTCTGATAACTGTGGATTGAAACTTTGAATGGAGATGCTGGGGGAGGCCTCAGCACCAGAGATCTCTCTCAGAAGAGCGTGGCTTAGAGGCTGAACCCACCGGCTGTGGACTCAGATCGCCTGGATTGGACCCAAGCTCAGCTCACTGACAGCTGTGTGACTCAGAACAAGATTCAGCCCCTCTCAGCCTCAGGGGCTTAGGTAGGAAAGGGACTGTGTCCATGGTGCTGCTGTGACAGAGCAGTGCCTGCCACAGTCCCCTCCTGCCAAACAGCAGCTCTTCCCTGCTCTGAGGGCAGGGAGTTCCTCTTCCCTGGAGCAGCTGTTGTTGTCCTGTCTCTTACCAGGCCACATAAGGGGGGCCTTGCAGGGCTTAATTCCCCCTTAATTTCTGGCTGCTAGGCATGGCTCTTGCTGAAGTTATATGTGTCCCAAGCGCCTCCTGTGCTCTGGGGCTGGGCTTTTGCAGCGTGACTGAGTCACAGGGTGAGCGAGCTCACTTGCTATTAGGGAGTTGGATCTAGTTAGAAGAGACAGGTTATGGCTATGACTAGAAGGGTACAGTTTCCCTCCCGGCTCCTCCCTTCAGGTCTGCTGCTTCAGGGCTGCCATGGCAGGAGCAGCTTTCTCTCTACCCTGGCCCTGTGCCATGCGGATCCGCCATGGACCTGCCCCACCATGCACTGTAAACATAAGCTCCTCCTTTGAATTGCAGGTGTCGGATACTGTGTTTTTAAATTTTGATGTAATATAAGTACATGTTAATAAAGGAAATATGAAAAGCACTCTTTGCCTCTGTAAAGGTCTTGGTGACAAGGAAAGTGACTACGAGTGAAGCTAACACCTCAGGTTACATGGCTTGAGGTGGCCAGCTGCCATTTGTAAAAGCATAACTAGGAGCTCGTTATGGGTTGACGTGTTTCCTCCTTCCCTAAGCTGCACTGAAGTCCTCATTCCCTAGTATCTCAGGGCTGTTGGGGCCTAGCGTCTTTGCAGATATGAAGTGTAACCACATCAAGATGTGGCCATGGGGTGGGCTCGCATCCAGTGAGAGCAGGGTCCTTACATGGAGGGTAAATGTGGGCACAGACACACATGGGAGGACAGAGTGGGCGCTTGGGGAGGGAGGGGGACTGGGGCGCTGCAGCTGCAGGTCAAGGAGCATCGTAGCCTCACCCAGAAGCTAGGAGGAGTGGGAGGTTGCTGCTGAGACTCAGAGGGGACAAGGTCCTGCCCTATCAAGAACTTGGAACTTCTAGTGCCTCAAACTACACGCAGTAAATCTTGGTTGTTTTAAGCTAATCGACTTGGCTACTTTGTTCTTGTAGCCCTGGGCTGCTCACACAAGTAATGTTAAGAAATGCCATCTTTTGGGGCAGGGGAGGTGGCTCAGTGGAATAAGTACTTTCCTGGCAAGCGCAAAGGCCTGAGTTCAATCCTTGGTACCGCAAAAAAAAAAAATTGCCATCTTTTAAACATGGTGCCAGGATGGGGGGGCTGGGGCTAGGTATCAAACCCAAGGCCTTTGCTCTGACCCACATCCTTTAGCCGGTTTTTAATTTGAGACAGGGCCTTACTACATCATGAAGTTTCCCAGGTTAGGCTTGAACTTGTAGTCCTGCTGCCTCAGACTCCTAGAATGCTGGGATTATAGGGGCGCATCACCACTCCCCGCTGGAAATGTCACCTGTTGACCCTAATACATGGTGTCACGTCCAAGTGTCCTGCTGCCCTCTCTGAGCTCCCTCATCTGAGTGTCCCCCCCCAACCCAGCCACCTGAGCTGCAACTCTGGGGCTGCCCCTGCCCACCCAGAGAAGCAGCTCCCAGCTCCCTCCCCTCCTCCTCTTGGCCATGCTTCCCCATTCTGTCCTGCTCTCACCTTTAGGGACTGCTTCTCCCCCTCCCAAAGAAGGGCCTTGGACTTACAGGAAGGCCAACTCCTCTGAGGCCTTCCGGCCCCATGGCCCTATGTGAGTCCTGCAGCTAGCTGCCTGTGGCCTCAGATGTAGACACTGAGGCTCACACAGATTGGTGACTTGCCCTAACCCTAGTGACTCACCAGAAGTCCAGAGTCAGGCTCAGTAGGGACCAGAAGCCCCAGGCTGGAGCCGGCCACGCCCTGGACCTCTGCTCTCCTAGCCCACCCTGGCAGGCCTGCATCCCTTCTTAGTGTTCTGGCTAGGCAGAGGGTGCCTGGAGCTGGGACAGTCTTTTCCTGTCCTAGCTCCAGTGACCAGTGAGTGACCATTTCCCCCATAGTCACCTCAGGGAACACACAGTAAGAAACAGGGAGCTGCAGTTTGGAAGACAGCGTGTCCCCAGGCCTTCTCTCTTTTTTAAAATAGCTCATCCTGGGGTTGCGTAACATCCTATTGATTTTTTTCCCCTCTCCTATCATCAGACCTGGAAGCTGCTGAAAGCTGCCTGGATCTTTCCAGAGTGGACAGGACCCCCTCAAGGCTGGGACCCGCTTCTGGCTTGTCTGCTTGCCTCTGGTGTGACATAGGCAGGTCAGCCCTTAGGCTGATGGCAGCCAGAGGGGAGCTGTCCGCTGAGCTCCTGCTGTGCTCTGGGTGTTTTGCATGCATTCCCGGCCCCTCACAGGCCCTCGGAGGCGGTGGCGACAGCGGCACAGTTAGCTGAGGGAGGGAAGGTTCAGCTGGGCTGAAGCCTCTGCCCTCCCGTGGGTGCCAGCAAGCCCGGGACCTCAGTCAGTGAGCAGCCCGGGCTGTGTTCACTGTGCAGCGCCGTGCTGCTTCCCCTCTGCTCTCGGGCTCCCAGACTGTTTGAAGAGGGATCAAACTGGATGGCTCGCAGGCCCTTTCCCAGCCTTCTGGGCAAGCGCCAGTGTGGCGGGCCTGGAGCACACATGACTGCCCTGCTCTGGTCCCCTTCACATCTCCTCTCCATCTAGCGGCAGCCACCCTTTGCAGGTTACCCGGATCCTACCGCCTGCCAAACTACATGGCTCTGCCTCTGTCCTGGGAGTTGTCCCTGGGGCATAGTGCAGAGCACAAAGCAGGGTACTAGGTCCGGGGGGCCTGAAGGGCCCAGCTTTGTGGCTGGGTGGGTGTGGGATGGGGCAGGAGAGGGAGGCATGGTAGCCCTGACTGGCCCCACTGGGAAACCAGCTGCAGAGAGTGACACAGTTGATGAGGCTGGTCTTTAGTCCCTGCAGATGCTCTGGACTGTCACCCCAGCCAATCTGTGCAGATACTGGGTCATGTCCGCCAGGTCCTACCCAGGGAGCTGTTGCTGCCCCTCACAGACTCATACCTGGGTTTCAACAAGATCCTAGCAGCGCGCAGATTGCGGGGAGCCAAAGGCATGTGGGACTAATGGTACAATTTTAGACACTGCAAAATACCATAAAGAGATATTTTGGGACAATTAGTGTCTAGGCGGTACCTCAAAGCCTTCGTGGTTTGCGGTGACTCACTCCCGAGGGCGACAGCCACCTGAAGGGATGTGGCGGCTCCCAGGCCATCTGTTTAGGAAGGGTGGGGCTGACGTCCTCACCTAAATTCTCCCCTTCTCCCTATGGCAGGACTGTGGTCAGCTCTTCACCCATCCCAACTGCTCATTGGGCCCAAATGGACCTGCAGCCCTGAGAGGGCAGTAACTTGCCTTCGGCCTCCCAGCAAGACGAGGCCTGTGCTGTTATCCGGTCCTTCTGACTGGCAGTCTTTTCCAAGGAGCCCCAGGATTCCCCAGAGATATCTCAGAAACTGCTGGTGGGAGGGCAGTGGGGGAGCATTCCGCCATTCCGGCTCCCCACCCACTTCCTCATGCAAGCAAGTTTACACAGCAGGGGCTGTTTAAAGAAAGAGTTCCAAGCCAGGTGTGGTGACATGGGGGCTGAGGCAAGAGGATCACAAGCTCAACTTGGCAAGACCCTGTTTCAAAATGAAAAATGAAAAGGGTTGGGGACAAAGCTCAGCAATAGAGGACTTGCTTAGCATGTGTGAGTGAGGCCCAGAGTTTCATTTCCAGTATTAAAAAAAAAAAAAAAAAAAGAAGGTTTCTGGGCCAGGGACATGAGTGGCTAGAGATTCTGAGAAGGTGGAGGGACAGTTGGAGGCATCTAGGAAAGGCTGGGCTGGGCAATGTAGGCCTCAACCCTCAGGTGCCTGGGGGTGGGGAGACACGACTAGCTGGTGATCTCCTCAGAGGAGAACATGGTCTGGAGAGGAAGAGCTCGCCCACTGCCTGGCACAGAAGGAAGACGAGGAGGCGGAGAAAAAGTGTTTCATGTGCTTTAGGCATCGTACCAAGCATTTTCCTAAATAGATGTTTGTTGATTGAAGAAACCAATCAGATGGGCCTATTCCTGTGTTCTGGGTGAGGGGGAGTGTTTGAAAAGCACCAGGGAGCACGAAGCGTGTCCTTCACCTGACACCTGGGTTTGAAAATCCAACTCTCCACCCAGCAGCCACTGCCTTAGGGGTCTGTGGTGTCTGGCCACTCTGAGCTCCCCTCGTACTGAACACACAGGACTTTCCTTGTGTCTTCCTTTCCTTCTATGAAGCTCTGACATTGAGTGTCAGAAGAAGGGATCCCAGGAGAGTCTTCTGACTTCAGAAAACAGGCACAGAGAAACAGAATGATTCTCCCAGGGCTACTCGGCAATTCTGGTCTAAGGCTGCTTCCCTAGAAATTGCCTTGTCCCAAATTGTGCTCCCTGGAGTCTCTCTGTGACAAAGACCGGGTCAAAGGCAAATGCAAGGATTGGATAAAAGCTTGGGGAGTATCCAGAGAAAGAGACAGGGAGACGAGAGAACAGGCCGGGCTAGCTGAGCTGGTTCCTTCTGGGGCCTGGGGCACATGTGGCTGCAGCCTCTCTCCCCTCTGGCACATCTGTGTTGAGCTGGAAAGTTCTGAGACCCAGGGCCTGAGGCAGGCTCTGCCTGCTGGCTGGCATCCTGAGCCTGGACATTGCAAGATAAGAAGTAGACTCCTGTTTCTCTGGCTCTGTATTCCTTCTGCAGCATCCAAGCTGATAGGTCTGATGCCTATCAGGTCTGATAGGAGCTGATAGGGTGTCACATTTGAGGCGCTGTCCTGGCTTGGAGTTCCCCTGGGAGCCTCCACCAGCATCTAGCTTGCAGAGGACTGTTCTGTTTGACACCTGCCCTGGGCTGTGCAGGTGCTGGGGAGGGAGGCGGAGAGGACAGCCATGCTTGCTTTGCATGCCTGGCTGGGCTCTGAGCTCGTCTGGAGAGGGGGCTTGCTGACACCTCAGGTGGTGCAGGTGGGGCACCCAAGCCTAGAAACAAACCCAGCTGGTGCACTCTAGTCCTTCCAACTCTGGGCATCTTGAATAGAATACATTCACAGCCTTAGAATCACAGCAACCCTCCCTGGTGGGGAGGCTGATGCCGGGTGTGGAGACCGACACAGGGTGGTCTGAGGACAAGCACACAGAAGGAACCCTATGCCCTCTGGGGGAGCAGAGAGACATCCCAGGGCCACTTTTGTTAAACATTTAATGGCTGATGCCTTTTACTTAAATCTTTTTTAAAATTATTTGGTACAGAGTCTTGCTACGCAGGCTCAGATTCATAGTGATCCTCCTGTCTAAGCCTCCCCAGTGCTGGAATTACAGGTGTACACCACAATGCCTGCTCTCAGTGACTGGCTCAGCACCGAGCTGGTGTGGTGTGCAGTACCAGGGATCAAACTCAGGTCGTTGTGCTTGCCAGGCAGGCACTTAGACCACTGAGCTATCTCCCCAGCCCAACTAATGCCTATTGTAATGCTGAATTTTGGCCAGCGTTTGAGGCCCTTAGCATTGTCCAGGAGAGATGTAATACAAGTCACATATATGTGTTTTTCTTTCTTCTTCTACTTTTTTTTTTTTTTTACTGAAGGTATTAACAAGTACTTTAATGAAGAAATAGTTCCAATATGAGACAAATCTTTCAAGGCATAAGCAAAATAATGAGCCCTGCACAACACATTTTATCAGGTTGGCAGGAGATTGATAATAAAATGTATCAAGGATAATGTGAGAAAGAAAACTGATAGACCCAGCTCAATTATGCACATACACGTGAAGTCACAGAAAGAGACGAGCGAACTGAGCCTAATGTCAAAAGCAGGTAGAACGTCCTAAAGAAGAGGGTAGGACTCCGGGAAGGGGAAGCCACACAGGCAAAAGCAGAAATCACAGGCAGAAGCTGCTCCTTTGAAAAAGTCCATTAAACAAATACCTAGCTGCACCGATTAATGGAAAAGTAATATATGTCATCAGAGTTAGGAGTCAAAGAGGTATTATTCTTGCAGGTTTTACAACTCCTAAAACAAGTCATATATGTAATTAAAAATTTTCTAGTGGCTACATTAAAAAAATGAAAGGAACTAAGGTGGAATTAATTTTGGTATCTTTCATTTAACTCAATATGCCTCAAATATTATTATTTCAACTGGTAATCAATATAAGAATTATTCATAGTTATTACATTCTTCTTATGCTAAGTCTTCAAATCTCATTTCAATTTGGACACTAAATTTTCATCTAAATTATTTGATCACAGTGTTTAGATTTCATAAAATTTATAGCAATAAAGTACTTGTGTTGTTCCAAACATATTAAAAATTTTTCTAATAAGCAAACCGGGTATCCGTTTTTAAATTTAAATGAATTAAAATGAGGTAGAATTAGAAGTTTGGTTCCTCCGCGACTCTGGCTGCATATGAGGCACTCCGTGGACTGCACACACACTGACGGGGATCTCACATCTTATCCCCAGCCTTGTTCCTACTTCTTACCGAAGGACCGACTGGGCCTCCTTCCAGTCCCTTCACACAGGTAACTCCCTCAAGGCCCCACTCTAGGCCTCACCCCTTCTCCTCATGAAGTCTCTTCAAAGGACCCTTCTGGGAAGAGGGATTCTGATATGAAAACCTTTGGCCCAGGAGGGAACAGTCTTTGTCTCTCACTGTGGTCTCTGAGCTCTGCATGGAATGCTGACAGCAAAGCAGATCCCAAACCCACCCTCCTCTCTGCCCACACCCCTTGTCCCTGTCCTTCTGGTGCTGAGTTTGCAGGGCAGCAGACAGGGCCACCATGCTCTCCAGAGCTGCACCATTGCCCTCTCTGGTGCCCTTCGTGGCTGTCCAGCCCTGCCTGTGTGTGGGAGACAGGCCTGCACAGTCTTGCTCCCTCTCTGCGTCAAGCTGAATCCCTCAAGGGAAAGGGGAGGGATACCTGGGAGCTGCCAACAGCGGTGGGCTTGCCCAAGTTATCTCAGGGCTCCCACTGCCTCGAACCCATCTCTGGGCTCCCCAACCTCTCTGAGCCTCAGCTTTCCATCAATGGGCTCACTGTGGCCTTAGAGAGGACCGCAGGGGGAGGTGCCCGACCCAGCACATATCTAGGCTGCCTTAGTCATACCTGGAGGGCTTGCTCAGCCATGCCCTGTGGCCTCGTGACAGATGCTTTGTTTAATCTAGCAGGATCTGAGATCCTTGGCATAAAGATGCCCATTTCACTACCAGCTTCTCTCCTGCCAACTGCCCATCAAAAGAAGGAAGGATCACTCAGTCAAAGGTTTTCTCCTCAGGAAATTTTTGTCCTGCTGTCTTGAGCTTGGAGTGCGTCCTGCAAGCCTGATCACTGAATGGATCCACATCTCTTCTCCTTTTGACAGGACACATCCTTCCCCCCTCTTCTTGGTGGCTGCCACCTACCAACAGTTTTTGAATACACCCTTCTGTGGTTTGCATTGCAGAGATAATAGATACACTTCCAAAGCAGAAAGGTCTACCCTCCTGGATGTCTTTGTGTATTTGTCCCCTCCCAGGAAATAGTTATACAACCATGTCAAGACTAAGACAGAGGGTACCCAGGGTGGCACCTGGTGCATGTTGGGGCTTGGAAACTGAGAGAAGGCAGAAACTGTCTCCTAGGAGGAACAGGGCAGAAGCCCCTCTAGGTAGCGTGGATGTCTTAGGGCGGGGAGTGGAAATGTGACAGAAGGAAACAGAGAGAGAGGGAGGGAGGGAGAGAATGAAGGAGGGAGGGAGGAGGGGAGGGAGGAGGGGAGGGAGAGAGAGAGGGAGGGAAAGGAGGAAGGAGGAGAGGAGGGAGGGAGGAGAGGAGGGAGGGAGGAAGAGAGGGAGGGAAGCAGAGGAAGGGAGGGAGGGGGACAGAGGGAGGGAAGGAGGGGACCAGTGAGACAGAGACAGAGAGACAGAGAGAGACTGCACTCAGGAGGTGCCTGATGTAACCGTTGATTGATCTAATCTTTCCAGAGCAGAGGCCAGCCCTGCAAAGATCTATGGGGCACCAGTCCACAGTGACCTCTGGCTGCCAAGGGTGTGACCAACAATACTTGTAGACAGAGCCTGCCCTAGGCAGGAGCTCCTGGGCATTTAGAACCTGCTGGAGGCTGGCTCATGTCTCCTGCACAGTCAAGGCTGGTGTCTGGAGGTTCACATCTACAGCCATATCTAACTCTTTTGAAAATTTTCCTTATTATAGGTAGAAAGAATAACCTATACTCTCATTTCTTTTTCTAGATTATGTAAACAAGATGTGTTCCTCATTTCCTGGCATGACCTTACCCAGCCCCTGCAGATAACTAACTTTCTAGCAGTCCAGGGTGCATTGTTTATACAGGTTTAAGATTAGGCAGACAGGTTGATTTATATCAACATGATCAAAATATCTAATTAAAAAAATGGAGCTGGGCATGGTGGGCACACCTGCAATGTCAGCAATTTGGAGGATGAGGTGGGAGAGTCACTCAAAGTTTGAGCTCAGCCTGGGCTCCATAGCGAGTTCAAGCCAGCCTGGGCTATGCGGTAAGACTCTGTTCCCCAAAATTAAAATACAACACAACACAAGAGTATATGCATTATACTAGGGTACAACTTGCCTTCCTGCTTCTAGCATTGGTTTTTATTCCAGATCAACATACAAGGATCATCATTCTCTCTTGTGGGGAGCCCACTGGTGTCCCCAGAGTGGATGCACCCGATTTGCTGAGCTGGCAGCCTTCAGTGGGCATCTGAACTGTTCTTAGATGTGGGCTCCGTGTGTGTGCAAGTGAGTAGAAACAATGCTTCAGGAAAGCCTGGGCCAGCTGGCTCCACATGACAGAAGATGGCATCTCCTAGTGACACCTGGAGCCTCTGACACGAGCTTTGTGAGTGGCTCTGGGGTTTGGGTGGGAGCGCGGAGGGCGCTGTGCCTCTGTCCACAGCTGAGAAGGTCACAGCAGAGTGTGCAGATCAGCAGCAGCCCTTGGCCTTCCTTCTGAGACTGTCCCCATCGTATGTGCTGGCTCCCTCCTGTCACCTCCCACAGCTCCATATTTCTAGGATAGCCAAGAGCTGGAGGCCTCAGTAAGTCTCTTACCTGGAGCTCTAATGCTGAAGGTGAAGCAGTGTTTATGGGTCCAGTCTGGCAACACTGATTAATCTGGGGAACTGGTTCTGGAAATGGAGGTGGCATTTTGAGGGACATAGACTGTGTTGGAAATGGCCTGTAAGGGTCCCTTTTGTGGTACTGGCCTGGCCACCTCCACCCCTTGCCAGAAGAGCCAAAGGAGCAGAGAAGCCAGAGGGAGCTGCACACCCGCACAGGATCCCGCGTCTAGAGGAGGTGGAGAGGTGGCAGTGCTGTGTGTCACCACTGCCTGCCCACAGGAAGGGAGGATGGCAATGAGCTGCCAAGGAGGAGGGGTGGGAAAGGTTAGAGGCATCTGGGGACTTGGGACGAGGGGAGATGCTATTAAAAATATAATTTGTTATGTGTGTTTTTTCTGATTACAAAAGCAATGCATATTCATTGTAGAAGATTAGGAAAATAGAGATAAGCACAAAAATCAAATAAAGCCCCTTGCTAATCTCTCTACTTGGGGACAGCCACTCCTATAGTCAGCATGATGGTTAAGCTCAGGGTCTGACTCCCTGGGCTGGGCTCTGTTGGGCTACAACTGGCTGTGTGACCTATGGCAAGTGTGTCAACCCCTCTGACTTCAGAGAGCAGGAGTAGTGTCTCCCTCTGGCCTTGCAGGGGGCATGAAGTAAAAATGCCCAAACTTTGTCATATAGCAAATATACAATGAGTGCAAGCCATGGCTATGAAGCTAGGCCTGGGTCACCTCTCCCCCGTACCTGACAGCTTGCTCAGACCTGGCTAGGACGGGACTCCTGAGCCCACTCCCTCGTTGGCCTCCCACCTGTTTCTCTACTGGCCTTTCCATGTCTTGCAAAGGGTCTTCCAGCCCTAAGGGGCCTGGGCACTTGGAGTTGCCCTTTAGGGCTCTATTGGATGCCAACCAGCTCACTAGAAGTCCTCTTCTGGGTCTGAGAGAGGATGAGAAACAGGAGAATAGAGAGAGGCAGGGTGGGTAGGACCTGAGAACAGTCAGTGGGGAGGAGAGAAGACAGAGAGAGAAAAGAGGACGGTGTTGGGAAAGGTGAGGTTGAGGAAGGATGGAGGAACAGGACAAAGAAGAGAGAAACACCCCGCCAACCTCTGTCCTGTGGTGACCATGGTGTGTTCCTCTTTCACCCATGGCCCACTTGTCCAGAGCCCTCCTCCCCGACAGGTATGGCCAGGCTCTGGCCCCAAAGCACCCCTCAGTCCAGCTGCAGCCCCATCTCTCGATCTCTCAGACCTATCAATAATTTAAGGTCTGCGGGGCCCAATAATGATCAATAATGCATAGGCAATCATGTTCTACGGCTCTGCACATGGTTGTGTTACTCCTAACACATGCGGGGCTGGGTTCTGGCCCCAGCCCACTCCCCTCCACAGGCCCTGCAGCAGCTCAGGAGGAGGCTGTGGGCCAGTCTATCTCCTGCCTCTCTAATGCCAAGCACAGTCAGGGGCAGCCCCAGGGCCACACAGCAGTGGCCACCTGTGCCTTCAGTTCTAGTCCCTCCACCCCATGGGTGAGCCTGGAGTCTTCACCACTAGGGAGGGTGCAGCAGCACCACTATCCTCCCACAGTCTATGACATGGCCTGGGGAGAAGAGGGGACCCCACTGGGAAGCTGGGAGAGCGCTTAGCAAGATGACTCTACGTGGCCAAAGCTTGTAGGTGACTGTCACCCAGGCATTCGGGGGTTGGATAGGGAAGGGCTGGGCGCGGACGCATACCTACACAGGGCTGCCTCTAGAAGGCACTGCAGTGTGCCCAGGGCTGGCTGATGTGAGGCTGTGGGGAGTGGTGGGGACTGAAGAACTGGGGTGAGCATCCTGTCTAAAACTGGTGTCACAATCGAGCAAAGCAGTACCCCATAGGCTCTAGGTCAATAGCTACCTTATCACGTTACCCAGCAGGGGAACTGGGAATGTGGACTTGTGTTCAGAAGCTCCTTATTTTTATTTATTTATTTATTTATTTTTTGAGACAAGATCTCATTATGTAATCCAAGCAGTCCCTAAATTCATTATGTAGCTCAGGCTGGCCTCAAACTTGCTGTGAGGAGGCCAGGGAGATAGCTTATTGGTCTAAGCGCCTGCCTGGCAAGCGCAAGGATCCAGGTTCAATCCCTGGTACTGCATGCTATGCCACAGTGCCAGCCACTGAAACTGGGCAGGGTGGCACACACTTGTAATCCCAGTGCTGGGGAGGATGAAACAGGCAGATCACTGTGAGTCCAAGCTATGTAGTGAGACCCTGTGCCAAATCAATACGTGAATAAATAAATAAGAAAGAAAAAAAAAACCCACTTGCTGTAATCTGCCTGCCTCAGCCTCTTGAGAGCTATGATTATAGATGTGTGCCACCATGCTTAACTGCCTCATTTTAAATAAAAGTTCAAATATTAAAGGGAGCCACAAGCAAACATATCCAGTGTGAGGGACATCATGCTGTCCCCAGCCATGAGGGTGTGCTATGAACTAGTACTTTCTCCACATTTTTCCATAAAAAGGACACGTTTAGCCAGCACAGAGTGGCCAGAGGAGCTTTGGTGTGGGTGTAGATGGGGGAGCTGGGGTCCATCCTGGCTGGGGAGCATAAGTGAGATTTCAACTTTCCTCTTGTAAAGGAGAAAGCACGGGGGGAGGGATATCGAGGTCCCTCCTGCTCTGAGGGTGTGGTACGGTGTCAGCTGGCCAGGGACTTGGCTTTCAGCAGGTGGCACAGCCTGTGGGGGAAGGGAGGGCTCACTGTGCACCCTCGTGGAAGGATGGGGCCCACTAGAGGGTATAGGCCATGGCCCTTGGGGTCCCTCTTTGGAAAATGGCACAGGTGACACTCTTTAGGCTGGCACTTAATAGACCTTTGGTCATGAGGCCCTCTGGGCTGGGTCTGAGTCAAGGTTTCCACAATCCATGGTCTCTTCGATCTATGGCAAATCAATACTGGTTTATTTGTTTGTTTTTATTTTGTGGTACTGGGGACCAAACTCTGGACCTTGCACTTTCCAGGCAGGCATATATGCTTCTGAGCTATCTTCTCAGCCCCAAATTGATACTGTTAATACCAACATCAGTGTCAGGATTTCTACCAGCTGAGCTGTCACTTCACTATACTGTCGAAGGCTCAAAACAACCTCGTCAGATGGCTTTATCCTCACTAAAGAGGAAACAATAAACAGCGCCCCCATAAGGCCCAGAACGGTCAAGCCACTTGCCCATGGTCACATACACACTGAACATGGGAGCCATAATTCAATCCTGGGTATGTGGAATTCCAAATCTTACCCCCTCAATACCCTCTTCTGCCCCAAAGTGGGATTCAGAAGGTCCTGGCATGTGGCGTATATGCACTCTGAAGTGGGAGTCGCTGCATGACTCGGGGGATGGGGAGCTATCTGGAGGGCTGGGATGAGTCACCAGGAATGGTGGACAGCGTGCTGAGCACCCCCCACTGTTGCAGGCAGCCGAGTTAGATAGAAATATTATAGGCAGTCAGACAGGGCCAGGCCTTCAAAGGAGATAACACAGAAGACAAGATACCTTACAACTGTGGGAGGGACGGATGCTCCTGCTGCGAGCCAGACCTAAAGACCCAGGATCAAACAAATGCTGACCTCCCTAAAGATTAGCATCCTGGATTGATCTTTACCCTGAGAAAGCCAAAAAGAATCATCTGATGACTACCAGATAAAGTCCTGTTTTACATTCATGCCTGCTTGCTATGTGACTCCCTTCCCCATTTGGTCCTGGGCTTCATCAATTTTACCTGAGCATTGCTTGACCATAGTTTTGTCTCACCTCATGCCCTCCTAAGTGAGTTCCCATGTCTTCTCCACTGCCTTCGAGCCGCCTCACCACATGGTTTTGCTCTATAAAAGTCCCTAGAAGAGACTGCTTCCTGGGGAGAACCCGCTCAGGCCCACCTCCTGTCCCTCTCTCCAACAGGAGCTTTCTTCCCCTCAATAAATACATTCTGCTCATAACCTCCATTTGTTCCTAAAATTCATTCTTCAGTTTTAGAGAACACGAGCTCGTCCAGATCAGGTCGGGAGATCATTTTTCCCCTATAATATTTGGAGGTTCCCTGTATCATTTGGAGGTCACCCACCCAAGATCAGTTTTTCTCCCTATATCACCACCACCCTGACTGGGCGCAGCAGAGCAAACCATACCTTGACAGGGGTACCTTGGGACCTGAGAGGAGCCCGTGCTGATGGTGGCTGAGCCCTGATGCGATCTGCAGCGACTCTCTGAGCCCCTGGTGCTCCTGCTTCGTGGGGTAACAGTGCACGCTCAGCAGTCAGCACTGAGCAGGGCTGGTCCTATTCAGTGCTCATCGGGCACACATGAGAAGCAGAATGTGCCAGGCTTGCCCACTGAGATTCCATGGCCATGCTGAGCCATGGGCAGGAGCAGGCCACTTGTTAAAATAGGTGACTTTCCTGTAGCACTCTATGCCACCAGGTTTTTTGGCATGACATACTTGTTTACAAAACAAATTTTAAAAAGAAAAGCAAACAAGCCAAGTGGAGACTGCAGTTCCCTGCGGCAGCCCTGGGTTTGCAGATACAGCATAGAGGGGGAGGCTAGGAGGGCCAAGGAAGAGGCTGAGTGAGGCCTTACAGTCTTACCCTCTGGCGGGACTGCAGGCCCCTCCTGGGCTCTGTAGTTATCAGGAGCAGGTTCTGGGATAAGAATTTCCCCCTGGGGCAGCCAGTCCCAGAGCTCGGGCTCAAATGGAGGCTTGTCCCGAAGAGGAGCTGGAATCAGACAGGTCAGACGGGACCAGCAGCTGGGCTGCCCTGGGGCTGAGGCATCTGGGGAAAAGGCTGTCCATGGGAGGGAAGGAAGGCAGGGCAGGGCAGGGCAGGGCCGCCAGGCTGGGAGGCCACATGCAAGGAGCTGTTTGTTTAAACTGCTCTGATTTCTCATCATGCATGCTTGGGTGGTTTTGTCGCTTTACGCCTATTGGTACAACGTGTTCAACAGCCGAGGAAGGGTCCACCTCTAGCCTAACCAGGGAACATAGGAAAAATCAGCACTAATGATGCCCAGAGAAGGGACAGTAGTCCAGGTCACACAGCAAAACTGGAGCCTGAAGAAAAAAAGAGGACATGCCTAGCTTCCTCCAGGCCCCCAGCCCCTTGGTTCTGAGGGTGCGTGGGCAAGTTCACCTTTCCAAATAAGCTCTGGCTGGGCGGGGGCGCCCAGGGGGCCGGCCTCTCTCCTCCACACCTGTGGCCTGGCCCCTGCTGCAATATTAATGTGGTTCTTATCAATGTTTCATCTGCTTTCTGTTCCGTATCACCCCTGCTCCCATTTCTCACACTTGAGCTTGGGAACATGAAAAATAGATGCGCTTACTCCACCTGCCCTTGTCCTTTTGCCTACGTTTGGGACTTAACAGGAAGTGGTTTCGTTCAAATTTCTTCCAACCATCCAATTCCCTGGGCCCTCAGCACCTCCTGCCCAGCTGGGCTCAGCCAAAGGTACTAAATGTGCCTTGCCTCCGTACAGGCCACGCATTCCCGGGTGGGGGAAGGAGCCAAGCTGGACTCTGTGGCCCAGAGATGCCAACCCCTTTGCCCTCGGTGTATGGAGCCTGGTCGCTGATTGCGAGGGGCAGGGATCTGCACTGACAGTTGTCACTCTAACCTTAAACGTGGGACTCCTCTCCTCCCTCCCTTTCCCACCACTGTCCCCCCTAAAGTCACATCCTGCAGCGGAATGGACTCTGAGGCTAGATCTCTATCCTTTTTGTCATTTGGTGGAAATAATCAAATCTAGGTGTAAGAAAAGAGGCAGGCAGAAGCAAGCCCTGCTTAGATGGCGTTAAGCTTTTTATCCCGTCCCTTGCTAAAGACCTTCGACGGCTCCTTCTGACGACGAGGCAGAGCCTAAACCCTCAGCTTCCTAAGGAAGGTACTTTGCACTGGCTCCCCCATCTCCCCACCCTGTTGCTATTCCTGGTTCTTCTGCAGTCATTTGGTGCTCTGCCTTCCCAGGACTCCTGCTGGACCCCCAGTCCCACCCCAGGGCCTCTTTGGGAATCTTTTTTTCCTCCTGAGAAATATTAGACTCCCAGCCATCCGAGGACCCTGCACAGAGGCCCTCCCGATGTCTAGGCTCTGCTCCAGCCAATCTGCTTCATTCACTGGTCCTACAGTGGCCTGGACACCACCATCCCATGCTCTGTGACCTTTGGCCAATTACAAATTGGTATAAACAATAAAAGCAGATCAGGCTCCCAGGGACTCACAGCCTGCCTTGGGATAAGCCTTGGTGGGTTACGGGGGAGCTTTTAGCTTTAAACTCTGAGAACTGGGACCATCTGCCTCCGAGTGTCTGGGTCAGCCTTCCCTGCCACTCATCTTCCTCTTTGGGCCAGACTGCAAGGAACCGCAGAGCGTAGCTCTGACCCCTACCCCGCTGTAGTCTCCTGGGTTACAGTTTCACTGTTGCTCCCCACCAGGCTGCAGCAGGGGTGTGCAGAATTGACCTTTCCCTCCTAGTGCAGTGTGTGGCATACAGACGGCACTCAATAAATGTCTGCTCGGCTCATGGCAACTGTGGTGTGATGCCAGTAGCCAGGGAAGACCAGACTCAAGGAGGACAAGGGAATCGCTGGAGACCCTGTGGGAGCTACAGACAGAGCTGGGCCTGGAACCCTAGGATGTGTTCAGCATACCCGTACTGCCTTGTCTTTCTTCCCAACTGTTGGGACCTGGATATGGGGAGACCAAGCACTGGCTTCCAGTACCCAAGAGATAGGAAAACCGTGGGGGTTTCCAGAGAAACAGACCCCGACACCCTTCAGGACCATAGTACTGCATGTTCTCGCTCACTTGTGGGGTGTAAAAGGCCTGATCTCACAGGAGAAGCTGCAGTAAGGTAACCAGAGGCTGGGGAGTGGGGGAGACGGGCGGAGCCTGGTCAGCTGTGTGAAGTTACCGTAAAGGGAAAATGTTCCTATGTAGATGGCACTCAGATGGGGTAATGAGGTCTTGTTGCACACCAATGTGACTGTAATTGATAACACCGCACCTCCAAAGAGCTGGAAGGATTGTGAATGCTTTCACCTCAAAGAAATGACAAACGCTTGAGGCAATGGATGGATTAAATACCTTCACCTGATTGTTTCAATATGTACACACGGATCAAAACATCCTGCTGTACCCCATAAATATGTATGTCTATTCTTAGGTGTCAATTAAACCCCAAATAAACATTAAAAAACCAGGTTTGAGATGTGCTGGCTTTTACTCTGGGAAGCTGAGGCAGGGACGCTGGGGAACTTACCAAATTAGGAGGACTCATTCTCAAAATAAAAAACAATAAATAAATAAAAAGGGCTGGTAGTATAGTTTCATCCAAAGGCTCTGAGCTCAATTCCCAGTGCTGAAAAAAACAAACACACAAACAGAAAATCTCAGAAAATCAAGCAGACCCTGCTTCAAAAAAAATTTTTTTAATTTTTCATTTATTTATTTGGTACAGGGTCTTGCTACATAGCTTGGACTTGTAGTGATCCTCTTGTCTCATCCTCCCCAGTGCTGGGATTACAGGCATGTACCACCATGCCTGGTTTCAGTAGCCTGCATGGCTCTCCCAGGGCTCCAGAGCTTGCATAAGGGATTGAACCTGTGTCCTTGTGCTTGCCAGGCAGGCACTTAGACTGCCCAGCTATCTCCCTAGCCCAGAACCTACTTCTTATT
>NW_004524581.1:10636102-10638890 GCF_000260255.1 Octodon degus | reverse complement strand
GTGTCACCACCAGGCCTGGTGTCCCCTAAAGGTGCTGGGCTTGCTCTGGACAGGAGAAGACAGCTGACTTGGTGACTGTGCCTTTCTGGCTTGGGTTAAGCACCCGGCACTGGGTAGCTCAGGGCAAAGCCCTGGTAGGGTTGCTGGGGTGGAGGTTCAGCTGAGGAAGCTGGGCAGTAAGCTGCTCAGGCAAGCAGTTGCTTGGGAAGAAGGCGCAGAGGCCCCAGCGCACAGCTCTGCCCAGCTGGCCTGGTGAAGGGTGGAAAAGCAGGGAGATGGAAGCACTATCCTAGGCAGGACCCCCAGGAAGGCCACTGCTGGGCCCGGGCATGCGTACTCTGGCCTGGCTGTTGAAACTAAGAATTTTCTTGCAGGAGGCCAGCATCCGAGAAGTTGTTCAGGGCCTTGAACCTGGCTTGGTTGCTCGGGAAGCTTTTAGCAGCTTCTGATCATCCAAATGCCTGGGTCTAGGCTCTGTAGTCCGGCTTGGCCTGGTGGCTCAGGGCAGAGCTTCCAGGTAAAAGCCTCAAGTACTCCCAGGGGTGACAAGAGGTTGGTGGGTCCTACTACCTCCCTTTCACCCCTCATAAAAGGACTCGGGAGGGGAGAGGCAGGATGGACAGACAAGGACCTCACCCAGCCTGCAGGCCGCTAGCAGGGCAAGCTCCTGTGGAGAGGATGAATAAACAGTGGCCAGTTTTGGGGTGGGGGGCATGATGGTACAATGGGCCTCAGGTCACAGAGCAGGGAGGAGGTGGGTGGTGACTGGAGTGCGGACTGCAGGAGGGGACTTCAGGTCGCCTCCCACATTCCGTGTGAGCAACTGGTTAAAGGGCATCACGTGTTTAAAGTGGTACCTCCTATGGGCTGTCTTGGCTCCTGGTCCTCCTCTGGCAGGTGAGGCTGCTCTAGGGAATTGGGGTGCTCCTGTCTTGGGTAGAGTCTCATCCCCCAGCCCCATATCCTCTCACTACCATTCTCTTGGGAGGCAGGGTCTCCAGGCTAGGGTAACTTCTTGTATGTCGCCTGAGTGCTACCTCTCCCTGCTCTAGTCTCTGGAAGGCTGCCACCTCCAAAGGATCTTCTCTCCTCTTTACCCAGAGTCACTGGCCTCATCGGTCACCTGTCTGTTCCTGGGTATTGAAGTACAGCAGACCAAGCCAACTCCTCTAGGGAATGGGGTTTTCGCCCTTTCTGGGAGTCTTCTTACTCTGTCTTTCGTCACTAAGCTCTGGAGTGTTCTCCATCAGCTATTCCCTCTCCCCATAAGGCTTCTCTCCAGGGTATCCATCCACTTGTAATAGGTGACAGTTAAGGTAGATTGCCAACTTGATTGGCATGGGATTGCCCCAATGATTGGAGGCACACACTTTTGGGCGTGCCTAGGTGGGTCACAGAGGCCTGGCCCTGGGGTCTGTGTCTAGTCCTTGGCCCTTCTTTCTGACACTCTTCCTCAGCTTCGCTCCTCAGTTGCCAGGAAGCAAGTGACTCTGCTCTGCTACACATTTCCTGTCTGGGAACCAGCCAAGCTGTGGACTGATTTTCCTGAAACCATGAGCCCAGCTGAACCTCTCCTTTAAAATACGGTGTCCAGTACTTTGTCTCAGCAACGGGAAAGTGACTGACAGAGTCCTGTGCTGGTAGGCCATCTCAGATTGACCACCCTGCCACTCTTTCTGGGAGTTTTCCTCAATGCCTACTTCAGTGAAGCCACCTTGCTCCTTGGTTAGGCCAGTTCCCCGCCCATAGTTATAGCGTCCTCTGTGTGAACTGTTGTCATGACTAGTTGAGCATGACCGCCTCCTTTAAATCTGTGGGCCACCTGTCCTAACCTCTCTACTCATAGAATCTGTCCTGATTAATGGAATTGAGGTAGTCGCTTGCTTCCTGGCAACTGAGGAGCCAAGCTGAGGAAGAGGGTCACTGGCTGGAGCTTCTTTTCCTTGGGGTGCTGGCTTCTGTCTTTACTTCCTCCCATCAATTTCTAGGGCTTGGTTGAGAAGAGAAGCCAAGCCTCAGGTGAAACATGTGGAAAAAGGCCACAGATGTCTGTCCACCACGTCACTTCCTGGGGGCAAGTCCTCCCTTCTCCACTGCTGTGCCAAGCTGTGCCCAGCTGCCGCCTGCCTGTGATAGAGCCACCCACTGTACCCCCATGCAGGTTTCTTGGCACTTTCTCCCTCTCCAGCTTGCCATGGCTAGGCTTAAGAGTTCAAATCTTGCCTCAAGAGTTTAATAGAGAAAAATATCCTACTAGATGGTGACTTTGACCACACTAGCTTTAGTAGTGACAGTGAATAGGAGTTAGTTAATACCAGGGACTAGGAGATCCCTTGAGAAATCCCCAAATCTGTGTGAAGAAATCTAAGGAAATGCAGGATTTGGGCCAGGTCCGATGCCTTTGGAGACTAGGGAAGAGGGAGCAGGAGCCCTTTATCTGTGGGTCTCATTACTCTGTTAATAACGCTTGGGTAGCGAGTGATGGATTTTCTCTTGCTGTATAGGCAGAAAAGGGTCCAGGGCAGACTAACTAGTTCTTACGGATTTTTACTGAGTGCTTCTGGCCAGAATGCAAGGTCTGTGCCTACGTTTGGAAAGGAGACAACAATGAACCCAAAGTATGCATTTGTATGGAAAAACCTGGCAGTACTGAGTGTCACCCTTGTCCCTACCCAGGTGTCTATATGAAGCACAGAAAATAGTCTCACCCCATGTCCCTTCTGGTCTCATAATATATCTTAGGAGCTTCCCTTTCCTCTTTTCCAAGCACTGTGAGCAAACTTGAAAA
>NW_004524581.1:10581385-10636002 GCF_000260255.1 Octodon degus | reverse complement strand
TGGCTAAGGTCTGGGCTTTTAATATTAAAATTTTCTCATTCTCTAGTTGTTTCTTCTCATCTAGAGAATTTGTAGGTCAAATGAGGTCACGAGTGAGCATAAGATGCTGCCTTTCTGGCCCGCCAGGCCATCTCCTGCTGACACGGACAGGTGACACTTACTGGGGAAGGGAGCCCAGGTTATGGTCCACCAGCTGGGACTCTTGGCACAGATCTTAGTGACCTAGACTTCTAAACCTTCCTACTTTGATGAGAGCTGTGCAGTCACATGGGGTCTTTCTGTGGTCAGCTTGGACAGTGGGCGCTAGAGTCACCTGGAAGAAGGAGGCCAGGCATAGCTGGGTAGCTGATGGGTACTGGCCGCAGAGGGAGGTCCATTGTCAAACTGCAGTTGATCAGCCCAAGATTCTGTAGCTAAGCCAGATGTTTTTGTAGTCATGGTTACATGCATAAGGTGTTGCCTCTGAACCTCAACTCTCTTCCATGACCTTCTCTTTCCAGATGATGCAGAATTCCACGTGGAATGAACTACCTTTCATCTGAGGAACTCCTCAGTCACCAGTATGTCTGGTGGTGTCTTGAACAGCTTTTGTCTGAGTATCTCCACTTCACCTTAATTCCCGAAGCCCATCTTTGTCAGGTGCAGGGCTCTGGGTTTGTCTCTCTCTGTACAGTGAGATGATTCAATTGTCCTCTGATTTCTGTTTTTTGAGAGATGAGATTTTTCTTACTGCTTGTTTCTGGGAGTTTCTTAGTCTTTGGCCTGAAAAATTGCATTTATGTTTTTAATGTCTTTGGCTTCAGATTTTCTGGCTGACTTGGGTCACGGGGATTGTGTTTTATTTAGAAAAATCTTGATGATTGTTTCCATACTTTGGTCTCATTTCTTATTCTCTGCTGTGATAAGCTATTTATGATTCCAGCTTTTCGTCTATATCAAAAGGAAGTTGCCTGAAGCGTGACACAGTCTCTGTTCCCGAGTCTTTTTGGACCCATGATCCTCAGGATGGGATGATAATACTTGGGAAAGAAGAAGTTAAGGTTCACGACTCGGGTACTTTTCTCTTGTTGCTGGGACAAGTATCCAACACCTCAAATTAAGGAAGGAAAGGTTTATTTCGATCATAGTTAGTGGAGGTTTCAGTCCCTGCTCAGCTGGCTCCGAGGCAGAGCGGCGCATGCAGAGGACAGCTGCTCAAGCAGCAAAAAGCCAAGGAGAGCAGCGGCTGTGGCGGCTAGCAAGCCTGTCTCCCTTCCTTAGGTTGTATTCAAGCTACCTGCCCCAGGCTGAGTGTAGCAATCATACCCATAATCCCAGCATTGGATCATGAATTAATCACAAACTCTAGAAGCTGCCCTCAAGACTTCATGAGGCTTTAGGAGGATAACTAGACACAAACCACAACAGGGCAGTATGTCAATTTTCCAAATGACTTCTTGCCCACAGACAGGATTTTGGGGTATCTTAGGGAGGAAGAACTTGACACATAGGTGGTCCAGGTGTCATGTTTACACTCTGGGGACACTTTTGTAGTTGAGTCTATGGGAAAGGGAGATTAACTCTGAGTGCCTGCTTGAATTTGGGAAGCTGAACCTCTGTCATAATCCTGATCAGCTTATTTTTTTTCTTTGCACTCTAGTTTGGGAATATTTTATTGCTATAGCATCAAACTCCATAATCTGGGGGCTGGGGAGATAGCTCAGTAGAATAAGCATTTCTCTGGCAAGCGCAGGGGCCTTAGTTCAATTCCTGGTTCCGGGAAAAAAAAAAAAAACCTCCATAATCTTTCCTTAGTAGTATCTGTTCTACTGAACCTACCCAAATCCTTCTCCATTTCTTAGTGTCTGAATTTTATTTTTTAATTTTTTTCCCTTCCAGTGTGTCCCTCTTTATTCAATTTCAGAGTGTCAATTTAAACTTGGACAGGTTAAATTAACCCAGCCCACTTCTGGCAGGTATACTCAACATGCTGTATAAAGTGTAACATTCATTTTATTATTTCTTTCTCAAGAGAGTTTTCTTCAGTCCATTAAGACCCAGTTCCTCTTACATGGGCTTTGGTGGAGGTCGAGGGGCAGCACCAGCAGGTGTAAATCGGGGTGGAGGAGTTCATCCTTGCGGGCTTCACGAGACCGATTTCTGACCACTTTGCTGTGATGGCACAACTCACACAGTAATGCAGCTTCACATGCAGTTTGGGAAGCACATGACCATTGAAGACACTCGCTTTGGGAAATGTCCCTGACGGTGGCGGCGGCCTTCACTATGCTCCGAATGACAAACTTCTTAATAGCCTTATCCTTGGGTACGCACCGGGCGCACTTCATGCAGCAAATAGGCTGCACATGACCGCGGCCCTTTTTGGCACAACCATTGTTCCTTCTTTTTTTCATCATCTTGGAAAGGAGGATCCAAAAGAACTAGTGTCTGAATTTGAGCCTTTCCTTAGAGCTACCATCTCTCTACTTGGCATGTTTCTTGTATATTACTTTTTCCTAGCACTTATTGTTATTTTAAATCCTGTATTTGATCATTCTCAGGCCTGTCATCCAATTGTCAGCTACTTATCTCCTTAGCTCCATTGTCAAGTCTTTATGTGTGTCTTGTAATTTTCAGTAAAAGCTGGACATCATCTACTTGGTAATAGGAACTGAGGTTATTAGGCTTTAGTGTAAAGGTTTATGTACTTCTTTCCAGGAACTTGATTAAACACAGTGGTATCTGTAGGGACCAGAGGCTCTGGATTCCTGCTTCTGGGATCCTCTGAATCCTCTTCAGTCATTGTCCTGGAACACTTTCAGCTGCAATCAGTTGCTATACAGAAGCCCTGATGTGCTAAGGAGAAGGGAAAGTATTGTCTCTTATGATGAGATTTCAGACCTGTAGTGGGCCTGAAGTACACCTGAGATTTTTTGGCACTACTGTTGGAGGAGGGTAGACCTGGAGGTGGGTGGACCTGGAAGAGGGTGTACCTGGAGGAGGATGGACCTGGAGGAGGGTGGACCTGGAGGTGGGTGGACCTGGAGAAAGGCAGACCTGGAGGAGGGTGGACCTGGCTAACAATCCTTCCTGCAGTCAGAGACTCTAGAAATACGATCATCTGTGGAAGACTGACCTTCGTAATGGACAATTCTGAGCATATTTCAAATGGTTACTCTTTCATCTCCCCCTCTTCAGATAGAGAATTTTTCTCCAGTCTTTATTATGAGTGTTTTGGGAGTTTCCTGGAGGCAAAAACCCATAAAAATATGCAACTCCCTATCATTACAGCTCCTAGAATGAATTATCCCTTATTACCAGATTATTTTCATCAAAACTACTGGCTCTATCAGCTTCTGCAGATGAACTGATCTTGCTTGTGTCTGTGTTTGCCTCTTTCAGTTTTGGGGCTTATGGTATTCTTCTCTAGGATTGCAGCTCTCTAATAGTCCTGGGAGATCAGTCAGTATTTTGTGCAGATAGGAGTGAGGACTTCAAGCTCCTTGCACACTGGAACTAGTATTCATTTAAATAACTCTTGAGTAGCAAAAGGACCCTAAGCTCTCCAGGCTGTGACTTGGACCCCTCTAGGAGTGGAGCCTACTGAACCACACAGAACGACAGTCCATGTGGGATAGGATCTGTCATGAAGTCTGGGTGCAGCAAGGATAGGTCTTGCTCCTTCCCACATCCTTTAAAATGGAAAGGAATGAAGGGTCCACCTTGGCCATAGCACACTGAAAATTCTGGGGCTAGACAGTTCTCAGCTTGGCTCATTCATCAAATGGATGTTCCATGTCAGGAGAGTCAGGCAAAGGCCAAGTGAGACAGCTGCCTCCTGAAGTCCCCATTCTGTGGAGTTCCAAGCTCCTTAGCTCTCCCTCTCTTCAATGACAAGGTCTTGCTTTGCAGTGCAGCCTGGCCTTGAGCTCGCTGTGTAGCCTACTCTGGTCTTCAATTCATGGCAATCCTCCTGCTTCAGCCTTCCAAGTGCTGGGATTACAGACATGCACCACCACAACCAGCCTCTTCTTTTATGTGTAAAGGAGATTTTTGGATGTGTTCTTTTATCCATGACCTTAGTATTAAAGCCCACTGTGTCAATGAGGGGAGGAACAGCTTCTGACCTGGATGGGACACACCTCTTCATCTTAGTTTCCTCAAACACCCTGTCTTCCTTGCTGAGCTTATGTCTTCCTGAGGACTTCACATTAACAATTCCAGGCATTCAGTGACTTCAGTTGGAGGCCAGTTAGTAAAAGGTATAAGACCAGCTTTTGCCCATGTTGCATATGGATTTGTGATTCTAGGATCCAAGTGGTATGATCTAGATTAGTTTCACCAAAATGTCTTTCCATTCTCTTGTAAAAGTTCTCATGTGTGGCTGTCCTGAGGATCTCAAATACTAGACAGCCAATTTCAGTCAGCATAGAGTCCTGGAAATCTGGGTCTGTCTACAAGGCTTGAGCTTGGAGCCTCATATGCTGTTGGGGATGGTTTGGGGCCCAAGGACATCTTGTGACCCATAGTTTGGTCTTGGGCTACTCCAGCAGCAGGACTTGAAGGTCACTGTCCTTCAGACCTTTGTGCAGCCAGGCTTCTCAGCTCACTCTGGCGGGATGGAGTGGTGTGGAGGGTATTAAAGTCCACATGTTGAGAATGAAAATCTCTGTGGAGAAGAGAAGCAATAATGGGCTGGCGGCTCTGCTTGTCTTGCCTTAGGAGGCTGAGGAACCATGGCTAGCTTCCTTAGGAAGCAGACTTGGAGCTGGAGATTCACACACAGAAGGCTTATTAAGGTATTTTCTTGGGCCAATGCCTGTAGAAGAAAAGAAAGGGATACAGGACTGGGCAGAGGCGAGGCGAGGTGGAGTCTCCACTGAGTCCAGCCATCCCAGTGAGGCATCTGAAACTGGACGGTTCTTAAGAGCTGTCCCAACTTGGGAGAGGAATGTTGGGTCTCTATGCCTGCATCAGTCAGTCTGCAGTAAGGGAGCTCTCCTGCAGCAGTTCCGGAAGAGGCTGCCCCCAGCTTTTTGCTGCTGGCTGGGGGAAGCGCCATTCTTGGGGAGGGATCTGGGAAGCTATCTGTGTGTACAATACTTCTTGAACTCTACCTTGCTGCTATGGAGTTAAGACTTCAGAAATGTTTTGGGGGCACAACTAAGTGATTGTCACAATGCCCTTCTGATGTTGTCCTGTTTTAATGTCTTCTGTTCCCATTCACCCAGCTTCCCTGAGCAGTGCACTTTGGTTCATTCATTGTAAAGAGATAAGTCAGCAGTGATTATCTATGCAAATAGTTTTACAGTCCCATTTCTTCTGGTTATGATCTTCTGAGTCTTGGTCCCATTGCTGCCTTGCAGGGCTAGGGAGATGGCTCAGTGGAATAAGCGCTTCCCTGGCAAGCGCAAGGGCCTAAGTTCAATCCCCTGTTCTGCAAAATAAATAAATAAATAAATAAATAAATAAATAAATAAATAAAATAACCATTGCTGCCCTGTGTCTAGGCAACTGCCTCCTGAGGCGCAGCATGCCATCAGAGCAGTCACTATGCTGTGCTTGTGTGGCCATGCTGTCAAGGCCTGAGACTCTCTCTAGGTCTCTTATGTACTTGAGATCTGAGGGGTCTACCAAGCCATGTGCTTGTGGGGCACAGGGATATGCGAGGTCACAACTCAAGGGGAAGGTGGGCCCGCTGCTTCCCTATCACCCTGCAATGCAGCCTTCCTAACTTTGTAAGAGATTACCATTGGAAACATGTTCTCATTAGTAGCTACTGTGCATGTAAGTAATGTGATTTTGCTTTTTCCTTTCTATGAACTGTTGATGCGTGTCATCTGCTGACATTCTTTTTCTCTTCATAGGTATTCCTTATATTTTCTAGGTATTATCTCTTCTTTGTATAATCACAGACAAAATCTCCCAATACCCACCTAATTCTGTTGTGGCCAACAAGGAACAAGCCTAAATTTGTCATTTTCCCCCATTAGTGTAAAAAAAAAGCTTCATTTTTAATGTTAATGAAGAATTAATTAATTTTAAAAAATTTTTATGTATTTGGTACAGGGTCTACAGGGTAGATAGATTGGACTCGTAGTGATTCTCCTGTATTCACCTGCCAAGCGCTGGGATAACAGGCATGCACCATCATGCCCAGTCTCAATCACTGGCTCAGCGTGCCCTGGGGGTGGGGCTGGGATAGCATGGGGGGATTTAATGAAGAATTTAATCTCAGGGCCAAACATTACCCTTTTTTTCTAAGACTTATGGAAAATTTAAACATATGCAAAAGCTCCCAAAGTTCTAATATGTTTTAGGCTCTAAAGCTAAGCAGTACTCCTGAATGTGGACATTATGTGCTGCATGGGGGGATACTGCAGTGGTTGCTGTTCAAAGGGCTCTGGTTTCTGCTGCTTTTGCCTAAAGAAGAGCAATAGGGATGTGTCTGGCCTGAGAGCTTGGGTATAGAAGCACAGCCAGAGGGAATCAGGGTGAGCAGGGGAAGCGTGGGAAGGTCCTCTGAGTTCTGGAGTGACCCAGAGCTACAAGTTCTGAAGTTTATGGAATAAAGTGTCCAAGCCCTTCTTGGTGTCCTCAGCCTGCTCCTGTGCTGCAGGCATAAGTGGGCTTTGGCAGGTCTGGGCCCAGGGCAGAACTCTGTGCTTTAGCTGTTGACAGTGGAACAGGAGCTCATTTTCACTTGCATTTATCAGTATTAAGATGTTTGCCTCAAACTTCTATAGAGTTTAATGGCTTTGGTCATGTTGTAAGATCTGAGGACAGTGTGGGTCTCTGAGTACCAGTTTACCCCATCTGGAGGCACCTAGTTAAGGTGTTCTGTCTGAGCTGTCAGTGCAAGCTTGCAAAGGTCCAGGAAGAGGTGCATTATGGGGATTCAAAGCCTTGGGAGAACAGGGTATCTGTTGGCAAATGAGTGCTACGTCTTATGTTCTTGGGCTGGACAGGCCTTGGCTGAAAGGTTTGTTTTTTCCTCTTCCTTCCTTCACTTTTTCACTCAGCAGTTCTTAAACCAAACTGTATGACTATGAATTGCAAATGGATTTTTCTTTTATTGATGCAGCAACTCATAGGTGAAATAATCAAGAATTAGAGTCAAACTAAAGAGGGCTTCTGGCTCTGCCTTCTGAGCAATGGTGAATGAGTTCGCCTTGCAGCTTCTGCTTGGTTTGGCTGGTGGTGGGATTCTGTCTCCTTCATGTGTTCCCTGGGAAAAACCTATTCCCCTTGCAATAATGGCTGTAGGGCTCCTTGGAGAGAAGGGAGCTCATAGGATGGCTGCATTCTGGGTTTGTGGGAGCTTGGGAGTCCATGAATAATAGTTCCTATAATGCGATCGATCGACCCCAAAGTATGACCAGTAGCTGGAGAAGGAAGGCTTGATTATTGTTGTGGGAAGTCTTAAGCATTTTTGCTCTTCATTTTCCACAGATCTTCCTTCTGGGATAATTTTCTTTCTGGCTGAAATTGCTGCTGAGAGTTTCTTTGCTCTAGATGCTGTATTTTGCTGTCATTTTTGAAGAGTATTTGTGCTAAATATACAGAATCATTATTTTCAAGTTGTCTTAAAGTACATTAAAAATATCATTCTCCACTGCCTCCCTTTGTGTCCTGTGGAAGTCTCTACTAACTGTAATGGCAAAGCCCAAGATACCAAAATTCTAACTGTTCAGGCTATTGCTATTCTAAGCTACGCTATCCCCAACTACTAACTTGGGATGCTGCAGAGAAACGCTGGGCTCCTCATTGCCTTGAGTCTCAGATTAATATTTATCAACAACATCAGACACTTTCAGAGTAATTTCTCCAGCTTCAAACTGGTCTTGGAAATGGATTTAATTGATTTAACAAGTGGGATGTGTGTGTGTGTGTGTGTGTGTGTGTGTGTGTGTGTGTGAGCGCGCGTTGATGGCATGGAACCCAAGGCCTTATACTCACTGGCAAATGTTCTAACCCTGCACGACCTCCCTAACTTTATTGTAATACCTCTTCTCCTCCTTCTCCTTCTCCTTCTCCTTCTCCTTCTCCTTCTCCTTCTCCTTCTCCTTCTCCTTCTCCTTCTCCTCCTTCTTCTTCTTTTATACCAGGGATCAAACTTGGGACCTTGAGCTTGCCAGGCAGGCAATTATGCCGCTCAGCTGTATCTCCAGCCCAACCTCCCTAACCTTGACCTATTATCCTTATGTTACATCCTTGTGCTTTAGAACGTCTCAGTTAGTTAGGGCTATTAGAGATACAAGCTCATAAGCATTACTCAAGATGGTAACCAGTACTTAGACGTATATACTCCATTGAAGCGAGGTGTGCATAAATCTGATCCATTCAAAAGCTTACTATTGGGGACTTTACTTTTCTGTGTTCAAAGATCTAAGAATGAAGTCCATCATCCTTGGAAGAAAACAAAGTTGTATGTCCTATCTTGCTCTTTAATCAATCTTTATGGATGTGGCAGACAATAAAATCTTTAATCTGAAGACTGATCAGAAGGAAAGATAATAACTTAATCTACAAAGCAGAAGTATCAAGACAAGATGCCAGGTCTCATGAAGATAGTTTGATCAGTTGGTTCTTAGTGGTACCTGGTGACTGAAAATGAACATAAATTGTTTTCTGCATCTCTTCACCCCTGCCACTTCATCTGCTATTTCTCAAGGGAGGTATCTTATAAGGAGCCCTTGGTAGCTAACTTTTGGAGTTTTTACCTGTGTCTAAAATGCGGTTCTCCTGAGTAAGTCTGTGGGGCCTGTGGTCTCTTCTGCCTGCCTACCTAGTCCTGTGCAGTAGTGTCACTCTATATAGTGACTGAAACTTTTCTTTACATTGGAAATGCTTGCAGCTTAGAAGCTGCAGGAGACCACTTTGGTAGCATGTGAAGGCTGTGAAGTGAGTGTGCACGCCATGGTCTGGGCGCATAACTCCTTCCAGCCTGGTTTAGCTTATACTCAGTTTCTATTACTCACCACAATCAATGTCAGCACAATTGAACTTGCTTGAAAATGTGACTGTATCCAAACACCTTTCCTGAGGTCATCCAAGGTCTTACCATTCTGGTTTAAAGGTGCAATCTAGGTAATATAAATTTAATGAGATGTATTGTTAACATAGAGCAGGGTGGAAGTCCCATGTCCCCACCTTCTTAAAACAGAGGTCAACAAGGCTTTTCTACCCACGGCTGCATGGTAAGTATCTTAGGTCCTGTGGGGAGGAGACAAACCAAGGCCATTATGGAGGTACTTACGCAAGAGACTTTCCAGAGGACTGTTCATTGTCCAAATTCAAAATACAATGAAGCATAATTTGTCATACAATTCTAATAAGAACAGGCTAGTTTTGCAGCAACTCTGAACAAGTGGTTAATGCCTCTGATGATGAAAACCAGGTGTGTATGTTTAGCCGTCAGTGATAAGATACAGCGAGACTCTGGGTTTCATTTCTGGAAGAGTCCTTAGGCAGAAAGGCACTACTACATGTTCATCTTTCTCCTGGACCTATGTTTAAAGAAACTTTTACAAAAATGTTTTTGGTACAGCTTCTCACTACACAGCTCAGACTCATAGTGATTCTCCTGTTTTCAGCGTCCCCAGTGCTGGGATTATAGGCATGTGCCACCACGCCCTGACTCGATGGCCAGCTCAGCACGCCTGGAGGTGGGGCTGGGGTGGTATGAGGTGTTAGGGATCGATCCCCATCCCTATGCTTGCCTAAGCAGGCACTTAGTCTGCAGAGCTATCTTGCTGGCCCTAAAAGAAACTTTTTAATGTTATAAGTAAAAGCATTAAATGGGACCCCTGCTTTAGGAGTAAGGGGTATGGCTGATAACAGGACAGTGAGGATGGGTATGAACAGAAATAAAGGAGTTGTAGGTACATCTTCCTGTGAAGAACCACATGGACTGACATAACAGTCTGAAAATACTTCACAGTCACTAGCATGACTAGGACAGGCAATGGCAGGTGTTGGTGAGGCTGTAGAATAACTGAAATCTTTATATCCTGCTGGGCCATTGCCTAAAATGTCAGGGTTGTGATACAATCAGAACACAAGCTTCATTGCTCTGCCCTCTAGGGTGAGGTTTCTGGACAGCTTTCTCACTCCAAAAGAGTAGCAAAACCACTGCTTCTCTGAGTCACGGAGCAACTATTGAGTCGCTGGGATCTAGAAGACTGATCTAGATGTACTAAGACCTTCTGGTCTTTGATGTAGCTCTGGACTCAGGATGTTTGGGAAGTATGAGTCCTAATCTTCCAGGTTGGAAGTCTTAATAGTCCTTCTATTAAGTACCAATCTTCCAGGTTGGTCACTTATATATTTGATACAGGGTCTCGCTACACAGCTCGGACTTGTAGTGACTCTCCTGTCTGAGCCTCCCCAGCTCTGGGATTACAGGCATGTAACAACCACATCTGGCATGCCATGGTCGGCACAGCATGTGGTACCAGGGATCAAACCCTGGTCCTCGTGCTTACAGGCAGGTGCTTAGCCCATCCAGCTATCTCCCTGGCCTTCCAGGTTGGTCTTGTTGTTGAGTTCAAAAGCTAATGTAATTCCATTTGATCACTGAGATACAAAGGAGCTATCTCTGTGTGTATGTGTGTGTGTGTGTGTGTGTGCATGTATGTGTGTGTGTGCCTGTGTACACACCTGCCTGTGTGTGCATACACACAAGTACAGAGGATCATCTACCTTGTTGGCCGTGCCACCTCCCTCCTGTAGAAGACGGAACTCTTATTTCCCATATTTCTTATCTTCTTACATTTTTAAGGTTGAACATGATCACGTTTTATCAACCCAAGGCTGTCTGCTGCTGGCAAGACAGGATTTAGGTAGTGTCTCTTTGAAGAGATATCCTGGTATCTGGTACCAGTTTGTTGAAGGATAGGGGAGTTGTGGTGGTGGCTTCCTTATTCTCTGTCACAGCAGAGGTGTCAGCCTGGTGGACACGATTCCTGGAGCTACTATGGCAATCATTCTTGGAAGCTTGCCTGAAGGCTGTTTTTCCAGGCATTTATAACATTATAACTCTGTGTCCTATTTCTGCCTGATTTCTAGATTGGTTTTTCTTAAACCTGGACTCCTACCAACAGTTTAAGGTCATGTTAGGGATGTACAGCCATCAAAAACAAGCAGATATTGAGCTTCTTAAAGGTCACCCGGTGACAGGTGAGGTGAAGCTCTGTGGGGACTGAGGGGGTGAACCCAAGTCAGGGAGCCAGGTAGTCAGAAATGGCGACTGCGGCTGGAGATGAGGAGGGGTCGGGTGGCAGAAGTATCCGATCCTGGCGAACGATTTAGCAAGAGAAGAAAGAACAAATAGAAGCAGCCAAGTACCCAGCAACCACAACCAGGACAAACGTACTCAGTGACAGCAGCCAGGGAGACTAGAGGAGCAGCAGGCGCCAGCTGGTGGGAAAGTACAGCAGGTCGGCCTTGGGGAAGCTCAGTCTGTGCTGGCTCTGGGGCGTCCGAATGTCGATGAGTGTAGATGTCCAGCAGGTGACCAGATGGCTCAACTGGAGCTCTCAAAAGCAAGATCAGTGGCAGGGGGCAGACTTGGAATCCACCAACTGCAAGTCCCAAGGACCTTCTGAATTTGCCCATGTGCCCAAAGAAGGCACCTGGAGCAGCCCTTGTATGATGGCTGGGCAGAAGCACAGGCAAAGGTGGCAAAGGGAACCTCTGGAGGCAAATGGTGGTGCAGTAAGGTGACTGTAGGATGGGAACACCTGTCCCACCAATCAAAGCAGGTAGGTAACTAGGTGTCCTCAGAAGCTGCCAAGGTCGTGGAAATAGAAGTTTGACTATAAACATGGAGATGGAGAATACATGGTTTATTTTAACACTTTGGTGACATAGTAGAAGAAAAGGGTATTTCCTACAGGTTTTCCCCAGGTGAGAGCACTCATCCTGACAGGTAATAACAGGAAAGGTTAGCAAGTAGAACTGTCCTTCAGATAAGATTCTGAAGACAGCTTACATGTATCTTAAGCACTCCTGACAGGTCGAGAGCTAGCCTTTCCTGTGGCATGAGCACAGCTTAACGCATAGACGACAGCTTGGTTTGGAGGCTTGGGACAGGAAGCTCCTATCCCTCTGTGAGAACAAACGGTAGCTCAGAGTGAAGAGAAGTAGGTTCACTTGCTGTATTCTCTCCTACTCCCTGCCCTGTTGACTGTGGCTGCCAGTGCATGGTGGCTGCCCAGGATAGGAGAAGACGACCGAGATGCACTAGGTTCTAACGCTGCTTGTCTGGCAGGCCTCTGCTCCACTCTCCTGGAGCTGTGTGTATGGTTCTGCCTTAGATGTTTCTTAGCTCCTGATTTGTTTGGTTCACAACAAGGGGGAACAATTCAGGATCTTATTACTGGAGGGGGATGGAGTGGCGAGTGGGCTTAGTGGAGATGAGCTGACGTGGGCCTGGCCATTATTGACCTTACCTTGACTTAAGGGTGGTATTGTTCTTCAGTTGAAGGTCAGGAAAGCAACATGATCTTCTGAATTTTGCTCTGGGGAGGTTCTCAGGAAAGAATTTCAAGGATGTCTAGCTGGCTATCTCCTATCACAGGGCCCTAGGCATAGACCCTGTCTGAATTTTAGAATTTTAAGCTAGCAGTAATGGTTGCTGGTTTTCCTTAAGCATCTCCATTTCTCAAAGACAGGGTCTTATGGCTTGTATCTAGATGCCCCGCCCGCAGAGCCTCATGTGGTCAGAGGCTTGTGTGAGGCTTTCTCAGAGGTGGCTGGATCTAGGATGTGTAGTGCTGGGATTAAGGATGTAGAGTTACTAAAGCAATGCACTGATTGGTTTGGCTTAGTTCTGGGTGTGAGCACTATCGGCCCTAAGGGTGGTAGCCTCAATAGAATATAAAAGGACACAAAGAAGCTGCTATTATATTTTGTCACTTGTCACTTGCTTGCTGCCTTCTATTTCCCCTGCTTACCCCTGGACTGTTTTTCCTTGGCAATGCCCCCTGCCTTGAAGCCAACAGATTACGGACTGAAACGTCTACAAACTGTGAGCTAAATAAACCTTTCCTCCTTTAACTTTGGGGCTGGGCATTTGATCTCAGCACCAAGAAAAGTAACTCAGACACAGGATAATTCTACTCACGCCTAAACAAACTGCTAGAGTTCTTTCAAAAACCAATTCAAAATGGATCAGACATCTAGATCTTAAAGACTATAAGACTTAGAAGACTATATAAGTTTCAAAGATATAAAACTTTGAAACTACTAGAAGAAAATGGTAGGGATGCTTGCTTTAACTTTGGCTGTTTCTGTATCTTAGCTCTTAATTTTTGTACAGAGTGAGAGGGATCCAGTTTAAAATGTTTTACACATGGATCTCCAGTGTTCCCAAAACTTTTCTTTTTTCTTTCTTTCTTTCTTTCTTTTTTTTTTTTTCCAGTACCGGGGATTGAACTCAGGACCCTGCATTTGCCAGGCAAGCACTTATTCTACTGAGCTATTTTCCTAACTCCCAACACTATTTGTTAAAGAGGCTTTGCTCCAGCATACATTTTTGGTTTCTTTGTTCAAAATCAGGTGGTTGTAACTGTATGAGCTTCTGTGTTCTCTGTTCTATCACACTGATTTATATGTCTATTTTTGTGCCGCTATCATGCTGTTTGTGTTACTATACCTTTGTAGTATAACTGGAAATTAGGTACTGTGATGCCCTGGGTCTTTTTGTGCTTTTATATTAATTTTAAGATGTTTTCCTAGTTCTGTGAAGGATGTTATGCTATTTTGGAAATGGTGCTGAATCTGTAGGGTTTTTTTTTTTTTTTTTTTGTAATATGGTCATTTTACCATTAATTTTGGCAGTCTATGAACATGTGGGGTCTTTTTTGTTGTCTTTAATTTAGTGTTATGTAATTTTCATTATAGAAGTCTTTTGCTTCTTTGTTTAGATTGATTCCTGAGTATTTGCGGGGGAAGCCATTGTGAATGGAATTTTTTTTTCTGACAACTTTTTCAGGTGGCTCATTACTCATGTATGTCAAAGTTATTGGTTTTTGAATGTTGATTTTTGTATACTGCTTCTTTGCTGAATTATTAGCTCTAAAAGTCTTCTGGTGGACGTCTGGATGTGGCAGTGCACCCTGTAGTCCTAGGACTTGGGAAGCTGAGGCAGAAGGACTGCTGAGTTTGAGGCCAGCCTGGGCTACATAGCAAGGCCTACCTAAAAACCAAAAAACACCCACCCCAAAATAAACAAAAATAAGAAAATTAAAAATAAGTCTTTTGTTGATATCTTTGAGGAACTTCTAAATATAGAATTTTTAAAAATGTATTTAGTACAAGATCTATAAGATCTCACTACACAGATCAGGCTTGTAGTGATCCTCCTGTTTTCAAGCTCCCAAGCACTGGGATTACAGGCAGGGCTGGAATGGCAGGCCGGGGATTGAACCCCGGTCCCTGTGTCTACCCAAGTAGGTGATTTAATCTGCTGAGCTATCTGGTGGCCCCTAAATGTTGAGTTGTATCACTGCAAATATGAACGGTTTGACTTCTTCCTTTTCTATTTGCATCCTTTTTGTTTCTCTTGCCTAAACGCTTTAACTAAAATTTCAGGTACTAGATTGAGTAGCAGTGACAGTAGATATTTTTGTCTCATTTTTGATTTTAGGGGAAACGTTTTTAGTTTTTCCCGACTCAGAATATTGGCTTTAGGTTTGCTCTCTCCATATTTTACCATATTAAGACATGATCATTTAATACCTAGTTTCGTCAGAGATTTTGTCATAAAAGGGTGTTAATTTTGTGAAAAGCCTTCTGTGTATCAATTGAGATAATCATGTAATTTTAAATAATCTTTGATTTTGTTTCTGTGGTTATTGTTTATTGATTTGCACATATTGAACTGTCCTTCCACTTCTGGAATGAAACCAACATGATCATGGTGTATAATCTTTTAAAATGTATTATTGAATTTGGATTGCAAGTATTAAAAATTTTACATCTCCTCTTCTGCTTCAGTCCGCCATCGAGTGCGTGCGCTCACCTCCTACCCGCACCATGTCTTCTCACAAGACTTTCAGAATCAAACAATTCCTAGCCAAGAAGCAAAAGCAGAATCACCCCATTCCTCAGTGAATTAGTATGAAGACAGGTAATAAAATCAGGTACAACTCCAGGAGGAGACACTGGAGGAGGACCAAGCTAGGACTGTAAGGAGCTGCACATGAGCTGCAGCACATTTACCCTCCAGGAGGTCACAGGACGATGTCATCTTCTAATCATAGTGAAGACTATACTGAATAAAGTTTTTAAAATAACCATTAAAAAATTTTACATCTGTGTTAGTTGATACATTGTGCCAACTTGGCTGAATCAGCTCTGGCAGTCCTCAGCATGGAGGCCTAGCCTTGCAGGGCCCAGGAATTGAGGAGGGCTTCCTGCTGCCCTGCCCAACTTTCTGCCGCCCTTCCCTGTTTGCGAGGAGTAGTCCCAGTCTTCGAAGGAGCTTGATCTTTGCAGCTGTGCCACTTGGGAAGAGCTCTGATCTTCACTGTGGAGCGCCCGTCTTGGCAGTCAGTGCAGAAGGAAGAGAGGCTTGGTGGATGCCGCAGCTGCTGCTCCTCCTCTGCTCTTCATTGTTTTCTGCCGCATGAACTGCTGTTGTTTGCCTTGGAGCCAGCGGAATATGGACTGAACCCTCCAGTAACTGTGAGCTAAATAAACCCTTCCTTCCTTCATTTTAAGCGTCGGGTATTTGTCCCAGCAATGAGTAAAAAGTAACTAAGACAACATCTATATTCATCAAGGATATTGGCCTATAGTTTTCTTGTGTCTTTGTTTAGTGATGTGTGGCCTGATCGAATACACTTGGAAACGTTTCTCTCTTTTCCACTTTATGGAATGGTGCGAAGAACATTCTTGTTCTTCTTTAAAGTTCTGTAATGAATCTTTCTGGGTTTTTTTTTTCTCCCAGAACCAGGAATTGAACTCAGGCTCTTGTGCTTGCCAGGGAAGCGCTTATTCCACTGAGCCATCTCCCCAGTTCCCAGTCTGTCTGGTTTTGGTCTTTTCTTTGTTAGGAGAGTTTATTTCTGCTCAACCTCATTGCTTGTTATCAATATATTTAGGTTTTTATATCTTCTTGGTGCAATTTTTTTTTGCAATTTTATTTTATTTTTTATTTTTTTTTTGTTTTTGTTTTTCTTGGTGCAATTTTGATAGACAATATGTATCTAGAAATTTATTTCTTGATTCTGTAATTTATTAGAACATAGATGTTCAAAAGATTCCCTAGTGATCCTCTGCATGTTAGTGGTATCCCCTTTTTTGTCTCTATGGTATTGTCTTAGGTTTTTTTCTTATGGTTTGGTCAAAGGTTTGTCAGTTTTTGCTTTTGAAGAACAGAACCTTTGTTTCATTGATCATGTGTATTTCTTTAGTCTCTATTTCATTAGTTTTAGTTCTGATCTTTCACTTTTGAGTTTGGTTATTTATTTATTTATTTATTTATTACCAGGGATCAAACTCGGGACCTTGCACTTGCCAGGCAGATGCTTATGCTGCTGAGCTACATCCCTGGCCCTGATTTGTTATTTTTATAAGACCTTGAGATGCATGTTATTTTTTCTTGATGTGGGCACTCATAGCTGTAAATTTCTCTCTTGGAACTGCCTTTGCTATATCATAGGCATTTTGGTAAGTTGTTTCCATTTGCATTTGATTCTAGGAACTTTTTAATTCCTTCTCATTCCTTCAATGATCTACTGTTTTGTCAAAACTGAATAGTTTAATCTCTGTGTTTGCAGTTTCTGTTGTTTCTTACTGCTGATTTCTAGGTTTTTTTTGTTGTTTTTTTGGTTTTGTTTTGTTTTTTGCAGAACTGGGGATTGAATGATTTCTAGTTTAATTTTATTATGATCTGATGATAGGCAAGAAATTTCAATTTTTCCAGATGTTAAAACTTTCTTTATGGCCTGAAATATGATCTATTTTACAAAATGTCCCGTGAGCTGCTGAAAAGAATGCGTGTTCTATGGTTGTTGGATGAGAGGTCTGCAGACGTGTCAGTCCAACTAATACATGCTGGTGAATTCTAGCTTGTGTCTAGATGTCCCCCAAGGCCTTGTGTGGCAATGGATGAGGCATTTAAGAGGTAGCTGGCTCTAAGTGTGTATGCTGGGATTAAGTGTGTCTGATTATTAAATTAGTCCCCTAATTGGCGTGGTTCTGAATGCAGACAATGGAAGGTAACCATAGATGTGAGTGCTACCTGCCGGAAGGGCATGTGGCCTGGACAGAACATAAAGGGCAGAGGGAGGGCAGCCGCTGCCACTCGTCAATGCTTCTTCCCTACTTCACTGCTTTGCTGCCTTTGCCCCACCGCTAACTGCTCTTCTCTGTGATGACCCTCTGACAGCTATTCGCTGACACCACACCTGACACCACGCCACCCAGCTATGGGCTGACACTGCTACAAATCATGAGCCACCATACAGCTTTCCTAGTTTGAATGTTCCTTATTTTGTTCCAGTAATGAGGAAAGTAACTGAGACAATGGAGTTTAACTGTTTTCCTTTTCCTTTTTTGGTCTGGATGTCCTGTCTATTAGTGATAGTAAAGTATAGATAGAAAAGTAGTGAATCCTTCCTGGATACACCAACATTCAGTGTGTATACATTTAACACTATTACATCTTCTTGGCTGATTATTTCTTTTATTGTTGTGTAGTGGCTTTTGTCCTAATTTTGTCTTGAAGTCTGCTTTGTGGGGTATGAGGGTAGCTACTCTTACTTGTTATTTGGGCTCCACTTGTACAGGATACTTTTTCCGACCCTTTTACTTTCAGTCTATATGTCTTTACTGGTGGTAAAGAGTTTTGTCTTTTTAAAATCTGATCTTCTGCTTTGAGTCTTTTAGCTGGAGAATTAAGATCATTTACTTTCAGATTTATAGAAATGTCCTGTCACTTTGTTTTCTAATGCTTCTTTCTTTCCTAATTCTCAATAGCCTATCCATTCTTCATCTTCTGTGTGTAGGAGTTCTTTAAGGCTCTTCTGAAATATTGGCATAAATTTCTTTCTTTCTTTCTTTCTTTCTTTCTTTCTTTCTTTCTTTCTTTCTTTCTTCTTTTTTAATGTATTTGGTACAAGGTCTTTCTATGCAACTTGGACTCATAGTGATCCTCCTGTTTCAGCTTCCCTAGTGCTGGGATTACAGGCATCCACCACCACACCTGGTCTCTATGGGTGCTCTCCTGTGGTAGAGCCGACAAGGCATGTGATGCTGGGGATTGAACCCTGGTCCCTGTGCTTGCCTAAGCAAGCGCTTAGTCCTCTGAGCTATCTTGCCGGCCCTGGAATGAATTTCTTTAGTGCATTTTTTTTTCTGGTAGCCTTAGCACTGAGCCATGTCCTTAGTCTGTCCCCAACTTTGCTGAGCCCAGCCTGAGCAACTTAGCAAGACCCTGCCTTAAAGTGGTTATTAATTTAAAAAATCAGTCCTTCGAATCCTTTACCTGGCATTTCCTCCCTTCCAGCATTGCCCCTTCAGCTACTGCAAGTTAGGAGTGTGTGGGGAAGTCACACTGCCTCGTTTTTCCCTATAGTGCCTTGTGTTCTCTCTAGTGAGATCTGTGTATCTACTGGGTGGAAAGCTTTTTTTACTTTCATGTGAGAGTCTTCTTAGTAGTACTGTAGTCCCCAGCTGCCTTTTGAGGTCTATGCGATACTATATAGGAGAAAAACTGCAGTAACAAAGGCCAACCAGATACTGCCTTCCAGTACAACCAACTGAAAGCAGCACCTGGCCTGTCATTAGCATCTTAGCAATGATATGAACAAAAAGCTGAAGCAACACAGGTTAAACATAATAAAGTAATAAATGAATAGAGAACAATGTAAAACAGATGAGAAAATGAGGTAAAAATTCAAGTAAAGAATAAATACATAAAATTAGGTAAAAGCAACAAGTCAAAACCAAAAACAACAAAAAGCAAAGGAGAAAGAAAGAAAATCCATAAAACAAAAGTGAATGAAAACAATTGTTCCATGCTGTTGTCTTTAAAAATAAATCTTTTTCATTTAAAATAAAATTTTATTTATTTATTTTTATTTGGCACAGGGTCTCACTACACAGCTAGGATTCATAGCGATCCTCCTGTCTCAGTCTCCCCAGTGCTGGGATTACAGGTGTGCAACACCACACCTGTTTTGGGAGTGACTTGGTGTGCCTGGGGTTCTGGGATTGGCACAGCATTTGGTACTGGGGATAGAACCCAGGTCCTTGCGCTTGCCAGGCAGGTGCTCAGACTGCTGAGCTATCTCCTCAGCCCTCCATGCCAAGTTTTCTGAGCCCAGTTTTTCTCTAGGACAGATGCAATACACTGTTAGCTGTGCAAGTCACAGCTCGAGCCTCCCACGTTCCCACGCTCAACAAGCTGCTGCCCTGGAAGTGCTGTGTGCTGCCCGCCTTCCCTGCTAGGAAGGGACAGTCAATGGCATGCTGTCTGTTTCAGGGCTATAATCACTCCAGAGGCTTTGAGCATGTGTGTCCTTCTGTAAGCCCCAAGCCACTGCTATGCCCTTTAGTTTAGTGGCCCCCTAGGCTGGTGAGATGTCTCGCTTGCTCCAGCAGCCCCCACATTGTGTACCCAGGATGTGGCACACGACTAAGCAGAAGCATGTCCCCAAACACATTTGTGGGTGAGGACAGCAAACAGACCCCTGGACTCTGCTAGAAGGGGGCAGTGAAGGAAACCAAACACTTCTGGGATCCCTGCCAGAGCTTTCAGGTCCAGCCCCCTCAGCGAGGGCACTCACAGGGCCTGGCTTGCACCCCAGAGAGCTGTGCTGCTGACCCCTGCGCCTTCTGCATCCTGCTAGCCTTTTTCCTCTTTACAACTGTCTCAGTCTCTGACACAGGGTGCCCCCAGGCACCCTGAAGTGTGGTTCTCCTGCGACATCTGATCTCTAGAGCAGCTCGGCTTCACATAGCAAGCCTCTCTTCAAATCAAGATGGGCTTCTGGCTGTACTAATAAGACAAGGCACGTGCTGAAGTGGATTTCTTCTCCAAAGCTAGCCTGCCTGGGAGAACTCAAAGTCCCTTTCTGGGCAAGCACCCACACTGGATTTACAGTTTATAATAACCACGGGTTTGCCATCTCACTAGTGCTGCCACCTCATTGCTTATGACAGGTTGCTGGCCAGCCCCAGGCCTACCTGTGCCTGCAGAACTGGCTTCTTCCTCCCAGGGAAGCCAGGGTTGGTCCTGTGGTCTGCTCTGTTCTTTTCTCTGTATTGCTTTTCTGTTTCTTTGTGATTTTTTTTAACCTGTCCGATGGGCTCTTTCTTGTTTCCCAGAACTCCTTTCTCTTTCCTTGCCGGGTAACTGTCCTTCAGTAGGCTCAATTGTAGGCCCCAGACAGGCTGCAATCCTCTGCCTGCTTCTCCTCTGCCATCTTGTTAGACCCATTAGTTTAATTATTTTTAGCTCTTTGGCAGTCACAACTGATTGGGGAGATACGAATCCTTACATTTTAAGGGGTCAGACCTGTGACTTCTGCAGGGCAGAAGCCAGGATAAATGCATAATTCTTAGTTCCCATATCTTACGCAAACATTGAGTGGTTTATTGGTTTTTATGTAGTGATAAATCAGATTGGAACACTATCTTCACAGTGGTCAGATAAGCACATAGAGGATCTCTTGGAGGTGATTGTTCTACGGAAATGACAATATATGGATTGCAGATACTCAAAAGTTAACTCAAAGGGCACTAAGTGCTTAGCCAGAAGCCTGTCAAGTGGATAAATCAGCCTTGGTTTATAGGTCAAAGCTACCTGGGAATGCAATTGGTGGCCTTTGATTAAAGAATAAGCAGGAGATTGAAACCTGCCCCCCAAAGAAGGCTGTCAGGCTTAAAAAGAAGACAGTCTGTTTAGTCACTGAAATATCAGCAATTAAGATTGTGCCACTAGAGAGAAGCAGAGGGATGGTTCTTTGAAGCCCCAGGGATGGTGTGCTGAGTTCTAGCCAGTAGGATATGATCGGAACACCTCCTGTTTATAAGCCCTTCAATCCTGTCCTCCGCTCCACCTACAACAAAGACTGAGGACCTAGAACACAGCAGAACGTGAAGCTGAAGGAGGCTAGGTCAAGTACAAGGGTGGTCTAGCCAGAAGCATCTCTGTTATTCATCATTGTGAATGAATTACTCCTCAGCCCCTGAGGCAGGGTTTTGAGACTACTAACATTAATTACAATAGGAAAAGGGCTGGGGAGATAGATTGGTGATCTATGCATCTGCCTGGCACATGCAAGGACCATGCAAGGTTCGATCCCCAGGACCACATGCTGTGCTGGCCCTGGAACCTGTGACAGGCTGTGCTGGCCACCAGAACTGGGCATGGTGGTGCAGGCTTGTAATCCCAGTGCTGGAGCGGCTGAGACAGGAGGATAACTGTGAGCCTGAGATACATAGCAACACCCTGTGCCAAATAAAATAATTAATTAATTAATTAAAAAATTACAATAGGTTGCATTATTTTAGTAAAAATACTACTAAATATGCAATACCTATTTTCCTTTAAGTTTTTCTAATTTCTTGTTACTAAGGTGATCATTTTATCTATGTTTTAACTGTTAAAAGTAAACTAGTTATCTGCAAGCCTCAGACTAGTGAAGTGACTACAATGGAAGAGGAAATCCAGGGCAAGTGAGCTGGTTGAGTACACTCCAAGACGTTGGCGTCCTGTCTTGATTCTGGAATCAACTTCGTGAAACTTTGATGACTCTTGGTTTGGATATTAAGAACAGTGACTTAGAAATATTCACATTTGTCCCAATGACTTTCTTGAAGGAAAGTTATCGCCCAGGTGAATCACTTTTCAGTTATTCTGGAAGTTATTCCAGAATAACTTTTGACCTCTTGACATTGTCTTGAGCAGCTGACAAGCCAATTGCCTTCTAGGAATAACTCCCTAGAAGGAAGGCTCTCTTCTGTCACTTTGTAGTTGACCCAGCTAGAGATCTCCCCAGCAAGGAGCTACTGGATTTGCCCCTACTTCAACAGGACAGTTAAAACATAGGCTTGTTTGACCACGTTTAATGGAACTGAGTGGCAAACTGCAATTCCAGAGGTGGTTTTCTCTCTAGTGTTCTCTGTATTCCATGTCACAAAGCAGTGGTCACTATTGGGGCCTTGAAGTCCAGAGTCCTATATGAGTACTATCTATTGTCCACCTATGTGCCTGTGGTTGGCAGGTAAGCAGAGGATGGTGGCAAAGGCTGGGACCCAGAGACCACTGGACCCTGGAGTTCCTTAGCTCTTAGCTCGAATCTAATTCCCCATTTCTCTTGCAGTGTCATGTGGCTTTCTTGGAATGTTTTCATGAAGCTATTATAACCCAAACTTGTTCAAGGAACACCACCTCATCCTCCATACAAGGGCATGGAAATCACAAGTAGATACTACTGAGTGTGCGTACTTTCTTGTGATTCCCTGGGTTTGCCTAGAATGAAGTCCGAAGTGCCCACGAAGGGAAGAGGGTCACTAAGTAAAGCACAGGACCTATGTATTGGATGTGCTTATATTAAAGATACTGTCTACCTGAGACTCAAATTCACCTGGGTAGCCTTTCATCCCCTCTTTAAGGTTCACAACCTCAATAGGGAGATGCCCTCCATGCTTCTACTGGCCATCAGCTGTGCAGGTTCTCTCTGGCCTTTGGTGGATGTAGAGCTAGGAAGGCTGTGCCCACTTCTTATATTTGCCCCAGTTTCTGCCCATAAGGGTAACCAAGAACTTGAAAGTAAACCAGGAATTACAACTCTATTTGGCTCATCTGAGGGTAGTTTCTTCAGCTTGCTTCTTGAGAAATTTTCTGGAGTATGCTCTTGAATATTCCCCATCCCCCACTACAACATCTAGGTCTTGGCAGGTTCATGTCATAGGGTTGCTTAGACTTCTGACCTCATTACATTGGCTTGAGCAGCTGACAAAGGACAGCCTGGTACACAGCTTGTCTAGAGGCAAGCAGGCCTTGGGGTCTGCATGTCTGGGCAGATTCTGAATTTCACCCTCTAGGGACAGAACTCTGATCTTGCAGGTCTACCTGAGCAGCTCAGCTGCTTAATGATGTTGATATGTATATGGCTGGCTGAAAGGCCATTGAGCTGTTCAAATTTTGTTGTCACAAGTTTTGACCTGATTGTGGTGAGCCTTTAAATTCCTCTGGAGACCTGCTTATGCTTAGGCATACAAGTCCATTTGACACCAAGAGAATGCCGCACTCTGTAGTTTTTCCTTTATCTCTGGATGTTACTAAAACTGTATGAGACTATAGTCTAGAGAACAGCAACTCATAATGATTGCCTTGCTCTGTGTGGCCAATCAGAGAGCCAACCTACTGGAGATGACTTCTTGGTTTCCTAATTCAGCCTGTTCCCCACAGAAGCTGGGGACTAGCAAGACTGCCCAAGCAGGTGGGCCTGTATTAGTGCTGTGGAGTGGCCCAGAAAGGGTGGGGCTGCTCTTGGAAGACTGAGGAAGACAAGGTATAAGGCACCAGAAGAGTATTAAACACTTCCAACATTCAGTGGTACATGATAAACATTTTCATTCCAAAGACTACAAACAAGGAAATACAAAGGATTGGGACCAAAGCAAGCCCAAAATCCAGCAGGGCAAATGCTAAGTCCTATAGTTCCATGTCCAGCATCTGAAGCAATATGTGGCAAACTGTGAGCTGCAAAGGGCTTGAGTGAGTGACTCCACCTCTGTGGCACTTGTGGTGGTTGTAGCTCCCATGGCTTCTCTCTCAGGCCCACTTTGCTACCTCCTTGCAGCATTCCATAGATGATCCATGTTCCTGGGTTTTCCAAACTTCCAGGGTCTCCCCTGCCCTTTGGCTCCTTATTCATTGTTTCATACACTGTTCTCTTAGGGACACACTGCCTGGCCTCCCAGGCCTTCTGAAATTGAGGTGGAAGCTTTCTTTTTTTTTCTTTTTTTTTTCTTTTCAAAGTTTTATTGATAAACATATAGCAATGAGACAGTTTCAAATCAAATCGAAAGTACAGTTTCAACAAATAATACACTGCATATATTCTTCTTAGTGGTTAATTGCTGTACAAGATGCAGACTTGTGATCCTACTTACAAACACCATTAGAAAAAGTCATTCTATTCATTAAGAGAATGCAACTATATATCGTGGAAGCTTTCTTAACCCCATAACTTTTGCATTCTGCATTAACCTAAAACCAGCACCACTGGGATGATGCCAATATCCATGGCCAACTTGAGCAGTAGTCAGGCCTTCCTCTCTTGGCTGTAGGGTTCGAGGGCCTGGACCGCTTGGCACTCTGAGTCCAATTCAGAGAAATAAATTGTCTGTTACTGATATTCAGGAACATAATGCTCTGTGGCTTTCTCCTCAAAGCAAAGTCTTTCACTTTTGTAGTTTTGAGGCTGCAAATGGTGAAAATTTGCATTTTCTTGTGATGCTCTCAGGCCATTTTCTCTAGTCTCCTGTTCCTTCTCAGCAGTGGAGATCTCAGCTCTGTCTTTTTTTTTTTTTTTTTTTTTTACCGGGGGTTGAACTCAGGCCCTTGTGCTTGCCAGGGAAGCGCTTATTCCACTGAGCCATTTCCCCAGCCCCCCCTTTTTTTCAGCTCTGTCTTTATAGTCCACAGCTTTACTGGAGCTTCCTTTCTGGCCAAATGCACAATATTTGAAATCATCCTGCTGGAAATCCCCAACAGTAGCCATGCTACAGCCTCAACATTCAACTGCCTTGATTAATTAGTCTTCCACCCTTCTGCCAGATTAATTAGTCTTCCACCCTTAATCTCAGTCTCTGGCAAAGTCTGTTGACACAAGAAAAATGCAGACAAACTGTATGCCAAGCCATAACACACATCATCTGAGTCCAATAAACAATGTTGTCCCTCCTAGCAGAAACCTCTCAAGCCCAGTCTTTATCTGTATTTCGGTCTTCTGAGCTCTGACCAGAATCTCCCATACAGAATAGCCTAAGGCCTCCCATCTCCACTCTCTAGGCAAGATTTCCAAATCTTTCCAATCTCTTCCCACAAGCCAATCCCAAAGGCTTTTATCAGGTAGAGTTACAGAAATGATCCCTCTTGTGGTATCAAATTGTGTCTTGGTTACTTTTCTTTGATTGCTGAAACGAAATGCCCAGCACCCCAAATTAATGAAGGAAAGATTTATTTAGCTCATAGTTTGTGGAGGCTTCAGTCTATAATCAGCTGGCTCCAAGGCAGGGTGGTGTGGCCCGTGAATAACAGTTCAAGGTGGCAGAAGACAGCAAAAGCAGCAAGAGCAAAAGAGCGAGAACACACCTCTTTTTCTCCCTGATACTGTAAACAGGATATCTCTCCAGGGTGGATGCAGTGTTCACACAATCTCCATGCTCTCCTCTTGCACAGGGTGAGGATGTTTTCAGAACAAGGACCCTGGCTCCCTGCTGAGTCACTTAGCTAAACCTCTAAACTTCTCCAGTTGACTCCACATATCAACCATTGCACCACCTCTCCTACCCAGACATTGTCCAGCCTAACAGACCTTAGCTGCCCTCGTGTGAGACAGCGAAGTCTTTAGTCCTCCCAGTCAACAGGGAAGGCACCTCTGCTGCGTGCTGATCTCTGCTTGTTTGTGGGTAGCTGTAGCTCTTCCTAGGATCGGTCCTGTTCCCCTCTGCTGGGATCTGTGTCTTGGGTCGCCGAGTAGATCATAGTGCTATGCTTCTCTGTTGGGCCCGGTAGACTCTCCTGGGCTCTGGGTAGCACACACTAGCTATTGCTTTGCATATATGGCCCTATAGTGTTGTCGCTAGAGAACCGTGTTATTTCAGGGTCACTTTGTCTACTTCTCATTTCTTTCAGGTTTCCTCACTGCTAGTCCTTCGGTTGCCTTTTAGTCATGATATTGCCATGCAGATGTGGGTCTTGGGCTCCCACGCTGCTTGCCTTCCACTTGGGAGTGTTAGTTCCTATGAGCTGGCTCTCTCTAAGCGTGTCTTCAGTGTTTTAACTTCACCCTGGGGACTTTCCACCTTTACATTTATGGATCTCTTCTCCATCTTTTGGGTCTGACTTTAGGCCCATCAGTTTTTTCTTGGGACTTTATCTTGGGCCCAAACTATGTTCTGATTCTCCCAGCATCTATCAGAATCTCCATTTTTATCTGCTTCTCTCAGTCTAGCTGTTGTCTTTCTCGGTCTTCGAAGTGCTCCCAGCTTGTCTCCAGGATGCTTATAGAAGGCAATACAACTCTTCCTACACCACTGGGTGTACTTTCAGAGGCTGGTACTTACTAGGTGATCCAACATAGTAAGCCTCGAGGTGAGGGTGTAGCTTGAGCCCCTACTGTGTGCTGGGTCCTCCATTCTAGATATCAGTAGGTCTTTGGGTGTAGTTATAAGCCATGCTGGACTTTTTCTGTAGCTTACGGCTGCTTTGGGCTGGATCTGATGTCCTAGGCTCTGTATCCGCAAGTTTCCTAGGACGTAGATGAGCCTATTCTCATTAAGCACCATCATACTCAGGGACTGCTACAAATTCTGGTAGTCTCTGTTCCAACCCAGGATCCTTGACCTGATCCTACTGGAGTTTATCTTTAGGAGCATTTCCTGGGCTATGGCCTACTCTTGGCTCCTCCTTGGACACTTTTCCTACCACAGTAGGAAAGGAGTCAAGGCAGCTTCATAGCATCCTTGCTGTATACAGAGTCTAGCAGTACCCTCAGGGAAGTCTCTGAGGCTTCTAATGTATGCTTCCTGACCTCTGCGCATGCTGCTTTAATAGGCAGCTGCGCTTGTCCAGGCACATAAAATGCCAAGGACATCTGGGTTATGTGGGATTCATGTAAGCCTGATGTTCACGATAATGAAAAAATGCTTGCTGCCTGATGTATGGAGAAGCCAATACTACGCTAGTGGTTTTTATAAGAAGAATATGATTGGAGGAAGACTGATAAGCAGGAGGAATGTTCAAGTCAGTCTCCTCAGTTGGCCAGCAGCAAAGCAACTTAATGGAGGAGCTCTGTCTGATGAGTTGTAATTGAGGAGTGTCTAATCTGTTACTCAGGGCTGTTCTGTAACTGCTGGTGGTCCCTTTGCTTCTGGTCTACACCCAAGAGGTCCTGTCATCCTTCAGGTTCTGCTTATCAGACATCTGGCTCCAATAGGCTCTCAAGGTCATTTTAGAACAGGTCCTAGGGCTCTGCACCTGCATCCTGAAGAATAGTTCGCAGTATTTTTTAGAACTTGGCAAGTGGCACTGTATTGCCAGATTTCAATTAGTTTTCTTAGAATGCTGAGGTACATGGCCAGTCTGAGGGTGAGGTCTGGGCTCCTCTGGAGGCTGAAAGGCCAATGTGATGGTCCCTGGTGGCCCGCACTCCCATACTGCAGCGGCCCTGTATAAATAGGCTGGATTCCCTTTAGATGGCTGTTCTGCTTGCACTTCTGATTGCTGTCTATTACGGTGACAAGCAGGCAGCTTTGGAGGCAGTCAGGGGCTCTGCATCTGCATGCAGGAGAGCTGGAAGGGTACCAGGACTTCCCAGTGCAGTCCCTGGAGCCAGCTGCTGTTATGAAGTCCTTAGGCAGAGAAGGTTAAGACTGAGTGGATTTATTCTTTTCAAAATAAGCTCAAACTTAAAAAAAAAAAAAAAAGGTGAGACATGGTGGCACATGCCTATAATCCCAGCACTTATGAGGCTGAGGCAGGAGGATTGTTGGGAATTCAAGGCCAGCCTGAGATACATAGTGACACCCAGTCTCAAACCAAAGGGGGAAAAGAAAATCAAAATGAGCACATAATACAAAACTGTGAAAACCAGAAGCTGGTTTTCTTTCTGCCAAAACAAAGATCTCTTGGATAGTATTTCCCTCTGTATTTTAACACTTAATGTTCCCCAAGTTCATCTCTGTTGTCACAAATGACAGGATTTCACTAGCTGTGGCTGAATAGTATTCCACTATGTATGCATACGTTTTCTCCATCTAGCCATCCAAGGATGGACTCTGAGGATAGACTCCAAGTGTTGGCTGCCGTGGCCAGTTCCACAGGAGCATGAGAGGCCAGATGACAGACACATGGATTTGCTTTCCTGTGGCGGCATGCCCAGCGGGGGGACTGCGGGGTCATCTCGCAGTTATGCTGACGCTGAGAGGCTGTGCTCTGCTCCTCCATAGTGGCTGAACTCACATTCCTACCAACAGCATATAAAAGTTCTTTCTTTATGTCTATACACCCATAGCTTTCTAAAATGTCTTTAAATACTCAGTCTAGTCACTAAGTATATTTCAACGTGGCTTTGACTTGCATTGCTTGGATTAGTTGAGTCCTTTTATCTATTTGTTGGCCATTTCGCATGTCATTTGAGAAATGTTTATTTAAGTCTTTTGCACATTTTCAATTGGGTTATTTTTTTAAAAATCAAGTTCAGTTTCTTATATACTCTAGATACTAAGTCCTCATCAAGGCATCTCTTTAGATGCTTCCTCCCACTCTATAGGTTCTCATTTGTTTTCTTGGCCATGTGGAAGCTTTTTGGTTTGATGTGATTGTATTTGTTTGTTTTGCTTTTTTCTAAAAATAAAAAATAAAAAATAAAAAATAAAAAATAAGAAAACTTTGCCAGCTCTTGTATCCCAGTGTTTCCCCATCTTCTGCAGGTTGACCACTTCTAACCTAAAAACCCAAAATGTCTAATCCCAAACCCTTGATTGCTGACATGATGCCACAGGGTAAAACATTCTATATTTGGTCTCATGTGACCTTTAGACCATGTGTATAAGGTGTATCGGAAACAAGAATTTCATGTTTAGACATATCCTGTCCCCTCCGATATCTCATTACAAGTGCAAGTATTCCAAAATCTGACATGTTGGGGGCCTGGCCCTAGCTCAGGCCTTTAAGTGGCTGCTTCCACAAAGCTGTCAGCCTCAGGTTGCTGGAGTTGAACCTCACACCTCTCCCGCTGGCCAAAAGTGCCCTGAAGGCATTCGAGCAACAACAACAAAACAAAACAAAACAAAACAAAACAAAACAAAACAAAACAAAACAAAAATCTGACATGTAAAACATGTCTCGTCCTAAGTCCTCTGAGTAAGCGGTACTTAACCTGCAGCAGCACTGCTGTTTTGGACCTTTAGGTCTTACACTTAAGTCTTCTGATATTTTTGGCAGAGGATGAGAGCCACAGAGCCTCATCTTTCTATGAGTAGATATTCAGTTTTCCCACTACCTCTCTTTTCCCACTTTCTCTCTCTAGTCTGTGTGTGTGTGTGTGAGAGAGAGAGAGAGAGAGAGAGAGAGAGAGAGAGAGAGAGAGTCTTGCTGCATATTTCAGACTGGTCTTGACCTCACTATGTTCCCCAAGCTGGCCTTAAACTTGTTTCGATCCTTCTGCCCCAGCCTTCTGAATGCTGAGATTACAGGCACGGTCACCATGCCTGGGTACACAGGCAAGTCTTTAAAGGGGATGTGAGGAGATTCACTAAAAGGCTGCCAATAATCAAGGAAGGGGGGATCAGGCTGCTCCCAGAACAAATAAAGCAGTGAGCTTTTATGGGGTTTGCTTATGGGATGGGCTACTGTCCAGTGAGTGTCCACTGGTCGAGGCTTGCTTCTAAAGATGTTTCTTTCTGTGTAAGATTTAAGCTGCCAGGCGGTCACAGCTATCTTCTCTTGAGCATTGCTGAGTTACTCTTGAAGTTGCTGCTGTCATCCAGTGCAAGTACTCTGGCCTTGTGGCTTGTCCAAGCCTTCGATTTTGGACTGAAAGGACTTTAGATGCTCTAACTCTTGCAGCTGCTGAGAACAAGCCACCTTCCTCGTCCAGGTTTCTTTTTCAGGCAAATTCTCTAACGTTGAATCTTTAAGAAATTCTGTGAGCAGGGTCCAGGCATTCCTTCCTTTTCCTCTAGGGCCACATTCTTAAGTGGCAGCAGTTTGGTTTCCTGGCTTCTTAGGTGTCCAGCATCCTCCCTAGGAATCTTCTAGCACCTGAGGGTCGCACAACAACAGAGGCTACACTAGAGCCACCTGAGCCCCCACAGCAGAGGGGAGGGTGCCTGGTATGAATCCCAGATGGAAACTACCTCTTTTCCATTGTGTTGTTGGGACCTTTGAAAGTTGGCAGTGTGCGTATGGGTTTAGTTCTGTATTGCATTTCATCAATTTCTTTTTTTTTTTTTTATGCCAATACCATGCATTTGAGTTACAATCTTTTTTTTTTTCTTCCTGTATTTAGGACAGGTTCTACAAGGTCTACAGGTCTCACTACATCAAGTAAACTCATAGTGATCCTCCTGTTTGCAGCCTCCCAAGCGCTGAGATTACAGGCACATGTCACCACACCTACTTTCAATCACCATCTCAGTGCGCTCCCGGAGCAGGCCTAGCATGGAACGTGGGGAATCAAACCCCGGCTGCTGCTCTCTGCCTAAGCAGGCGCTTTAGTCCACTAAGCTATCTGGCTGACCCTTGAGTTACAATCTTTATAGTGTATCTTTATAGTACATTATGCTTTCAGCTTTGTACTTTTTGTTCAAAAATGCTCTGGCCATTCAGTCTTTCATGGTTCCATACAATTCCTAAGATTTCTATTCCTGTGAAGAATGTCCCTTGTTTCTTGATAGGGATTCAGTTGATTCTGAAGGCCACTCTGGGTAGCGTAGACATTTTAACAACATCCTTATCCATGATAACTACATTCTTATTCATGAACATAGAATCTCTTTCCATTTGTGACTTTCAACTTCAATGTTGTATAGACCCTTCCTAGTCTGTTCTTGGGTTTTCAGTGTAGATCTTTGATTTTCTTTGTTAAATTTATTCCTAAGTTTTTTCACAGTATGAATGAGATTCTCCCCAAATAGTATATATAAATACTACTGATTTTTTAATGTAAACTTGATACCCTGAAACCTTACTGAATTCTAAAATTTTCCCCCAGTGGTTTGTTTAGAATTTTCTGTATATGCCATCATAAAAATGGCAAATAGGAGAGATTCCTTCCTTTCAAAGTTAGGTTTTTTAAAAATTTTTCTGCCCAGCCTACTTGGCCTGGCTTGGACTTCTAGTACAATGTGAACTAGAAGTAGAGAAAGTGAGCAAGCTTGTTTTTTTCCAGGACTTAAAGGAAACACTCCTCATTCTTTCCTAGTCAGTAAGCTGATAGCATAGGTTTTGTCACATGTAGACCTTTATTCTACTAAGTAGGCCTTTACTCTACTAGAGTTATTTCCTCCATGTCTAATTTGTGTTTTTGTAATACACGCCAAATTTTGTCAAAACATTGCATTTTTTGAAATGGTCATAGGGTTCTGTCCTTCCTTCTGTTGATGAGATGTATTACACTGTTTGAAGTACTTTGAATCATCCTTGTGTCACTGGGACAAGTCCCACTTGATTATGATGAATGATCTTTCATGTGCCCTTTAGTGTGTTTATGGACTTTGTCTCCAGGTATCAGAGTTTTTAAGAATTTTGTAGTTTGTGGAGAACAGCTAGCTGACCTTCTGTGGGGAAGAGTGGAGCCTGATACCTCTTACTCTACCATCTTGTTAACATCACACCTCTAGTCCTTAGTATTCCTCTCAGAGTCCCCAGTTGTCTCACAGTCCTGGTGGCATCTTCTCAGGATCAACTTGAGAGCTCTGGTCCTCACTGTAGGCACGGCTCTTAGGTATCCTTGGGTTGGTTATGTGGAGGCTGCACGCCTGGTCCTCATGGTGGGTATGGCCTAGATGTCCGTAAGTAGAAGGCTCAGAGTAGCTCTGAGATGTGAGGCTTGGGTTTGAAGCCCACACAGGGCGCCTCTTGCTCTGACACCAGTGGTATGTGGAGTGATAGAATGAGTCATGCTAAGATCTGTCATCTATCCTGTATCTAAGGCCATATGTGAAGCTCAGGCCTAAGTGTTTTCAAGACCAGAAAGGATTGTCTTCTCACTCCTGTGCTGGGACCTCACTTTACAGTCACTAGAAGCTGTAGTGGGCAGTTCTGGGTGTCCTTGCTGTTCATGGTCTTCTTGTCCTGTCCTCTGTTGTCTGAAAGTTGTATACACCAGATTCTTTCCTAGTCTATGACATTGTGCTCTTTCTCCTGTCTGGAATCTCCACCCCTGGATTCCTAGAGAAAAGAGCCCCAGCAGCTATGGCCAGCGGTGGCAAGAAAGTTGGGGCTTGCTCTCTGGTTTTTATGTGGCTGGCCATGAGATCTGTTTATTCTGTCTCCACAAAAATCCTGGAGTCCTAATAAAACCCACCTCACTGATCTCTGAACATGATCTTTGAACATGCTTTCTTGGGGTCTAGGCCACACTTAATTTCTCACAGAATGGATTTCTAGCATCTGGTCTGCCAGAAATGATTCAGGTTCAGGTCTGGCTTTGCCCTCTTTCTGTACCAGTAGTCTAGTCAGTGCCTTGCTGGGGGCTACAGGCATCACAGAGCTTTTACTTGCTCCTCCATACTGGATGAGAATAACAGGAACTTCCTCCCTTTGGGGTCCTTTCCATCTTGCATGCTTCAATTGCTGCCATGAAGTGCCATAAACTAGGTGGCTCTCACAGATTTGTTCCTCGGTCCTAGAAGACAGAAGCATGAGATCAGGTTGTAGGCAGGGTGACCGGGCTGTGAGAGAGAATCTGGCCTATTCCTCCCTATGTGTTTGGCTGCTCTGCTGGCCTTCTGACCTTAGCTGGAGAAGCATCACCTCATCCGTCTCCATCTCCACAGGGTATTCACCATGTGTCTGTGTTCAAGTGTTTCCTCTTGAGGACATGAGTCACATTACATCAGTCTAATGACCTCACTTTAACTTCATTACCTCTGTAAAGACCTTCAAATAAAGTCATATTGTCAGGTACAATTGGTTAAGACTTAAAACTAAGGTTTTTACAGGGATGATTTATGACACGACAATGTCCTTGAATTTAAAGCCCAAAGGACTGCGAAGTCTAACTCTAACCCAGAAATTGAGTCCTAGGTAGAGCAATACATTGTAGGTTACTGCTTGTCTAGAAAGTGCCACGCTAAGGCTCTGCTGACTGGCCAGTCTCAGCTTAACTCTGGTCTGTGGTTATTCTGTAACTTGTCATCTGACCCAGAAAGGTCAAGCGGCACAACCCAGACACCGGCATGTGGTATATCCAAGGCATCTCTGGCGGAGCTGAGGGTCTGCTTGGCTGTAGAGCCCTGATGGTCTCAGTCAGGCTCAGACCTTCTTGTAGACAGTGGCCCCAACCTTTTGACTAGGCTGTCAGGTTGGAGCCTGGGTTTGCATTCAGAAGATCCCAAGAATACTAAGCCATGGTGGCTGTCATGTGCCAGGATTCCCAGAGAGATTAGAGAATTAGGGGCTAGTTAGAGCTAAAATCATTTCATATAGTTGCCACTTCTCAAGACAGAGGCAAGGCTGCAGGACCCTAGAAAGGAAGGGAGTATCAGGATTCTAGGGAGTTAAGTCATTTGTGCTTGGAACAAGGAATTCTTGGATTTTCCTCTAAGTCATCTTTCCAAGGGGTTAGGTAGGAAGAAAGCAGGTGCCTCGCTTGTTTCAAGTGAGCCAGTCATTCATAGACCTCAAGGGGGATCTAAGCTGTCTAGCTGGGCACACTTAGCAGCCACATAACTAGAGATACCCCACTCTCTTCACCCTCCCTAGCCTTGTGAGCTGGTTCTGAGTCAGCCTTACTGAGGGTAGCTCTGGGACAAGGGGTGTGACAAAGGAATGCTCTTCTTTAACCCAGCTTGAGGACTGGTATTTTGGGGCATCTGCTCCTCCTCCCCCAGCATCCAGATCAGGAAGGCTTGCTTCAGAAGGCTCATGTGCAGACTGAGTTGGAGTTCAGAGCTAAGCACTGCCCCTATTGCTAAGAACATAACGTTGAGTTGCTGTGTGTGGCATTGTGCACCTGGGTTTATGGCTCATGGTGGCCAGCTTTGTATATAACTGGAAGCTTCACATGGTTTTAAATATCTCCCTTTGCTCTTAGGTTATTGTTCTCTCTCTCTCCCTTTGTCATCCACGCTTCCTGCAGCCACCCTGCTCTATGTGACATGTTGGCAGTGCCTCTTTCTGGGATGCTGTTAACTTCCGAGCAGAGTTGTTTCCTCTCTCCTGCTTCTGTGGTTCTTCCCACCACTCTTGTCCTTAGACACCTGGCACCTCCAGGCAGCACACATACTTCTGCTTTTTCTCTACCATCTTCATCTAAATGATCCCAGACAGGCTGAGGTTTCCTCTTAAAAAATATTTATTTACTGGTACATTTTCATTTTTTTATAACACTGGATTTCATTGTGGCATTTTCATACACGTACAGAGCATTTTTATCAGATCCATCTCCTCCTTCCTTCCCTTATGCCTCCTTTCTCCTCCCAGTATTCCCTTCCTCTTGTCTGTCTCCTGTTTGTTTTCTGTCTTTTTTTTCTACAGGGAATCAAACTCAGGACTTTGTGCTCGCCAGGCAGGCACTGTTCTGCTGAGCTATATCCCAGGCCCTTACATCTTTTTAAGATTCCCTATATTAGGGCAAACATGCCATACCTGTCTTTGAGTCTGGCTATTTTGTTTAACGTGATCTCAAGTTCCACCCATTTTCCTGCAGGTGACAGTTTCAATCCTTACAACAGTATTACACTGTATATGTACAAATGCCACCTCTTCTATATTCATCCAACAGGCATGTAGGCTCCCTCCATACCTTAGCTGCTATGAGCTGTCCTGCAATAAGCAAGGGTGCAGCTGTCCCTGCAGTGTGCTCACTTTAATTCCTTGGGCATAACCAAAGGGCAGTAATCGCAGGATCACACGACAGTTCTGCCTTTAGGATTTAGAGGAACCTCCACACAGATTTCCATAGTGGCTGTACTAATTTTCCTTCCCACCAATGGTAATGAGTGATTCCCCATCCTTGTCAGCACTTATTGTTCATTGTATTGTTGATAACCATTCTGACCATGATGGAGGTGGAATCTCAATGTAGCTTTGATTTCCACTTCCATACTGGATAAAGATGTTGCATTTCTTTGCTTTTTTTTTTTTTTATGCGGAACCAGGGATTGAACTCAGGTCCTTGTGCTTGCCAGGTAAGCGCTTATTCCACTGAGCCATCTCCCCGGCCCCGCATTTCTTTGCATACGCCTATTGGCCATTTGTATTTCTACACCTCTAACTGAAGTGTTTGGAGCAAGTGGCCAAGATTTTCTCCCATTCTGTAGACTGTCTTCATTCTGTTAATTGCTTTCTTTGCTGTACAGAAGCATTTTAATGTGAGGTTCTCCTTTTGCTCAATTCATTTTTTTTTTTTGTGTGTGTGTATTTGTTTTTATCAGCTGGGATTTAGGGAATGGGATGGAAAATGTCACCTTGGGGCCCGCCCCACTCCTGCCCCCCAGGGCTTTCGCTCAATTCTTGCTACTTCCTAAGCTACTGGAGGTCTACTCAGGAAGTTGCTGCCTATGCCTGCATGCTGAAATGTTTTCCCTAAGATTTTTTTTCTAGAAGTTTCAAAGTTTCATGTCTTATCTTGAGGTATTTCATCCATTGTAAGTTGATTTTTGTATAATATGAGAGATGGGGATCTGGTTTCAAATTTCTATGTGTGGATAACCGGTTCATCCAGCAGCATATGCCAAGGAGGAATGCATGGTTCTGGCTCCTCTGTAAAGAGTCAGATGGCTGGAGCTGTGGAGGTTTGTTTCTGTGTCCTCTATTCTATTCCACCTGTCTAAGCACTTGTTTTTATGCCAGTACAGTGCTGTTTCTGTTACTATGGCTCTGTAGTATAATTTGAAATGAGATATGTGATGCCTCCAGCCTTGTTCTTTCTGTTCAGGACTGCTTTGGCTCTTCTGGGTATTTTTTTTTTTAAACTCTTTTTGAATTTTAGGATTTTTTTTTTCTAATCCTGTAAAGAACACCGTTGGTATTTTGCTGGATTGCATTGAATTTGCAGATCGTTTTTGGTAGTGTTGCCAGTCAGTGGGGTTCTTTGGCCTATTCAGATGCAAATCATGAATTGGCAAAGTCTGCTTGCCAGTAGCCTTGATGCTACCAATTGACTCCAGTTAATGGTTTGCCATTGCCAGCTTCCACTGCTCCGTGCTGGCTTGTGCAAGATGCCACCCATCAGCCCTGCTGGGTTCTGGTCTCTGCCACTGCTGCCCATGGCTGATCAACACTGGCTTGTGCCACACATCATCGGGGGACTCTGCCAGGTGCTGGTCTCTGGAGATCTTTAGGGCTAACAACCCCGAGGGTTTGTTGCTTTTTCTTTTAAGGTGGTTATTCTGTCCATACCATTCAGGCTAAAAGTTCTGAGTAGGTTCACATGACTTTTGGAGCTAAAACTATCTGAGAAATAAATCACAAGCAGGCCAGATCTCTAACAGGAGCTGTGTTCCAGCACAGGGTGGGCCTTCCTAGGCTAGCCTGAGAATGTGAAGGGAGGGCTGCTTATTTTGCAGCTGAAGGCCTGTTATTGTCCAAGTGTAGGCTAGTGCTTGGCTCAAATTTGGACCTACTGATTGGTACAAGTGCAGGCTGGTGATTGGTTCAAGTGGGTGTGGGAGCTCTAGGACAGCCACAGCTGTCATGGCAGCCAGTCAATGAGAGGGCAGAGTGACGCAAATGATTTGACAGCAGCCAAATGATTCTGAAAAATGGAACTGAAATCGGGACATCTTTCCAAGGGTTAGCAGTGTTCATTGCAGTTTACTGGGGCTTGGAGAGAGAGGGAATATTAGTAATGGACATGTAGCCCTCTGTCCCTGCTGTTAGCCACATTAGGGTAATTCCCTATCCCCACTTCAGGAGGTGGGAGCCCTCTCTGGGGTGGGAGGGCCACCACGGCTGACAGTAGAGCCGTCCAGAGGACACCAAGGCAAGAGGTGAGCTGGGCCAGTTCACCTGGGTGGGGATGCAGTGGAGGGAAGAAGCAGCCCCTGATTAAACCACTCTCCTCTCTGGCTGGCACAGGACAAAGGAGAGAGTCACGCACGTCTCATTTGTATCACTATAGCCATTTTAACAACGCTCTGCTGAACACGGGAGGACTTTCCATCTTGTACTGTCTCCTTTAATTCCTTCCTTTCTTCAGTGCTCAGTAATTTTCATTCTAGCAATATCTCACATCCTTGGTTACGTTGAGTCTTAGGTTTTAAAAATTTATTGTGAATGGAATTCTGATTTCTTTCTCAGCGAGATCATTATTGGCTTTTTTTTTTTAAAGGTATTTTTCATGTTGAGTTTGGCATCCTGGTACTTTGTTGAACTTACCAGGCCTAGAAGTCTTTTGGTAGCATCTTTAGGGTCTGTAAGTATATGATCAGAATGCCTAAACATAAGAGTGATTTGGCTTCTATTTCTTTTTTTAATTAAATTTTTTTCTAATGTGTTTGGTACAAGGGTCTCATTATGCAGCTTGGACTCATAGTAATCCTCCTGTTTTCAGCCTCCCCAGTGCTGGGATTACAGCTGTGCACCACCACGCCGGGACTTGATGGCTGGCTCAGCATGCCCAGGGGTGGGGCCGGTGCAGCATGTGGTATGGGGGATTGAACCCTGGTCTCTGTGCTTGCCTAAGCAGATACTTAGTTCACTGAGCTATCTTGCTGGCCTTTGACTTGTATTTCTGTCCGTTTTCTTTCTCTTGATTAATCACTCTGGTTAGAACGTCAAGTACCACCTGAAGCAGGTGAAGGGGCCAGGGGTTCGATCCCTGGGATGCTGAGATGGCAACTGAGACTGGGTGTGGTGGTGTACACCTGTAATCCTAGCTCTTGGGAGGCTGTAAACAGGTGGATCACTATGAGTCTGATCTAGTAGTGAGAACCTGATTATCCTGTAGACCCTTCCATAAAATACAAAAAAAAAAAAAAAAGAACATCAAGTTATCATTGGTGAGGGTAGATATGGACACACCCCACTGAGTGTGATGTCAGCTGTGGGTTTGACATATTGAGCCTTCATTGTGTGGAGGTCTGGTCTTGATAAGATATAGGAAATTTGACTTGTTTGTGTTTGTGACTGGTTTTGTGCCCTACAGTATGATCGGCCCTGGGGAAGTCCCATGAGCCACTGGGGCTCTGGTTCTCAATGTCTTCACCTCAGCCTAGCCTGAGCCACCTATCCCAGGCTTGTACTAGACTGTCACTCACAAAGCCTTGTCTCTGCTCAGCTCTGCTCAGCTCAGATCAACTGTAGATTTCCTCTTGATTGGGTTGGCATGTTCCCAGCTGTCCTCTTCCTGACCACGTGTCCTATATTCTTGGACCCAGTATTTTATGAAATCCTGCATCAGTTCATCCTGAAGTCATGTTGTGTACAGTTGCTCTCGGTTCCTTGTCTCACTGTAATTGTGACCTTTTTCCAGATCCAGATGTATGAGTTTCTCAGCTCAGACTCTCATGATTGCTGAGGAACTGTGGCCCTCCTTTGTATGACTAGAATGCGGGAAGCCTAAAGAACAGGCCAGCTGTGGAAAGTGCCACCTCACTACTCTTCCCTCTGCAACCCAAAACCTCAGGCTGAGGTCCGTGAGAATGAGCGCAGTTCTGCAGCTGGGAGCTGTCGACTGAACAGGATGGACTTAGCAGGAGGGCACGTCAGTGACAGACTCCTTCCTGCCTCCCCGACCTACTGTACACCGGCTGGGAGGCACTGCCCTGCTCTCCCCCTGTGGAGGACTGGCAGGGGTCTTTGTCCTTTGCCTGTGTCCCAGCCTGCTGTCCTCATGCTGGGGGTCCCTGAAGCCCACAACCTACTCTGTGCTATGGGTCCACGTAAGCTACTTTTGTCTTGTTTTTCTCAAATTCTGGCTCAGAGAGCTCTGGGGACATTGGACTGGTTTGGGACTGTTCTGTCTCAGCATGGCCCCTTATAACCAACCTGCTACTTCTTGTTTAGGTTGGTGTGACTGTCCTTGGTTCAGTCCGGAAAGGGTTCCCTAACAATATCAAGTCTGAGTTTCTTCGTGCTCCCTGGCTGAGTCCCTGGGGCGGGTGGGTCCTTACCCTGGGTCTGATCTAGCACTGTTGGCTTTACCATCTACCACTGCATAAGTAAAAGGACACTGTCATTCTTCTTTCTTCTAGTCACATGGAACTTTCTTTCCATGTGTCCTTGTGATGTCATCCAAGGATCTTTTTCTAGTGACAATGATCACTATCCCAAGAATAACAGATGACTGTTCCTATACTGGAAACATCTTTATCATATGACAAACATGGATATTTCAAGAATTCACTGGTGATCGTAGCCTTTTCAATAATGAGTATGAACTATTAGCATGAAAAAAAAATGATACTACCACTCCTATGGAATGCTCCATACCACATCTGCCCTAAGTCTAGTTCATACATGTACCACCTTAAGCTCTTAGCACAGCTCTGTGCTTGCATGTATGTGCTAGCTATATGCATTCCCCGAGAGTGGCCAGGTGGTGTGTCAATCCATGATCTTGGTTTTGGCCTTCGTGATAGCATAAATATGCTTGTAGAAATCTTCCTGTTTCTATCTTACCAATTTCAATGTCCCTGACCAGAAGGAGGGCCATGAAATTGCCCATCAGCCTCCCTCATGACTAACTCCTGGGATTCAGTGGTTAGGTGCCAAAGCATTCTCTCCAGATCTTTTTTTTTTTTTTTTTTTTTTTTTTTTTTTTTTTTTTTTTTTTGTGGAACCAAAGATTGAACTCAGGCCCCTCTCCAGATTTTTTCATAACCTCTCTTCCTTAGCTGCTGGGCTTGACTCTTCCCTTGTGAAGAGTGAATGTCTCCAGCTGGTGACTGTAAAACAGAATGTGGGCATTGTCGCTGCTTATGCTCTGGTTCCTCACTTCTGCTTACTTCCTGGCCTCCTGCCCGGCTGCCTCTCTTAGTGCAATACCTGTTTTTATTACCCTCTACCTGTGATCTCAGTTGCCTGCAGCTGAGAGCAAAGATGGTAGCCACAGCCATTCTGGCCAAGATTATCAGTGGCCACATCCTGGTTCTATGCTTCCTTGAGCCCTAGCCCCAGCTTTCCCCGGGAAAGTCTTGCATCCTGCTGAGGCCCCTCTCCTTTAGACCTTTGAACATAGGATCTTGTGTACTCTTCTACTTGGGGTCCAAGACTTCATGTAAATTATTTTCCACATACAAACAATGGAGCCCTGGCCTTGGCTGGAAAGGCTGTGGCATAAGGTGCTTGGATTGTTCTTCTGGCTGATAGGGGTGACACAACCTTTCTACTTGCCGGCTCTGTCATCTCCTGTCCCCAGTGACTGCATCTTGTCTGCACATTCCTCTCTAGTACAAGCTTGTCTCTAGCTTGGCTTCCCCTGAAGTTAGCTCACAGATCTGTCGGGGCCACTAGAAGGTAGTGGCCTGGAGGTCAGGTGTTCTTCTCTGATGTCTGTTGACTTTGATTGCTAGTTCTTTAAGTCAACATTTGGCTTAGTTTCCTGGCTTTGTGGAACTAGAGACTTGTACATATGGCTCTTCTCCCTTGGGCTGTCCAGCAGCAGAGCCAGGAGGCTTCTGACTTGATAGGTTGTCTGCACAGGGGAGCAGGTCTCTCAGACTGCATGGGAGGCAAAAGACTCAGGCTGGAAGATGAAGGCTACTGCCGAGTCACAGTGCCCAGTCACCTGTCATAGCAGTGTTGAACTTCCCAGTGGCTGAGTCAGATCCGGGGTGTTTTCCCTCAGATCCGGCTTCAGTGTCTGAGGTAATGGCACCATGGGGATCCTGGATCAGGCTACAGTAGGAAGAAAAGATAAGAGCAGGGGCCGTGCTTTGGTCCCTTTGCACAGAGCGCAAAGGCTGCTGTGGTGGGAGCTGGCTTTGACCCTTAGAGGGCACTCATGCAGACTGAGGAAGCAAAGAGGGTTAGTTGTAACAAATAAGCCCTCAGGGACTTGAGCTCCTGAGGCACAGCGAGACTCACAGCTGAGAACTAGGGTTCTTGGGTGTTATACTTAGAGGGACCTTGTGTGCAGATGGGCACAGAGTCTCCTTCTCATCTGGGGCAGGCTTAGTCCTGAAATGTAGGATTCCTGTTCCTGGATGGCTTCTGTAAGCTTGGATGTTCAGTCTCCTGACTGGCCCAGCTAAGTCCAACTGTGAGTCAGTGCTGAGCCAGTATGTGGGGGTCAGTCCAGAAGGGGTGGAGCTTTGATTCTGAGAAACCCTTGTCATATAGGTCAAGAGGCAGGCCTCTCTGTCCTAGCAGCTCTACTCTGTCTACATGGCCATGTGAGTGGCAGGTGGCTGCCCTGCCGTGTGGCGTAGCACTTTGAAGCCAGGTAAATTGTTCATCAGATGGCTCGCCTTTCAGATGGATTTGGTTGCTGCATCTTGGCATCCCTCTGTCTTTTATGTCCTGACACCTGGAAGATACCTGGAATTTTCCCCCGAATGCTTCATGTATCCCACAGCTGGAGGCTTGAGCTTGCATCTGTCAAGCTAATGTTAATATTCCATGCTGCATCACGTGAGAAGATGCCATTAGTGGTGCTAATGTAATCCAGTAACAACAGTAGCTGTCTGATTTCTCTTTCTATATCATGTGATCAGGAAGAAATTCAGTGTGTCACTTTGGCCTTAGCTGAGTGAGTGGAGGTGGGACAGTAACTACATCTCTTCCTATTGATTGACGGGCCTTGCCTAGATATGGGTCACCTTCTTGCCTCTCCTGAATGAGCAGGAGCCATTTCATGTGATGATTCCCTCGTTCTGAGTAGGAGTTTGCGCCGGCCCCCTCCTGTCAGAGGCCTGTTAGAGACCCACCCCCGGGAGAGACCTACCTCCTGTCAAAGACCCTAGCTGACACACAGTAGCTTCTCTATTAAGAGGATCTTTAGTGGTTCCTACACTTCTGATCTCACTGAGATTCCTGTTAGTGCTAGCCTGGGGAAGACAGCTGCTCTGAAATCAGTGGGTGCTTCTAGCTGACTGTGTGCTCCACACCTTATAAATGTGGGAAATCCACCCTGAAGCACTACTTGAGCAATGGACAATGCAGGGATTGGGAGGAAGAACTGTCTCCCAGATGGAGGAGGATGTGTGGCTACTGCAGACTGATTTGTATGTCACCTTGACCTGTGGGAAATCAACTCTTAAAGGGAGTTTTCTGGGATCCTCTACAGACCTGCTGTGGCTTGGGCCTGTGGTATCTGTGGGCTCTGAGGCTGGGCCTCAGGACTGACACCTCCAGAGCTGTAGCCTCTGTCTGGGAGGCTGCAGGGAGGCAGACACCTCTCCTGGACAAGGTGGGCTTAGCATACTTTGGTGGACTTTGGCCTGACATGGCCTTATCCCTGAGCCCACAGGCAGAACTTGCTTTTTAAGAACAAAGGCTGTTCTGGAAGTCAGCCCCAGAATGTCCTCTTGTGCTGTTACGTCTAACATTTGGGCTGGCAGGTGGAAGTTGCCACGCATAGGAGGCCATTTTTGCCCCAGTGGTTCTTCTGTCTCTTAAGAGGTTGCTGCAGCCAGTGATGGCACCCGGGGGCCGGGGCTCTGGGCATCTCAGGTCCTGGCCTGCTCAGTGCTGGGGATGGAGATTTGTCTTCATGGCTGTGCTTCCAGGTCTCTGAACCTGTCAGAGGTCTTTCTTCCTGGAAACCATGGAGACCAGCACAGTGGTGGCTGCTGGTGTCTGCCTCGCCTCTCTCTCCTGCGTGCTAAGGCCTCTACCATTGCTCACAACCCAGGGCGTGAGGCCGCTGAGTCTGTCTAGGCCACACTTGCTCTCGGCTTCCTTCCGGCTCTGTGCGCCCTGTTCTGGACTCAGGGGTCTATGTGATTGGAGCTTGTTTCATGACTATTTCTTGGCTGGGTGTGACTCAGTCACTTAAGGGTTTTTATTTTCCTGACTCTGAAATCCTCTTAAAAACTGGCAGCCTCAAAAATTGCTCTATTTTTTGTTTTTTGGGTTTTTTTTGGGGGGGGTCTAGAAAGACCTGGGGTGTCTGTCATATGCGAGCTAAGTATGTACATACAATGCAATCTAAAAAGGTAGATTTCCGACTTGAGGGAGACTCCTGGGGGACCTCCTGCTGTAATGACGCCATCGAGATAGTGGATGTTGGCTCTGCCGTAGCTTGGAGTATGAAAAGAGTTAGTACTTGCCTTTAGAGAGCTCAGTCCAGTGAGTGACACAATTCAGCTGGTGGATGACAGTCTTGGGCTATGACAGAGGCACATGCAAGGCCTCAGATTTGCCTGAGAGGCTTCCCAAGGCAGTTCTGCCTTAGAACTGAGACTCAGAGTTGCCTGATTGCCCAGGAAAGAGCAGCTCCCAGGGAGCACTGTTTGCTGAGAGTCTTGGCCTGCGGGGAGGGTTGGGCTGCGCTCCCTGCGGGGCCTCCAGGCCCACAGTGCTGGGGCTGGGGATTGCAAGGGCCATGCTGCCTACCCCAAGTGGTGGAGCCTGGTGCTGGGTGTCCAGCTAGCTTACCCACAGGGACACAGGGTCACACATTTTTTGTTGGAAGTGTGTTGTATGTAGCAATGGGCATTCAGAGGAGACACGTGGCCTCGGTCCCCTCTCTTCAGCCTGTCTGCTTTTCCCTCTTCTCCCCCACCAGCATCTCCTGAACTTGCTGGATGCCAACACCAGGCCAACCCCTGCCTGCTTCAAGCGCTCCGGTCCTGGGATCACCCCTCCAGTCCTCTCCCTGTGGTCTATTATCTTTATCCCAGGGCACACCCCGACTCCCTGCCACCCCAAGGCATGGCTCCAGGGACCCTTTTGCTCTTTTCTTCCACATGCCTCCTCTTTGGCAGCCCCCTCTGTCCACGGCGTCCTTCTGTCCGTGGCTGGTGTCCGAGCTCCTGACTGCATCCTGCCTGTTGCCTCTCCAGCCTTCTTTGCTGTGTCTGCTGCCTCTCAGGATGCTCTGGTCTTAGCCATAATGGCTCCTGTGCTGGGAGCACCTGTCCTGTGGTGGCCTGGGGATCAGGAATCCTCTTAGGGAAACATGCTCTGGTTTCATGGGCATCCAGTCATGCTCATGGGAAATTTCCTGGGCTCACATAAGAACTGTCCTCTGTACCAATGTCAGAGACTCCCTACATTTGCAGAGAAACAAAGCAGTGTCTAGTGACCTAGGCAGCCCCTGGTCCCTGACAGACAGCCTCTTGATTGAGCTGACCAGAGGGGACCAAGGCCATGGGGGAGCTGTGTATGGTAGCTGCTCTTGGCTAGGGATCTGAGGTGTACTTATTGTACTGTGTAAGAAGGAAAGAACAGATGGACAGCCCTGTACCCACAGTATGTACTGGGACCTTCAAGTCTTGTACCTGCTCTCCTTTCCATGTCCTGAAAGGGAGGGTGATAATCTTGGGTATATAACAAAGGGGCTGGGAGCCCAGGGGCTGCTAAGCATGGCTCTGTGTCCAGAGAGAAGCTGATTTGCCTACAGCCTTCTAGGCAGGTGTCCCCATGACAAGTATAGTAGGTCTGTAGAGCTCTGGGGTATCTGAAGTCTTACTTATAACCCTAGCTTCAGATGCTGAAATAACAGGAGCAGAGGGTGTCAGCTGGGTGTAGGTGATAAGCACAAGAGGGGATGGCAAGGGACCTAGATCTTGGGGCATCTGACTGGCTGGATCTGGGCAGCATTTCTGAGGATGGAGAAAATTGGGAAGGGAGGGAAGGAGAGACGAAGCCAGCGGTACCAGATGGTTGGTACTGTAAGTTCTAAGGTCGCTAGCTGGCTCTAAGCTCTGGCATGGCAAGAAACAGAATGCAAGATTGACATAAATCATGATTGCTGGGATGAAACTAGCTCCAGGACCTTTAGCCAGAGGGTTTGTGGGTAAGATGAGGACAGTTAGTCTGACAGCTCACGACCCCTGGCGCTGAAACCTGCTAATCACTGTCCTTGGTGACAATTGTACTTCTAAGCACTGTGGTAAAATAGACAGGCTCCTAGGACCAGACCCTCAGCTGAGCAGAAACCTTAAGCTGCCTCCCCGGGCCACTGTGGACTCCTCCCCACCTTGGGACTGGCCTGTGTCTCGTGAAGTCCTGGCAGTGGGCCTGGGCTGGGTCCTACTTAGCTTGGACAACTTTCATCTTCAGCTTGACCCAACGTCCAGTAGTTACACTTGAAATTCGGCAACACCTTCACTTCTGCCTCAGCTTGAGGATCCCGGAGAAATGGGAAGCTCGTGGGAGGCTGATAGCTAGAGCAAGGGAAAGCAACTATGCGCCGCAGCTGGGCCCGAGTTGCAGACCAGGCTGCTGGAGGCTTTCCTGTCCCCAACTCCATATTCCAATGCCAAGCATGATGAGGTGAATGGATCTGGCCTTATACTTTGGTGGCTAGGAGAGACCACTAAGAGTTCTCTAGGAGTGTTGTCAAAGGTGCTTCAAGACAACAGTGTACCTCTATTTGCATCAGAACTTGGGTTTGGGATGGAGCTGGATGGAAGCCAGAGACTACTGGGGTTTGATGGAGGCCTCTGTTCTACCAGCAGACCCCAGGGGGCCACAGAGGAGGACTTTACTCAGTGGTGGCCCTATGACTGCTCACCATCACCTCAAGACATGGAGTATAACGTGGTAGAGTCCGCTGGGCAGCTAGGAGACCTCAGCGGCTGTGGGGCTGCCACAGAACTCGTGTCACTCCTGCTCGTCTCTTCCCCAGAGCACCACTTTCCTGCAAGCAGGTTGCCTTGTCCCTCCATGGAGGCTATGGGTGGGAGGGGAGTAGAGGCCCAAGGAACTGAGGAACAAGAGTCGGCATAAGCGTCTGCGTCCAGTCTGGTCAGGCCAGCCCACAGGAAGCTAAGGGTATTCAGCACCAAATAGGCTCGCTGAGATGACGGGCTGCCTCTTCTCTGAGAACTGGCGGGCCTGTGTGGATTCGTGTTTGCGTTACACTGCATGGCCCCTGTGCCCTCAAGACTCTGAAGTTGGGTCACATAGACCATAAACCTGGAGTTGAAGTAAGACGTCAGCCTCAGGGCCCCTGATTCATGCTCCTCAGAAGTGGCTTCTCCCTTTCTCTGACTCTGTTCCCCATATTTTTGTGATAGCTCATGGCTGTTATCAAGGTAAAAAGTCCCTTATCCAGTGGGCCTTGGGTCTCTGCCCACACTGGGTTGGTGGGCTCTGGCTTGTGCAGTCCTGTCCTGTCTCTGGGAGGCTCCAGGGGCACCCAGCATCCCTCTCGGGGTGGCTGGGTCAGCAGCTAGAATCCTTGTCTCCACAGTGCTGTCTCCACATTGGAGTCAATGCTGGAAAGCTTCAGCACCCATGTCCCCACAATGAGGGGCCGACTGTACCCAGGAGCAGCTCCTCTGACCCTTGTCTTACCTCTGTCCCAGAGATTCTGGTGGAGGTAGAAGAGAGACATCTGGGGAGAGGTAAGTAGGAGAGATATCCAAGTTGGCACGTGCTGGGCCCGAGCCAGCACCAGGCTCCAAAACATCACAAGCATGTGTGTCTGTGGTGGGCAGATGGGAGTCTAGGCATGATGTGTCCCTGTTCCTGTCCACAGAGACGCTCCTGGAGGCCATGAGGTCTCACGCAGTGCGAGCCCCGAAGCCATCCTGCTGCGGCTATGGCTGGAGAAGAAGACTTCTCTGGGAGGATCTGGAAGGGGGAGAGCTGGGACAGGAGTAGGGGACAATGTGTTGCAGACCCCTGACCCTGGATGAGCCTGGAGGCCTGTAGCTGAGCTCTGTGGTCACAAAAGACAAGGGTGAGGGGCTGAATGAGGCAGTTAGGGCTCCCAGTGTGAGCCTAATGAATATGTGAAGGACGCTTTCTCCCCACCTCCCTAGATTTTGGTACAGAACACTGACCTGGTGGTGTGATCTTGCAGCTCATCCTTGGCCTGGACACTGCCCTCCTCCTGGTGGCTGGGGTTTGGCATTAGGGATACTTTCTCGGGGGCTCTGAGTGCGGGCATTCCCTAGAGCTACAAATGCCTCAGAGTGGCCGGAGAGTGGGTTGGGGCTTTTCCTTTGCCATGGTGAAAGAAGCCTCAGGGACCCCTTCCAGCATGAGCAAGCAAGAGCCAAATGCAGGGAAGTCAGGGATACATAGATGAACCCAGCAGAGCCGGTCCCCTTGGGGTACCTGGCGTCAGAGATCCTCTGTCCATGTTTCAACAGTCTTTATTCTAAGACTACTGGGAGTAGCATGTCTGGCAGTTATGGCATCTGAAGTCCAGACAACCCCTTTCGCAATCTCTAGCAGGCTCCATTGCTTAGACAAGCATGCCCCACACTTGGAAGAAAAACTAATGAGGCGGAGGATCCCGGATTTGTGGAGAAGTCTCGTCACTGCTAACTGTGACAGCTGCAGTGAGACCAAGCTTCAAGCACCGTTGGAAATGACTACCTGGGTCCCACCACCGTGATAGCATTTAATGCTCAATGCTGGGCCGAGGTGTCCTCACCAGACAGGTCCATGCAGAGATGTCAGAGATTTTGATTTTAGCTCTCCTGGAAATTCCGCGTGCTGCCTCGGCCTGTCACACATTCTTTTTTCTGCTTAAATTGGCAAGACTGTTTCTATTGCCTGTGACCAAGAACCCAAGCAGTTAGCCGCACTGGCTCTAGAAGAGTATGCTTTTAGGAAAATGAGATTGGCGTGCTGGCCTGGCTGGAGCCGAAGGCGTGTGGCAATCCAGCTGGTGAAGATTTGAGATCCTCATGGCATGGGGAAACAAAACAAACATGCACAGAGGATGAAACGTCCAGCAGGCACTCTGGCTCAGGCTCAGGTGTGCCAGAACTTTCATGAGGTCTTTTGGCATGAGCAGGCCGCTCCAAGCCTTGTCTGCATGGTCAAATCGGGACAGAACCCTGCATCTGCAGGTTAGAACCACAGCACCTGCTCTAGGTTTTGAAGACAGCATGTGCCACTGTTGCTCCACCTTCTTCAGTGATGACTTTAGAGGCTAACAGCTCCTGATGGCTCAGCAAGGCGAGATGCGAGCTAGGACAGGAGAGAGCTGTGCGGCAGCTTTGCTGTTCAGCTCCTGAGTCCCAGCAGGCCCGGGAGTCTATAGCAGGCTGTGGCGCTGCTGGAACTCCCTGCGAGCCCTCCTGGGAGACCCTCTGGGGAGGAGCTATGGTTGGGGACAAAGCCAGGCTGCCTTCTGCAGAGAACTGTTTTTGAAAGTGCTGCTTGGTTTGCTATTTGTTCATGGTAGGAAAGTGAACCCAGCCTGGGTGAATCGAGGGTTAGCTAATGCAACCAGCTGCCTCTGGATGCACCTGGTGGAGTCCTGTGATATTACAAAAGCAGCTTTATGAGCACCTGTACATTGTCTGAGAAGTTGTTCAACACACTGTGCCTGTCACATTGCACCCTGTCCCTTCGCCTTTCCCCATGACACACTGAGGAAAATCTAGAGACTGCGCATCTTCCTAGACAACACTGGAGTATCCTCAGGACCATGACTGCTTGGCATCCTTAGCTCTGCTTAAGATAAACTCTTAGGGACCAGAGGGCTTGGGAGGGGAGGCCTGCTCAAAGGGCAGAGCTCTGGGCAAGTCACTTTGTCTGCCTCGAAGGACGCATGGTCTAAAATGAAGACCTACACACATCTGTGGTCAGAGGATAAAGATGTGACTGGTGGGACATGGATTTGGAGGGAGTATGATTCCGAGATTAGGGACAGAATCTCGGGGTAGGAGTGTGCCCAGGGAGGTCTTAGGATGAGGGTGTGATTGTTCTCACAGGTACCGCCCTGGAGGAGATGCTAACTTAGCTGAACAAGGTGATTTAAAGGATTCCGTGAACAAAGTGCTTGTCCTCAGGGACAAGGACTGAGGCCACATATAGGATCCATCACTTGGCCTTCTTATAAAGGCTGAGCTGATGGCTGCTGAGATGCCAGCTTGCTGGCTACAGTGATGCTGGGCCTGGCTGGAGCACCTTGCTTCTCGCAGGCTGCCAGCTACCTGACGGTGAATTCTTTACCTGGACTCTGTGATTCAGCGGGAGGGGGTGGGTCCCTTGCCATTCCTGCAACAGCTTCTGACTTGAATTTACACCCTCCCTGCCTCCCAGGCTTGTTTGAAAGCACTGCCCTCTCCAGGAGAGCCAGGCAACATTCAAGTTCACTGGCCCTGTATAGTGTCACAGCTGACAAAGGACTTCCTTTCTCTGCAGTTGGATCCATAGGTTGGAGGCCACGGAGTCCTCCAGGGTCATCTTTTGGAAGGAGAAGCTTGACTCAATGGCTGGAAGAGCTGTGAAGCCTCCACCTTGGTGCCACCCTAAGTCCCTTTCTCAGGGAGCCAGGACAACTGTCCTAGAGGATGCGGCAAGGGTGCCCAGCCAGCGCCTGCTGCCATAGCCAGACTGCTTGCGTCCAGACACCAGCAATGGAAACTTAGACAACACCTCCCATTGCCACCACAGAGGCCTTGCTCATTAACTTGATTTCTGTTCCTGGGTTCTGCCAGCCCAGAGGCTTAGTGATTTAAGGAGGAATGTGTCTGCTGTCGGCTATAACCCCATCACTAAAGTCAAGGTGGAGACAGCCTCTGGTTGTCTTCCTCTGTGACTCTGAACAGTGAAAGGTACTTAAAGTGGGGTAATGTCAGACCAGGGCAACAGAGGCAGAGGAAGCAAAGACAAGGGCTCACTGGCAAATGTCCCAACATATGCGGCAGGTTAGCAACAGCGCTACCTACCCAAGGTGTCTGCCTGGGATGAGGGCTTGGACTCTTCCATTGGCTAAACTGGAAGTTTAGATAATAAAAGAAACATCCATGGCCTTGTAATCATTATAATTAAAGGTTTCCATGCTCTGCATTTGTCTTCCTTCTAATTAGTGTTTATCTCTACACAGGGTAAGGATGGGGGTGATCTGTATAAGGATGTGGGTCCACAGGGCAGAGCTAACAGCAAGATAGATGGAGAGACTGAACCTAGAGCTCTCCCTGGCAGGACCACTGGGTTCAGCATGCTTTCATCCTGCATAAAACCTGCCATGACTTCCGTGAAGCCGCTGCTGCTCTGGCCCCTGATCCTTCTGTGCCTGGTACCTTACCAAGAGAAGGGAGGAGTCTGGTCCTCCTCTTTGCCTTGCAGCCCTCTGTCTGGGGGTCCTGGGGGCTGTGGCAGCATGGGCAGGAGGCACCCAGAACCACTGGCCACAGAACCTCAGACACCAAACTCGCCCTGCTCACTCTAGCGGTAGGTGCTTTGCCCGTTCCCTGTCATTGATGTCACTGATGACCTCAAGTTCCCTGATTGAACTTAACAGTCATTGTGTGAATCTGATGCACCAGGTGGGGTAAAGGCTGGAGAGAAAAATTGAATAAGACCATTCTTCTCAGAGTCCCAGGCAGGGGACTCATCTATAAAGTCTCTATCTACGCTGCGCCTTGTGTCTCTTCCAGATCGCTGCAAGAGCTTCTTAATTGCTCTCCGGGCTTCCATTCCAGTTCCCTTCCCATCCATTCTCCATATTTCAAGTGCAATTGCTCTGAGCACACACCAGTGTGGTTTTCTCTGACAGCCCACGGCTCCTAGTAGAAATTCAGATGTTCTGTTCGGCACAGCCCTGGTTGTCTCTGTGCTTCCAGAAATAGCTGTCTCACACTTTCATGCCTTCTGAGGCTGTTTCCTGTGCCTAGAACTCCAGGGTGTCAAGGAGGCAGGCAGGACAACAGAGCTTGGCATGTGCTGGGCACAGTATGGGCAATGTAATCCCCTCCTGCAGGATGAGCAGTGGACCCTGCTGAGTGGCAGCTGTCCTGTGGAGAGGGTACTGCAGAAGAAGGTGCTGGATAGTTCTGAAGCCAGATATGGATAGCTGGCCAGGCATGGCATCCCAGGCAGTGGCACAGACATATAGAGTGTAGTGGATTTCTAACAGGTGGTCAACTTATTACACCGAGTCGAATTAAATTACAGTGGTGCTGGGTGTGGGAGGCCCACCTGAAGGTTGTCGTCAGCAGCATAAAAGGCAGAACTGGAGAAGCTGCAGGAATACTGTTAGGGATGCTGTTCCCAGAAGCTGTTGGAAGCTACTAGTGCTCTTGGGCTGTTCTCCTGGGACCTTGTCATGCCGGCTTTCCCGATGAACTTTGGAGGAGCTTTGATCTTCATCTTGAGCATTGAATCCTGGCACCAGAGGGAAAGAAAGTGCGCTGCTCAGCCTCATGAAGCTTGTTGCATTGGCTTTCCTGATGGGAACTCGGCTTTCCTCATCGCTGGAGGAGCTCAGGACCTCACTGTTGCTGAGGACGACTGTGGCTTTTGGGGGAGCTCCGGTGCTTACCTTGAGCATTGCTTCCTGGGTCCAGGGCAGATCCCTCAGCCTGCTAGCACAGATCCTTCATCCCACTGGCATAGACTTCCTACCTTCCACCTCTGACCTTTGGGCCTTTCCAGCACAGATCCATGAAGTAGAATCCAGGACCTCAGCTGGATACTTTAATATTTAGTGTGTGCATAGATGTCTTGCATTTGTTGTATATGATTCTTGGGTGATTCCTTATAAACTAATATTACAAAATGTGTCCTATATTACATTGTTTGTCTTGCAAAAACCCCAAATTATGACACAGAGGCAGGGAGATGTGCCATTGGATGGCTTCCCCAGCTGTGAGGTACCCCACATTGTGGCCAGAGTGCAGAACATGCGTAAGGAACACCCTGTTGCTGCAATGAATAAATTACTTCAGCGTTAGTGGCTTAAAATAATAGCACATGGCTTTATGATTTTGGAGGCTAGACATCTCAGCTAGGTCTCACTTGGACTAAAATGAAGGTGTTGGCAGGGCTCTTGTCCTTCATGGAGTGCCTGGGGTGGGGGGGGGGGCGTTTCCTCAGTGTCAGTGTGGGGAGACCATGTGTAGCCGTGGCTCCTCCCTCTCTCGGGAGCTGGGACTGGCAGGTCCTATCTTCTGCACATCACTCCAGTGCTGCCTCCTGCAGTGTTCGGTTCTCACTCCCTCACTTGGGAGGACTCTGGGATTCCCCTGGGTTCACCTAGTCAATCAGAATGATCAGCCTATATAGGGTCCTTGGTCACATCTGCAAAGTCTATTTCACCAGGTGGGGTAACCCCATCCCAGAGCCTGGGGTTTAGGATGTGACTCTCTAGGAGAATTGTTGTTCTACCAGCTGAAGGGAAATGAGTGGCAGGAACCTCAGGATTATGGGAGCAGGTCTAGGCCAAAGCTCTGGGAAAAAGGAGACTAGCCATGTCCCACCACATCCTTCTCGGCCAGTCAGACTCGGCTTGGAGGAGACACCCAGGACAAGCTTGCAAAGGGAACAAATGCAGGGTGAGCCTGGCTTGCAGCCAGGAGGGGGACAGCCTGGGGATGAGCTGGGACAGCAGTGGCAGGAGGGGGACCCTCCCAGGAGAGAACAGCTGAGCCCCCTCTCCACTCAGTGCAGGTTAAGACAAGTCTATTACTGTTTCCTTGTCACTCTGTCACCCATCTAATGGCCGTCGATAGTACTTGAATGAGAATTGATGGGGAGATGGATTTAATTAACCCCTGTGTCAGCAGCGGCCGGGCTACCGGTTTGTGTGTTAATAGAGTGGCTGCTGGGCCTCTCTGGGGCTTTGCTGGGAGCCTGAGGCCAGTGGAACAATTCTGTTCATCAGTGGAGGCTCTGTGGCCGAAGGAGGCAGGCAGGGCTCTGCCCAGATCACCACTCTCTTCCACCCGGGCCTGGCAACTACCTTGTTGGTCAGGACTGGCTGCCCGGCTGGGTAGAGCAGAGATGAGGGCTCAGAGCATGAGCACCCTGCTGGCTCAGCCTGGGCCTAAGGTCCCCAAGGGCAGCCTCCCCAGTGCCCACACAATCTGTGTTCAGCATGCCTGGCTCTTCTCCGCTCTGCCCACCACCCATGTGCCCAGCCTGCCCTGGCTGCCTGTCTTTACCTTACCTTTGCCCTATTTCCTGCTGTGCTGCCCCTTGGGTGTCAACCTCACCCCTCAGCCACACTCAACTGAGTGCCCCTGGGAGCTGCTTGCCTAAGCCTAGAAACGTGTGCTTGGTTGATGTTAGGACCCTGTCCCTTGGACCTAGTACCCCCACAGTACATACCTGTCTACTCCTAATGTGGCAAGGACAGGGCTTTGAAGGGAGAACCCATGCCTCAGACTGCTGCTGGTGAGGAAGTGTCCACCTCCACAGGGAGACGTCTGTGTCAGCTTTGGTATGCGCTTAAGGACTGGCAGCTGAAGCTGGCAATGGTGGCACACGCATGCAGTCTCAGCATCTTGTAAGCTGGGCAGGAGGGCTGCAGTGAGCTCGAAGCCAGTCTGAACTACATAGTGAGACTATTTCTTGAAAAATAAAACAAAAACCCAAAATACAGAGAGAGAGAGAGAGAGAGAGAGAGAGAGAGAGAGAGAGAGAGAGAGAGGATGCTCCTGCTCAGGCTCTCCTTTTCACCCATCCCTGGCCCGGGGCTCGCTCTAGGCGGAGAGACACAGGGCTCCGCACTCAGTGCTTCCCAGCAGTGCTGGGCTCAGTGTGGGTGCGCAGGCCGGAGGCAGATGTGCAGCAGCATCCACAGCGTCAGCGCCCAGCACCCGTCTGGCAGGCTCTGTCCCTGCTTCACACCTTCGCTGCCTCTCATTTTCAGCTCTGATTGGTTTTCTTGTTTTAACACATACCCCAGGCCCATCTTTGACCCCAGTGATGGATTCCGCCTCTCCCTGGGACTCCGGCTGCCAAGCTTGCCTTAAGCGACTGGGGGTGGGGGAGGGAGGCTCAGGGGTGCAAATTACCCCACGTGTTCAGGACTTGGGCATGGGGGATACCCTTCCAGACTCTAGAGGCAGCTCATGGAGAGCAGGTCCCATCACAGTGGGGACTGTCAGGGTTTGTCCAGAAAGTGGGTTTCTGTCTGTACAGGAAGATGGGGGGCTGTACAGGAAGATGGAGGGCTGCAGATTGTTCATCTCTGAGATTTGGAGAGCCTGAATCCTGAGACAAAAAGAACGCTGATTCCCCTCCATGGCTCTGGTTGTGCCTGCTGCTGACTTAGCACACAGACCCCCTGCTCTGCTAGCTCTGGAGGGCAGGGGGACCTGGGGAACGGTGACAGGCTGACCAGAGCTCCCGCCACTGCATGGTGGGAGCCAGGGAAGAGAGCATCATAGGTAAGAACCCACCCTGCCCTGGCGCCTCGGGGACTAGCATGGAGTTGTGGTCACCAGGGCATGAGCAGTGACAGGTCAAGCATGGCTGTGCCCGAGAGGAGTGAAACGGGCTCCCCCAGGTCATCGGACGTGTGCTGCATGGAGTGTGGCTACCGGGAAGCACTAGCTGTCTGGCTGAATCATCACTCTCTGACAGGAGCACGAGGTGGCTGTCTGTGAGCCAGGGACAAGGAGGTTCGTGAGCCCAGGAGGTGGAGATTTTGAAGTCATGTTCTCTCCTACCTCTTGTACTTTGCGTTATTTTGATTTTTAAAAAAAGTTTTAAAATGTATATAAAATGAAACAGTCCAGTAAAAAAGGGAGCGGTTGGTAAAATGCCGCATTCTCGAGACCCAGTCCTAGCCCAGGTCCGGTGAGTGTGCGGAGAGCTTCCTGCTACCCTGTGCCGGCGGGACCAGTGCCAGCCCAGGCGCAGAGTGGGCCGGACCCTCTCCCAGGCCCTTGGGCCGCCCCCC
>NW_004524581.1:10562683-10576815 GCF_000260255.1 Octodon degus | reverse complement strand
ACCACTAAGAAGAATATATGCAGTGTATTATTTGTTGAAACTGTACTTCTGATTGGATTTGAAACTGTCTCATTGCTATCTGCTTATCAATAAAACTTTGAAAAAAAATAAATAAATAAAATTTAAAATATGTAAAAAAAAATAAATAAATAAAAAATAAAATAAAATGCCGCATTCTCTTAAATACACACGTTCTCTTGGCACACCACAATGTATTTGTTGGTGGCTGCCTTCGTGTGAGGAAGCCCAGGCTCCACTGTAGAGGCAGATCCTTAAAGGAAGAAATGAAGAAGGAGATACAAAAGGCAGGTGCTTGACCTGACAGGATCGGTGTTTTTAAAAGAAAGGAGGCCAGAGAGCTCGCCCTTCTGTGCACACAGAGAGAAACGGCATGGAGGAGGGCAGCAGGTCTGTGATGCGAAGAGGAGCCTCCCGGGAGAAAGAGGCCATGGCCCCCGACCCTGGACCTCCCAGCCTCCAGCACTGTGAGAAACTGTTCCTCAAGCCACCTGTCCATAGTACTTTACTGTAGCTGCCTGAAATTAGTACTTGTGTGGGTACCTATATATGAATGAAACTCAACCGGGACGTGCGTCACCCTGTTGCTTTTGTCAAGGCCATCGGAAACCTTGAGAGCTTTATACATGCCAATGTTAGCTTTTCAATTTTTATTGTTATCAGCATGACGATCACATACTGGGGGGGGGGAGTGGGTTGGTACGTCTCAGCCCCCTCCACCCCCTGCCGCCTTGCATTCTCCTCCCTTCAACACTTGGTCTCCTTCCCATGTACAAAAGAACACCTCATATAGCCTCTTATTTTTAATTTTGTTCCTCATTTATACTTTGGGGTTCTCATAGAAAAGAAAGTATGTGACACTAAAGCCCCTGGGTCTGATTTATTTCATAGTATCGTCTTAAAATGTAGGGGCGGGCAGATAGCTCAGTGGCATAAGCAGCTGCCTGGCAAGCACAAGGTCCTAAGTTGGAACCCCAGTATTGAAAGAAAAAAAAAAGATGTATTCATTTTCCTACAAATGTCCCAAGTTCTTCCTCTGCTGGCTGCACAGTGAAGGAGCAGCCATAGGCGCTCATGCAGGTCTCGACCCCTGAGCACATGCCGCGGTGCATTTCCCGAGCCTGTACCCTTCCATCTGCTCAGCCACGTCCTTCAGGTTCTGCACGTGTGGGTGACCCCACAGCCAGAGGGCAGGAGCCCGAGGTGTCCTAGCTCTGCAGTAGTCAGTTTGGCCTCGGGCAACTGCTACCCCGCTCTTGCCTCAGTTTCCCCATCTGTGAAGATCCTTCTGTGACTCGGAGACCCGGTGTCTGCAGGTGTGGGCCTGAGAAGGGGTGCCTTAGAAGCCGTCTCCTACAGGCATGCTGGGCTGGCCTTGTGGAGACAAGGGCCTGCCGTTGAAAAACGGGTGGCCATGCAGAGGGGCTGCTGATGGAGCTGCCAGTGCAGGGGAGGAGCAGCTGGCTTTTCTCTTGGTGTGTGAAGGATGAGGGTGCTTGTCCCTGTTCTATCTGCCTGGCAGCCTGTCACTGTCAAGGGTGTGGCACGAGCAGGGCCCAGGGACAGAGGAAGGAACTGGAAAATGTGGCGTTCTGGCTACAGGACTTCTAGAAAGCCTCTCCTCTGAGCCTCACTGCATTCACCCTTAAAGTTGGGAAATCGGTAATGGGTAGTGCACACAATACTTATAAAAGGTACTTTTTTAGATGTTGCCTTCTCATATGAACCTTAGGAAGAGGGGTTCTTGTCCCAGGTAGGGCGGTTGGCATTGTCTCCTCAGTGCTGTGGCTAGCAAGTGTCCAGCGGAAGGCGGGCTGACCCTGGAACCCCAAGCAGCACTCAACAGCTTGGGAAGGGGGCTCCAGGGGGACTTGAGACTGGAACCTGTGTTCTAGAGCCTTGATGTCTCGCCCAAGAGGCCTGACCTACATCAAGTTGGTGGAAAGCCCATAAGCATGACACGAGCTGTTTTGTGGCCCAGCCAGCAGGGGCTCAAGGATGAGGAAGGTGGTGACACTGAGGAGGGGAGTGGTGGGGTCAGGTAGCTTTCAGACTCAGGGAAAGAGGTTGTACAACTCAGGATGGCCTGGAAATGGAGCCACAGGGTCTGCCTCTGAGCTGAAAGGGATAACTGCTCACTAAGTCAAGCCCAGGGAGCCTCAGGCTTGGAAGTGGAACCCCTTTGCCTGTCTCCCCTCCTCATCAGCCAGTGAGCAGTGTGGTCCCTCAGCCTTCACCCCCTCAACCCCAAGGAAAGACGTTTTTCCTCTAAGCCCTTACAGACCTGTCGGGAGTTCTCCAAGTCAAGAGTAAATGACTGAGATCAGCAGAGAAGTAGGAGCACAACCAGGTCATTTAGCAAGATGACAACCAGTAGCTGATGGACCAGCTAAGGGCACTAGACTAAGCTGTCACTGGGCAGCTGGGGGCAGGGGTATATGGGGAAGAAGGCTATGTTACTCTTAAAGACTATCTGGATTATATGAATTTTAAACTCAACAAATCTTAAGAATAACTTGCTTGTCTAAGCCCCATCTCTGCTGTAGGGTTGGGACAAATCAGGGTGGGCAATACTGTGGCTTGGTGGATGGGCCACCTTGGAGACCAAGATGGGGCTGCAGGGAGAAGAGCTCCCTTTGATTTTTAGGACCTAGATCCTGACCAGCATAATTAAGGCTTCTGGAAGCCTGGAGTTGTGCAAGGTGCAGGCTGCTGGAGCTGGCTTCAGATGTGGTCTTGGAGTGTCACCATCATCCCTCTGTCCCCTGAGCCAGTTCACCCACCTTGGGTAGGTTGTGTAACTGCCCAGCACACTCTCAGTTCTCCCATGGGGAAAATAGGGCTTTAAACCTTACTACCACCATTCAGGAGGACTGGGTGAGATACTGCGTCTCACACACAGAATCTGGTGTATCACTGGCACTGAACATATAGGTCATTTATTATTTGGATTTTGGAATGACCAGAGCATATAAGGTGTTAAGATATGAGATGCTGGGTGCAGAAAGAATCCAAAGACTTTTTCTTAAAGAAAAGTTGGGGCTTTGTAAAGCTAGAGGGCAAGAGAAGAAAGAAAAGGCCACCCCAAGTCTCTGCCTCCCTCCCTAGCAAATAGGTGGGACAGGGCCATGAGTGGGGAAGTGGCATCAGAAATGTGCAAAACTTGCAACCAGGGTTACAGTGGCAAGGAGGGTCAGAGGGAGAGCAGGAAACCGGAAGCAGATGCGGAGGAGGGGAAAGGGCAGAAATGGTAGAGAAAGATGAGCTCAGGGGCTACTGGGGGCTGTTGAGCATGTCAGGAAGTGGGTGGAGATAGAATTGGGCCTGTTGGACTCGAGACTGGAAGCTGGCTCGGGAAACAGCCTCAGGGCCGACTACACCCACGCATACCTGTGGGGTCAAGCCTAGAGCCTAGAGCCAGCAGGGAGACTGAGCAGCATCAGATGGGCCTGTGTCCAGGCCTGGGCGGCCTGAGTGTGTGTGAGACATGGGCTCCTGCGGTGAGCAACATCTGCAGGTGGTGGAGGGCCCTGTGCCCTCATATGGTGTGAAGTGGTCTCCAGTCCTAGAACATGGTGCCCAAGGGGCAGAAGATCAGGTTTCTGCAGAAGTCAGCTGCCTTCCCAGCTAACCCCCCAAAAGATCCCCCAATCCAAGGTTTTCTGGAGGAAGATTCTACCCCCACACCTTAGGTACTCGGAGTACCCTAAGAATGAGACCAGGCAGGAAGTGGGACCTCTGTAAGTGGGCCAGTCTTGGTTCTCACATGTCCTTCCACCCAGGAGGGGCTGGGGAGCCACAGGCTAAAGCTGCACTTGTGCATGCACTTAGGGGTCAGGGGCCTGATGGAGCTCGAGGGAAGCCCACTGGAGAATCAAGGCTGTCAGGTGTCCCTAGAATCTGAGGAAGGGCAGCTTTTGGTGAGCTGGACAAAGTCCTCACGTTTCTCCTCACTTGGCCTGAACTGGAGACACCAGGGGTTTCCTCTAGTGCTACTCTCTCCGCAGGGACTACCTCCACCTGCGGGAGGGAGAGAAGAGGAAAGGCCGGGTGGTGACCATGCTGAGCACCAGGACACTTCGCCGCCCACTTGCTCTGCCCTTGAGTTTGTTACTGTCTCCCAGGCTCTGGCCTGGGCTTCCACTTCTCAGACTAGAACATGATGATTTGTCTTGGTTACTTTTCTCTCATTGCTGTGACAAAGTATCTGACACCCAAAATTAATGAAGGAAAGGTTTATTTAGCTCACACTTTGTGGAGGTCTCAGTCCATGCACAGCTGGCCCCAAAGCAGAGTGGCACATGGCAGAGGGCAGCTGTTCGTGGCGGTGGTAAACAGCAAAACAGCAAGAACACGAGGGAGGAGTAGCAGCAAGGATGGCTAGAGAGCAAGCCTGACTCCCTTAGGTGGCATTCAGGCCATCTGCCACAGGAAGGGTGTAGCAGTCACACCCTTAATCCCAGCAGCACCCGCATCTGTAAACCCAGCACTGGATCATGAATTAATCACAAAGTCTAGAAGTCTGTCCCATGACTGCATGAGGCTTTGGGTAGGGGGACAACTATATATAAACTATAACATACTGGTTGCAGTTGACAATCTCTGGGAACCTTACTAGTCCAAGTCTCCAGCCCAGAGATCCCAGAGTACGGCCATCAGATATCCAACTCCCCTCCAGACACTGGGAAGTGAGGAGAGGGCAGAACCTGCTCTTCCTGGAAACCTTGGGAGATCTGATGAGCTTGAACAGGACTCTCAGGATCTTGGAACCCAGAGCAATAGTCAGAAGGTGTCCAGGCAGGTGTAGGCTTGGGGCAGACCTTGGCTCCTGGGCAGCTCACTGAGGAGCACTCTCTGGGCCTCCATCTGCCCTTTAAAACTGCACTGGCTGGAGCCAAAGACACTGACTGCTCAGCTCTCAGGTCCTCACTGCCCCAGAGAGGCTCCGGATCCCGCTCCCCATGGGCTTCCCCAGGTGAAGCCACTCCACAGGACGAGGGTGGCAGAGAGCTGAACACAGCCAGTTCTTCTGGGGACCTAATGCTTTTCTTTGGCAACCAGGCACATCTTGAATTTGCATGTCTTTTCCTACATAAATTACTGCTTTAAATTCCTCTCTCTCAAGTTCTACTTATTCACATTCTTTCCCCCAGAAAAGTGCCAGATTTTACATTTACCTTTCCTCACCCTGGCTCAAGCTGTCCGTTTTTCCTATCTCATCTCAGCTCCAACATGCCATTGTATTAGCATTCCCTTCTAGCCCTTGTCCTCTGGAAATGGGATAGTAGCTGGCTGTGCTGCTACCTGAGCCACTGATAAAAGCATTAAACAAGACATGGGCAAGTTCAGAGAAAGCCCTGTGGTCTCCAGAGACGCCCCCAGGTTCCTATTGATTCATTAATTATGTCTCTTTTGATACAGTTGTTCAGCCAGTGATGGTGGACACACTTGCTCACAGGACAGCGCTGAAAGCCTTTGTCAGTGCCTGCTGGGACCTTGAAGCGCTAGGTCTGGGACAGTCCTCTGCCCTGTGTCCAGTGACCTTCACCAAGGGACTGAGTGGTTTTGACATGACTTCCTCATGGTCCCCAGCTAGCCTTTGATGACTGTTCTCAAACTACTGGCTGAGGGATCAATTCCACAATTTTACGTGGAAGTAGTGCAGGATTAATTAGTGTGACATCTGCCTTTCTCCTCTTTGGAAAATTGGGCTGTTCCTCAGTCTCCTACTCTTCCTGTGTTCTCTGTGGTTTTTCAAGGACAACTGTTTTTGGGTTTAGAAACATCAGCTAGCTCTTCCAGACTTTTCAGAGATAACTAACTTGTCCTTATCAGAAGAAGGACTTGCTTAGAGTAGCTAGGATAGGGGTCCTAAAAAACACAAAGAAAAGCATCACTGTGCTTGAGTACTGAAACAATATTAAGGGACTCTGTGGGGACAATACCTCTCCAAAATAAAAACAAATTACTAGTTTTTGTAATATGGCAGAGGATTAATTTCATCAATTAAACAAATTGGTCTTAGAAATCAATAAGGAAAAGATAATCAACCCAAGAAAAAAGTGTAAAAGATATAAATAGGCTGCTTATACAAATAAATACAAAAGGGCAGCAAGAATATGAAACCACTCCATCTGTCATGGTTAGCATAAAGAAATAATGGGATTAAATCTATATCATCAGATTAGCAAAATTAAAGTGATAAAACCTAATGCTGACAAAGTTATAGGAAAATGGGCACTTGGCATATACAGCTGTTGAAAATATGAATTGCTGCAGTATCTTTGAAGGACAGTTTAATATCCATTAAAAATTTAAAAACATATGGCTTTACTTTTGGAGATCTGGTCACATGACTCAGACATGGATGTTCATGGCAAGGATACAAAAGCATTAGAAACACTGCAGGTTTGTCACCGGCTGGCTGGACCCACAGCTATGCAGTGAACTCCTCCACCGTTGGAGTAAAGATTCTCTGCTAAAGGATATGTAAGAAGGACAGACTCTCCTGGAGGGTAGAAGTGGGGCTGGTGGAGGGGAGAGCAGTTTTGTTCATAAGATTGTCTGTATGGTTTTGATTTTATTGCTAAACATGCACATTTGTTCTATGATTAAAAAGAGAAGTTGATGCCTGTCTCCTGCCCCCACCAGAGGTCTTTACCTCTATGTGGCTCATGATGGCTTCTCTTAATGGAAAGGATACCAGACAAGTCTGGGGAGGTCCTGTTTACCTCTCTGCCATCCAGGCCTCCTTCCAGGGCCTCCAGGTTCTGAATGCAGGGTACCAGGCTCTTGCCACCGTGTATCCTTTCCTTTGTGGAGCGTTTTGCCCCAACCCATTCTCTCCCTGCACTGTAGCCCCCAATGTCTCCCCCCACCATGGTCCATTTTTGCACTGGCTTCCTGGGCTTTGCTGTGTCTCTTGTCATTGTTCCTTTTAAACCTTGGTGACATTAGAACAGCCTTTCCTTCCTTCTTTTACATCAGCTGTTTTCCTGGGTGAGAATCAGAGCATGGGATACAGGACTCCTTCTGTCTTTTCTCAGACAGTGCTCCTCTCTGTCTTTCTGAAGCCCAGGGTGGCTTTATTCAGCACAAACCTACTGGGCCCCAGGACACAAGGGAGACAGTGGGATTCGAACAGGCAGTGAGCCCTGAAAGGGTTCATAGTCTGCTGGGAGCAGTGCGTGTGCTGACTGTCACAATGCAGCGTAGTTAAGCCATCATGGTGTCCCATGCAATGGGTCAACATGTCCTTGACTTCCCTCATACATGCTACAGTCTCTTAGGAGGTAGAGAGCAAAGAAAACAGATTATCTGGGGAGATTCCCTGGTCCCCTCCTGGTCTGATTGGGCTGGTATGGAGACAGCCTTTGGAGAGCCAGGGTGTTCCCATTCTAGTTCTTGGGAAGCACAAAGAGAAGTAATTGGTAGGGACACAATTGTTCCTTTTCAATCAGGTATTAGAAGCAGAGTCATTAGAAGCTCCCTGAGCTTGGGAGAATATGTGTGTGCACTCATGTGCGTGTGCACAAGTCTGCACACACGTGAGGGGCTGAGGGAGAACTGGGAGCGAACTGTGTGCTTCATGAAGTCACAAGCCGCGCCAAGGCTGTAGTGTGGGAATGTGGAGGGGAGTTTGGGGTCCCTTCCCCCACCAGCATCAAAATTGCAGTAATAGCAGATTAAGAGCTGCTGACCCCAGGAGACAAGCGGCTCTGCTTCCAAGGGAACCGCATGCTCAATCAAGGCCCCTGGAAAGGGAGGGTGAGCCAGGAAGGAGCAGCAGCCCCTCCAGCAGACCCCTCAGCCCTGTGCCAGCCTGTAGAGGAGCCCTGGGTGGGTCCCTTCACACCTGGTTGAGCTGTCTCCGGCAGGGGAGCTAGGAGCAGCTGAGGCCCCCCTCTCCCAGGTCTGAATAGCCCCTGGGCCACGCTGGGCATGGTCCCCATCCTCACAAGGAAAAGTATTAAACAAAGAGTCTTTGCCGGATGACTTCCTGAGGCCACCCCTTTCCTGGTCCACTCGGCCCTCCTGCCCCAAGTCTGAGAGGGGATGGGAAACCCCAGGAAGCCATCCCACTTGCCAGTTAGCCTCTCCTGCTAGCTCCAGCTGTGTCCTCATGGTAATAGGGTACCACCTTTTTAGGGAAAGAATGGGGCCACGAGGCCACATAGTGGTCTCTCTCCAGCTTCCAGCAGGAGCAGAGATGGAAGCATCCGGAGGACCCCTGGCTGAGGAAGGCATGAGAATGACTTTCCCAGCCCACAGCCTTTCCCTGGAGCGGCGGGAAGTGAGCGGAGCCCTGCCACTGTCCAGGGTGTCCTGGCCCATGGGTCTGGTCACTTGCCCCAGAGCCCAGCATAGGGCTGCCCATGTTTTGATTTCAGGGTCAGAAAGGCACAATGGTGTGTGAAGCAGAAAGCCATTGGAACCAGGTAGCTGGCGTGTCAGTCCCAAGGTGTCTCACCTGCTGGCCCGTGACTCCGGGCAGGCACCAAGGCCCTGGTTCTCCAGTTTCCTATAACACTGCTTTCATAGGGTGTTATGAGCACCAGGGAAGAGAGACAAGTAAAATATCCTCGCAGACTTCCCAGCAGGTGCTAAGTGCTCAGCAAGTGGGAGATCGTGCAAATAAGTGTTATTATAGATCACACAGGTCAATGGTTCTCAACCCAAGCTGCACTATAAAAATTACCAAGGGAGCTTTTGGAATAGTCCATGTCCATGTTGGCCCAGAGAATAACCTGGATTGCATCCTTGCTTCAATATTTAAAGAGCACCATAGACTGCTACCAGTCACGAGGGCATACTAGGAGCTGGACTTGCCCTCCCGTCTTAAACATCTAGGAATCTGGATACAGTATGGCAGGGGTCTCCCATCCTGTTAGAAACCAGGCCACACAGCAGGTGGGTAGTAAGTGAACAGTTACCGCCTGAGCTCCCCTTCCTGCAGCGTCAGATTCTCGGAAGAATGCAGCCCCAACCGTGAGCTGCGCAGGAGAGGATTTACTGCGATCCTCCTGAAAGCTGAGGGCTTGATGATCTGAAGAGGAGCTGAAGTCGTGATGCTAGCACTGAAGAGCAGCTGCAAACAGGTTAGCACGAGCAGGGAGCTTTGACTGCGCAGAGAGCGTAGGAAATGAGTTGTTGCAGATGCTTATGAAAACCCCGTCAGTGAGCAATCAGTGACAAGCTGCGTCTGGTGGCCGACTCTCTAGTGGCAAGACAGTTGATCTGCTTCAACTGTGCAGCTGCATCTCGTAGCAGACATTAAGTCAGAATCAGACACTTATTTTCCCGCACGCGTGGTCCGCCCATTATTTTTTCACCCTTTCCATCGGTACATCTTTCCCACGCTGTTCACTTGCCTCAGTCACTTGTCAAAACCAATAAAAACCACATATCACTGGAGAGCTGCTTTGAAAAGGGAGAGACCCAGTGAGGAGACAGTCAGAGATTCTAAGACCACTAACCACAGAAGGCTGCATTTAAACAGAAAGTACCAAGAGTCCTGCTTAAATGACAGACCCATTACAACAAGTGACTCACATTCTTCGAGCCCACCTTGGCAACTGGTTACCCAAGAAAGCCACAAAACCTTCAGAGCTGTTTCGGCACATGGACACCAGGCTCCTGCACTGAGACCAATCTTTGTAGTTTTTCAAAAGAAATAAACATGAACTTGAGGAGTAGAGACTGCTATTGCCGGTGACCACTTCATCAAAATGCCGGCACTGAGAGCATCGTTCTTAGTGGGTAGATGCGTGGCTGAGACTAAGAAGCCCTTTCGTGCTGGTGAAGACTGGATCCTGCCTGCTGCTAAGGATATTTATCATGAACGAAAGTGGCACTAAGCTAGCACCATAACTAGATGAATGGATGGTGTTACGGTTTGTGTCTAGTTGTCCCCCAAAAGCCTCATGCAGTCATGGGGTGGACTTTTAGAGTTCGTGATTAACTCATGATCCACTGGGATTACGGGCAGGTAGCCTGAATGCAACATACGGGAGACAGAGTTGCTCTCTGTTGCCATTGTTGCCTCTACTCCCATCTGTCCTTGCTCTTTGCTGCTACCATGAGTGGCCACTCTCTGCCATGTGCCACTCTGCTTTGAAGCCAGGTGAGTATGGACTGAAACTTCCACAACCTGTGAACCAAATGAACCTTGCCTTCCTTTATTTTGGGCGTCAGGTATTTGTCCAAGCAACAAAAGAACAGTAACCGAGACAGAGGACATTGCAACACAATTGTCAGAGAGGTTTAGTGAGTCACCATTGTATACAACCCAGGTTGATGAGTCTACAGTGTCGATAACAAGGCAACAACGCCTGCTTCTGTGACACCTGCCTTTCAGAAGGGTGTGCATGAGGATCTGTTGTGTACACTTTTGTTGCCAGCCCACGCCACAGATGCAGGACTTTCAGGTCTTCAAATGATGACATAGCAAGAAAACCAAATTGGTCATTTTGTGTTGGTGTATGTACCAGTAGAGCAGCTGCCTTGTTGGGGCACCTTTGTGGTTTCACTTCTTGGGTTCTTCTGAAGAAGAGTCTATGAACTAAGTCACCACAGGGAAAAGGTAGCTAGTCAAAAGATATTATATGAACTCAACAACATTCTGCAGGATGTAATTAGAAACACAGGCCTTTAGCCCCCATCTGTTCACAGGGCTCTGGAAGGACATGGACACAGAGGACACACAGCTTCTCTTCTGTACAAAAGTAAGGTGGCTTCCTAAAGTAAATTTCTGGCCAGAGTTTTGAGTTACAAAACCTGCTTATGAGATTTCTTTCAGAAAGACAGTCACCATCAGCTGCATACTTCAGGGTCACAGAATGGGTTGCAAAACTCATTTACTTGAGTGGCATATTCATCCTGCTCAATGAAATAAATTTGTCACTTCGGGGGAGAGTGACAACTGTGTTCAAGCTGGCAGATGAAGTGGATGCATTTAAAGGCAAAGTGGAATTGTAGGGGTGACTGGTGACCACTGGAATTTTTGACGTGTCAAATATCACCAGATTTTTTATAAACAGACTGATCTAGGACCTTCTTTCTCCCAGAGGTGCATGATCATTTAGCTCAGTTTAAAAAGAGTGTGAGCCTTACTTTCTAACCACCAAAGTCTCCCCAGCTATGAAGGAATAGATTAACCACCCATTTGTGAATAACCCAGCTGAGTTGACTTTGTCCATGTTAGAAGATCAAAGACTTGAGATCGCAAATGATGGTGACCTTAGAAGTAGGTTTGAGACAGCTTTAAATCTCTATACATTCTTGATTAAAGTCAAGGCAGAATATCCTGAGACTGCCACAAAAAGCACCAAACTGTAATTCTTAAGAAAGACTACAAGAACTATGTCTTGTAGAAATATACATTACAAGGCCTCACACATGGAAAGACCTCACAGAGCCCTTACAGGCAGTGAGGCTAGAAAGCAATGACTGCAACCAAAATAAGACCCTGGGCTAATCAACACAATTCAGGTGTCACTGTCTCCCATTGCACCCAGGTGGGACCATCTAGTCACAGGAAAACCAGCTAAGGACTCTCACTGATTCTGCATTATGGTGAATTGCATAATTATTTCATTGTATATTTAATTTTTTTAAAAAAGTCATTTATTTCTTTATTTGACACAAGGTCTCACTATGCAGCTCAGACTTGTAGTGATCCTCCTGTCTCAGCCTCCCCAGCACTGTGATTGCAGGTGTGCACCACCATGCCTGCCTGGTTCAGGGCCAGTATGGCATGCAGTATTGTATGTCAAACTTGAGTCCTTGTGCTTGCCAGGCAGGTGTTTAGACTACTAAGCTATCTCCCCAGTCCTTCATTGTATATTATAAGGTAATTGGGATTTTTTTTGTGTCTAGTTGTCCCCGCAGAGCCTCATGCAGTCATGGGGCTGCTTCTGGAGTTTGTGATTGATTATTGTGGGTGTGGTTACTGCATCCGCCCTGGGACAGGTAACTGGCATTACAACGTAAGGAGGGAAGAGAGGCTGGTTAGAAGTCTCAGCTGCAGCCCTTCCCTTTGCTCTTTTTGTTCTTTCCAGGCGCCACGAACAGCTGCCCTCTGCCGTGAGCCACTTTGCCTTGAAGCCAGCTGAGTAAGGACTGAAACCTCCACTAACTGTGAGCTAAATGAACCTTTCCGTCTTTAATTTGGGGTATTGGGTATTTTGTCCCAGCAACAAGAGGAGAGTAACTGAGACAGTAATAATAGCTCTTCTTATACCTCAACTCTCCTGTCTTCATCTTCTACTTCCACTCATGTGACTATGTTGGATCTACTCAGATAATCTTGTCTGATGTCTTTACTTTAGAGTCAAATGATCAGTCAACTTTATTACATCTCCAGAGTGCCTATTTTTCTACACAGGATAAGAAAAGATATTCACATTACTGAATTAGAACATAGTCTTCCTGAGGCCATATTCTTCCAGGCATGCAAAGAAATAGAGAAATATGAACCATTCTAAGTTCCAGCTCATCTACCAGAAATCAACTAAAAACAGCAAGGTTGGTGGAATGAGCACACAAAGATAGTAAAACAAATGTTTCCAAGGTACATTCATTTTCTCACAAATATTTCAACTTCATCTTTCATTATAGCTGAGCAATATTCCATTATGGGTAAATATTAAATTTTCTTTACCTATTCATCTATTGATGGACATATTGGCTGTTTCTAAGATTTAGCATTATGAACTGTGTTGCTGTAAACACCATGGTACAAAAAATAAGCAAACTAAAAGGTTGAAAAGAGGAAACAATGGGGGCCTGCCCATTAGCTCAGTTGTTTAAGTGCCTGCTTAAGCAAAGCAGTCAGGCTCAGGATACTGTGGTTTGATCCCCAGATACTCATGCCTTACCAGACCTGCTATGAAGGCATCCTGCGCCAGCCAAAAAAAAAATCCATCTCAATTTTGGGGGGCCTGCCCTTAATTCAGTTGTTTAAGCACCTGCTCATGCAAAGGCAGTCAGGAGCTGGATACCGCTGTTCGATGCCCAGCTCCACCTGCTTTACCAGACCTGCCCTTCAGACAGCCTGAGCCACCAAAAAAAAACAACAACAACAACAAAAAAACCTTTAAAAAAAAAGATGAAACAAGAAGATAGACCTTCTGCAAATGAGAATAGGTCCCAGAGACTGAGGGAGGGAGAGGGAAGGGATACAAAAAGATTTAAGGGCACCAGATACACGTATCACCTACCCACAATGAATTCAATCATTACAGGTCACAAAGATGAACTAAAAGTAATAATAAAAATAGATAAAAACCTAGAAATGAATGAGGCAGGGAAGGAAAATAAAAAGAATGAAGATATGTTAAGTACATGCACACACACCCTAAGATGAAGGAAATGTCGTGTACGGCAAACCTGTACTAATAAATAAAACAAATCTGTTGACATGCTCTATATGTTTTAGAAGACAGAGGCAGGCTGGGGAGATAGGTCGGTGGCATAAGTGTCTGCCTGGCAAGCTCAAGGACCCGAGTTTGATTCCCAGTACCACATGCTGGAACCACGTGTGGTGGTGGACCCCTGTAATCCCAGAGCTGATGAGGTTGAGACAGAAGGATCACTATGAGTCTGAACTGTGTAGTGAGACCCTATATTAAATGAATAAATAAACAAACAAATAAATAAATAATTTTAACAAAAAGAAGATAGAGGAAATCATGGTTATGATGAAGAGAAAATGGAAGATCTAAAATGAAACTTTTAGCGATGAAAAAGTGTAATACCTGAAATTAGAAATATACTGGATAAAACTAACTATAGATTAGATAGCGCAGAAGAAACAACAATGAATTTAAGACCTAATAATTTAGATCTTTCAAGATGGCAGGTGAAAAAACTGAGAAGCCAGACACTAAAGAGAAGAAACCTGAAGCCAAGAAGGCTTCTGCCAGAGGTAATGGTAAAAAGGGTAAGGTGAAGACAAAAAAAAAAAAAAAATCCAAGAATAGGCAACCCCACTGCAGCTGAAATCCTGTCCTGGTTAGAGGAATTGGTAGATGCTCCTAATCTGCCATGTATTCCAGAAAGACTTTGTACAAGAGAAAGTACACAGCTGCTAAATCAAAGGTTGAGAAGAAAAA
>NW_004524581.1:10558493-10561748 GCF_000260255.1 Octodon degus | reverse complement strand
AAAAAAAAGTGATAAAATGAAAATCTTTCTTTCTTATAAAGTCTTTGACCTTGGGATCAGGGTCACATTTGCCTCATAATGAGCTGAGAAATGTCCCCTCTTCTTCTGTTTCCCAAAAACTTTCAGTAGAAATGATATTGCTCTGCCTGTAAGTGCCTGGTAGGACTCACTAGCGAGCCCATGTGGGTCTGGACTCTTCTTTATGGGAACAATTCCATTTCTTTCAGAGACGCAGAGCCATTCAGGGTATCTGTTTCCTCTCAAGTGATATTTCTTAGTTCGTGTTTGAAATAATTGCTCTAGTTTCCTATATGGTTAACTTAATCAGCATATATCTTTTTCATAATATCCTCTTTTCGTCTTGCTAATATTTGTGGCAATATCAACTCCATGATTATTGATATTGGTCATTTATATAGTGTCTCTTTTTTCCTAATTAGTCTTGGTAGGGATTAGCATTTCATAGATTTTTTTTTTTAAAGAACCAACTTTTTGTTTCCTTGATGTTTTGTATTGTTTTTCTGCTGTGTGTTTCCTGGATTTCCACTTTAATGGCTTTTTCTCCCTTCTGCCTCCTTTGGATTTTATTTGTTCATCTTTTTCCAGTGTCTTTCCAGTGGAAGCTGAAGTTATTGATTTGAGAACTTTCTCCCTTTTTCAATATAAGTGTTTATTGCTATAAGCTTCTCCAAGCCTGCTTTAGCAACATCCTACGAATTCTGATATGCTGTCAAATTCTCTTTTTGCAATAGGCTATTTTAGGAACAGTTTTAGGTTTACAGAAAAGTTGGGCAGCACCCAGAGCTCCCATACACCCTGCACCAGGCTTTCCCGTTATTAACATCTATACTTGCTGCAATGATGGTGAAAGGTTGTCATTAGATTTTCTTGGCGTTCTCTAATGTCCCTTTCCTGTCTTGGCATCCCATTCAGGACACCGCGTTGCGTTTAGTTGTCTTGTCTGCTCGGGCTCCTTGGGCTCGACGGCTGCTCCGGCAGCCTTCATCTGTGCTGGCCTTGTCAGTTTTGAGGAGTTTGATCAGGTATTTTGGAGGCAGCCTCTCTACACTGCCAGAGCTCGTGTCACGTTTTCTCCTGACTCCACTGGAACTACGCTTCTTGAGAGGAAGGGGCCACAGAGCCAGAGCGCCACCTTATCCACAGCATATCAAAGGTATTGTTTGGGCTTGAACAGAGTCCTCCTTCCCCAAAGATGTGCTCATGGTTGAATCCGTAGTTCCTCAGTATGGGACTTAATTGGAAATGGAGTCTTTCCAGAGCTACAGTGACCAAGCTAAAGGGAGATAACTGGAAGTGAGATTGTTGGACTGCTGTCCTGCGTGACTGCTGTCCTTGTAATAGGAGAACATCGGGTGCAGGAACAGAGGGGAATCGTGAAGATGCACAAGGAGAAGACAGCATGTGACTAGAGCAAGTGTCTACAAGGAGCCCCACAACCTGCAGGCAAGCGCCGCGCCTCAAAGAGTCGGAGATACCTTCTCTCCTAGCGCTGCCAGAGATGTCATAGTCTTGTTGACACTTCTGCACTTCTGGCACCTAGAACTGATGACACATTCCTGTTGTTTTAAGCCACTAGGGCTTTGGTCCTTGCACTAGCAGCCTAGGAAGCTGCTGTGGGCCCACGCCGTGTACCCACACAGTGTGACTGCTGCTGTCGGCATCCGGCTGAGGTTGCGTCTTTAGTTCGCAGTGGTGTTCTGCCAGAGAAACAAGGAAGTCACGTAGAGATGACCCACAGGGCCTCTGCCTGTGACAGCACTGGCATCTAAGCTGTTGCTTACGGGACAGTGGCACAGTTAGTACTGCTCACATGGGGACAGCACGCCTGTGTGTCAGGCACTGTGCCCAGCCCAGGGTTCCCAGCAGACCGAGGCAGAGCTGTGCAGAGGCGCGCGAGTGTTGGCAGCTAGGGCCTCCTGGCCCATGGGTTACAGGTGCAACAAGTGCTTCCTCTTCATACACAAACTGGAGCTTGAGCCAGAGGCCAGCTTGCTCTTTCTGTCCCAGCATTGTAAGAGAGAGTTCAGAGACAGCTGGTGTGGATGGAAGCCAAGAACCACCCTCCTGATTCTCCCTCCAAAGCAAGCAGACCTGTGGTACAAGTTATCCAGAACATAGGGGGACAGACAGTGGCAGAAACAAAGACTAACACAGTAAGTTGAGGGGTTGATAATCTTCTTCACTATATTAGAATAGAGCCTTTTACCCTGTAGGTGCCATGTGCTGTATTTACCCACCTGTTTACTGACAGATGGTAACTGTCTTACCTTTTACTATTGTAACACAGCTGTGTACATCTATGTACCTATTTGTGTTTTCTTAAAAATCAATAATTGTTTCAATTTTTATTTTTTATTAGTTCCTTTTTTAATGTATTTGGTACAGGGTCTCACTATCTCACAGAGTCAGATCAGCTCTGACTCATAGTGATCCTCCTGTTTTCAGCCTCCCCAGCACTGGGACTGCAGGTGTGCACCACCGTGCCCAGTTTTGGTGGCCTGCTCAGTGCGTCCTGGGAGTGGGGCTGGCACGGCATGTGATATGGGGAATCGAAGCTTGGTCCTTGCACTTGCCTAAGCAGGTGCTTAGTCAGCGAGCTTCCTCGCCGGCCCTTATTAGTCCACATTTGCAGCATGCAGTGACCACAATTCCCTGTGGAGAGCCGGGGCACGCACACAGCACCTCACAATCCTTTTTATCCCTCCCCACTTCCTGTTCCCACCATCTTTCAGTCCTTCCCTTTTGCAAAAGATCCACCTCCCTGCTCCCCGTTAGCTAGCTTGTATTTTGCTTTTTATGTATATTGTGAGTTTCTCCTATAAGAGAACACTTATGTGTCTGATTCACTCCACTTACCTCTACGGTCTCAAGGTGAATCCATTTTCCCACAAAGGACTCAAGTGTCTCCTTCTTCATGGCAGAGCGGGACTCTAGTGTATAAGCACCACATTTGCTTTATCTACTCATGTGTCAATGAGCATACAGACCACTTCCAATATTTAGCTACTGTTGGTTGTGCTGTTATAAGCACGGGTATGCCTATATCATTTTAATATAATGTCTATAGCTTTTGTCAGAAGATATCTAGGTGAGGAATAGCTGGGAACTGCTTGGTATTTTTTGTGGAGGAATCTCCATACTGATTCCCATACTAGCTGCTAGTCTACATTCCTACCAAAAATGTAGAATTTTTCCTTTCCCCCAGCCTCTCCAGCATTTGCTATTGTTTGATTT
>NW_004524581.1:10544511-10551233 GCF_000260255.1 Octodon degus | reverse complement strand
TTTCTTAGCTATGATAATATTATATTGTTTTAGTGTTTTCTTTACAGTGTATGACTAATTCTTAACTTCTCAGTCTACCTTCGAGTCATATAACAGTTCTATCATCTATCTAGCTAGCTAGCTAGCTATCATCTTGCAATAGTACGCTACTATTTCTCCCTTTCTGGCTTTTATGCTATTATTGTAATATATTTTACATAATATATAGTTATTACATTGTTTCAGCAGTTTATTATCTTTTTAAGATACTCAAATAATAAAAATGTTAAAATACTTCCACTCAGGTCATTGCCCTTTCCAATGTTCTTCAGTCCTCTTTGTAGATCACTGTTTCCATCTGGTGTCATGGTTCCTCTGCCTGAAGCTTATCCTTTGGCATTTCTTGGAGTACAAATTGCTTGTGTTGTAGTCTCTCAGCTTTTGAATATCCAAAGTCATCTTCTTCTTTTTATTTTAAAAAGGGTGTTTTCATTAAGCATGGAATTCTAGGTTGACTTTTGTTTCAACATTTTTTTACAGCCTTTTTGCTTTCACCATCAGGCAGAAATCTTTAATATTATGCTTATTTTTCCCCCTCCTTTATGTAGTATCTTTTTTTCCTTCTAACTACCTTAAAGATTTTTCTTTATCACTAGTTTTGAGCAGTATGACTATAATGTGATTGAGTGTCATTTTCATTTTATTTTATACTTGGATTTCATCAAACTTCTTGGATTTGTGGGTTAATTGGTTTTAACCAACCTGAGATTTTTTGGCTTTTATGTCCACAAATATTTTTCTGTTCCTTCCACTCTCTACCTTCTTCTCCTTTGGAGGTTCTAGTTGCTACATGTGAAGTTCCAGAGTTCAATGGTGCTCTCATCATTTTATTTTTTTTTCATCATTTTAAAGCAGATGTGTTTTTCTCTACGAGTTTCACCTTGTTATTGCTGTGCCTTTACATTTACTAATATTTTCATGCCTAATCTGTCATTAATTTCTATTCCCTGTCTTCCAGCTCGAAAATCTGCTGTTAATTCTGAGTCTAAGTTGATTTGTTACTTTCCACAGTATGAATTATGTTTTCTGCTTCTCTGAATACATAGAGATCTTTGGTTGGATGCTTCACATGGTGAGTTTTGCTTTAATAAGTTCTGGATTTTTAAAAATTCCTACAAGCATTCTTATTTTGTCCTTCTTGGGATTGTATAGATAAATTTTAAAACTTGCTATTATGATGTTAGGCAAACCTTGGGTGGCTACTACTAGGGTTATTTTCTACTACTGAGGTAGAGATAAGACCTCCTTAAATACTCTACCCAACTAGCCATGAATTTTTGCTTTTTACTATCTGGTGCATGAGAAGGGGAGGCACCATCCTACCTTCATGTAAGCATTATTGTGGTTTAGATTTAAAATGTCCTCCAAATGTCTCTTATTTGGAGGTACATCCTGGTTGGAAAAGACAGGTCCTGTGGGCATGGCCCGGAGGAGTATACTGGTCCTGCCGCCCTGCTTTCTGCTTCCTCCTCCACTGTATCATCTGCATACCATTTCTTTCTTGAAGATGCCTGGCCATGAACAGAATCCATTGAACCTTTAACCCAGACAAACCTCTCTTCTTTTGAAGTGCAAGTATCAGTCATTTTGTTCCAGCACTGAGAGAGAGGCCCACACAGGCTCTGTTCCTTAATCTTTTCATATCATTTCCCCCCCAGTTATTGATAACCTCTTCACACTGTGTACTGATCAGTACTGTGTTGAATATGGTGGGGGTGGGGTGCTGCGCAGATACTGAGGACTCACCCTTTGTGCCATGGTTTCCCCTTTATGTCCTGACAGGAATACTAGCACCTCCCTCTCCCCAGATGCCTAGCACTGTGCCTTGTACCGGGGGACCCTCCATGCTCTGTCTGGTTTAGTCCTTCCTGGGCCAAAACCTGCAAGGGGTAAGCAGCAGCAGTGGGAGAGCTTGCCTGTCCTGTTTCCAGGGATCATTCTCCTTCACTGTCCAATGTCCAATATACGTAAGCGCTGGGTGTTTTGTTTTTTAATTTACTGTTTTGAATGGGAGTGTAAATCTGGTTCCTCTCACTCTGCCTTGGATTCATATTAACTGTTTCAAGATAAGATAATGTATTTAGGGTTTAAAAGATATGTAGAAGTAACATATGCAGCAACAGTACCCAAAGGAGAAAGGAGAAATGAAAGTACATGCTATTTATAGGATTTTAACAGTGTAAGTGAAATGGTGTAACACTTTTAGGTAGACTGTGGTAAATCGAACATATCTAATGCAAATCCTAGAGCAAGGAACAAAAAATAAAGCAAAGCTAATAAAAGGAATGGCACAAAAAATAGGAAACATAAGGAAAAGGCGGCAAGAGTATAAATTTAAACCAATGATATAAATAAAGTCTAAAATGATCTAAGCATTCCAATTAAAAGGAAGAAATTTTAAGACTATATGCTGTTTATTAGAAGCCTATTTTATGTATAAAGACACAGCTAGGTTAAAAGTAAAAAGACTGATAAATATGCACAATACAAATCTTAACCCAAAGAATGCTACTGGGGTTTTGGCGTATGAAGCAGATTTCCTAGTCAGGAATATGACCAAGGATAAAGGGGCATGCTTCATGATAACAAATGGGCCAATTAATCAACAGGACCTTAAATCTTAAGTGTGTGTGCAGAGAACATTAGAGCTTCAGCATATGCACAACAAAAGCTAAAGATAGAACTAAAAATAAACAGACAAATCTAGGGTTGCAATTGGAAATCTCAGCATTCTTCTCTCAGTAATTGAAAGGCTAAGTACAAAAAAGTCAGTAAGAGTGGAAAAGAATTTACCAATACTTTCAATCAACCTTACCTAATTGACATTTATAGAACCTACACCCAACAACATCGGAATGCACGTCCTGTACGTGCTCATAGAACATTTACCCAGACAGAATATTCTGGGCCCTAAGATAAAACCAAGAAGACCCAAATCACATGAAGCATGATCAATGAACACAGCAGAAATAAATTGGTAATCAATAACAGCAAGATATCTGGAAAATCCCTAAATAATTGGTAATCAAATGACATACTCCCAATTTTTAATTTGCTGTATAATTATTATTGATCTTCAATAAAGTTAGTAATGAGTTAAAAAATAAATGACGTACTCCTAAATAAACAACGGGCCAAAGGAAAAAATCCACAAGGGAAATCAAAAGATATTTTGCATTGAAATAAAACAAAAAAGCATATGAAAATTTGTGAGGTGTGTCTCCAGCAGTGATTAGAAAAAGCTTATCAAGGAAAAAAAAAGATTTTAAATCAATTTATGAAGTTTTCCTCAAGAAATTAGAAACACAAAAGCAAATTATTTCAAAAGTGAATGAGAGAGAAATAATAGAGACAGGAAGATAGCTTTTTTAAAAAATAGCAAAGAGAAAGTTTGAGAGGAGAGAGCAGGGAGGAAAAATAGGGAAAGAAAGAGAGGGAAGGAGAGAGAGAGAGAAAGAGACAGAGACATACACAGAGAAAGAGACAGAGAGAGATAGAGTGAGACAGAGACAGTCAGAGATGGAGAGACTATAAAGCCAAAGATTGTTCTTTGAAAATATTGCAAAAACTGACAAACCTCCAGCCATACTAATGATGAAAACTGAAGGAGAGAAAAGAATAAATTGCCAAAATCAAGAGTGAAGGAGGAACAATCACACTATGCTTTACCGATATTAAAAAGCTAATATGCTGGTTAAAAAATAAATTGGTCAATAAAATTTGACAACTTAGATGAAATGGGCAAAAGAATTGAAAGACATAAATAACCAGTGTTTCATTCTCAGTGGTCATTTGTCTATTGTTAGTTAAGATATAATTCACAAGTCTTGCATAACATAAAATTGACCACCTTAAAATGGACATTTCAATGATTTTAAGCTTATTGGATTATAAAGACGTCGTTCTATCTGGCTGCAACATTTATGCCACCCTAAGAAAGAAACCCATATCCATTAGCAGTTATTCCCCCATTTCTTCCTCTTCCACCCCCTGCCAGCACTAATTTGCTTTCTGTTTTATGCACATCTTCCACATTTTATATACATGGAATCATCTGATTTATATTTTTATGTCTTCTCTCTTAGTGTGAGCTTTCACAATTCATCCCACATTGTGGCATATTTTAGCAATTGATTCCTGATTATGGCAGAGTAATATTCCATCACATGATTACATCACAGCTTTGTTCATTAATCCATTGATAAACATTTAGGTGCTTTCCACTTTTTTACTATTATGAATAGCACTGTTACCAACACTCCTTAAGAAAGTTTTGGGTAAACATATATTACTTCTCTTGACTAAGTACCTAAGAGTGGAATTTCTTGGTCACTTGGTAACTGATGTTTAGTTCCTTGAGAAACTATTTTTCAAAGCACAAAAACTATTCTATGATCTTATCTGCAATGAATCCCAGAACCGATTTATCCACATCTGTTCATTATTTCTACTTTTTGGTTTTTATAGCTATCCAAATAGGTGGGAATTAATATCTCATTGTAACTTTTATTTTCTTTTGGTCTTTTTGAGATGGCATCTTGCTATGTAATTAGGCTGGCTTTGAGCTCACTTTGTAGCCCAGGCTAGTCTCGAACTCACAGTAATCTTCCTGCCTCACTCTCCTGAGTGCTGGGCTCATTGAAACTTTGATTTCCATATCCTTTTGTGGTGCTTGTTGGCCATTTGTATATCTTTAGAGAAATTTCTGTTGAAGTCATTTGCTTATTTAAATGACTGGATTGTGTTTTTATTTTTCAGTTTCAGTACTTCTTTATTTTGAATACCAGGCCCTTAACAGATATTTCACGTTTTTATTTGAAAATCCTTCCTTTTGTTGGGTGTGGTTTTTTCTGCTTTCTGTGTAGTGTCCTTTGATGCTCAAATGTTTATCCTTTTGATGAAATTCTTGTCTTTTCTTCCTTAGTTACTTGTGCTTTTGATATCACACTTAACCAATCATTCTTTACTCCAAGGTCAAGAAGATCCACATCTATGTTCCCTTCTAAGAGTTTTGTAGTTTTGGCCCTCATCTTTATAGTTCTGTGTGTTTGTTTGTTTGTTGTTGCTGCTGTTGTTTGAGACCGGGTCTCACTATGTAGTCCAGGCTTGTCCTGAGCTCACTCTGTAGCCCAGGCTGGCCTTAAGCTTGCCGCAGTTCTCCTACCTCAACCTCCAAGTGCTGGGATTACAGGTGTGCACCACCACGCCTGGCCACATTCATGTGCTTAACACATTTTAAATTCATTGTATTGTGTTTGGTTTGCAGTGTGGCTCATGTACCTTTTTGCATGTGGATATCTAGTCGTTCCAGCACTATTTGTTAAAAAGGTCACTCCCTCCCCCATCAAATGATGCTGGTAGACTTGTTGAAAAATTAATTGACCACAGATACATAGGTTTGCTTCCAAATTCTCAATTTTAACCCATTGTTCTCTAGATGCCTAGCTTTACAGCAATATCTTAACTACAATATAGCTTTATGAGTTTTGGAATTAAAAAAAGTATGAGCCTCTCAACTTTGTTCTACTTTGCTTTTGCTGTTCTGAGTCTTAGATTTTCACATGAGATTTAGTATTCTCTTGTCCAATTTGAGAACCCCAGTCATCTTCACAATGTTAAGTGTTCCAATCTATGAGCATGGGATGACTTTTCATCTATGTAGATCTTGAATATTTTTAAACAATGTTTTGTCAGTTTTAGCATGTAAGTCTTTAGTGAAATTTGTGAAGTATTTTATTCCTTTTGATGTTAGTGTAGGTGAGGTTATTTGTTTTATTTTCTGGTAATCCTTTGCTAGTATACAGAAATGTGATTGGTCCCTCACAACACATGATGTAGATGCATGCAGATCTTAAATCCTATGTGTCTCCTTAATGTCATTTATTATCTCTAGTAGTGTGTTCGCGTGGTGTGTGTGTTTATACTTACACGGCGGTTTCTACGTATAGAAACAATGTTTCATCCAATGCTCCCGTATGGGCCGCTTTATTATTATTTTCTGGCCTGACCTTTGTGTGTAGACTCTCCAGCACAGTGCCACAAAGAGGCGGGGAGAGCTCTGCGTCACTCCGATTCAGAGTTCACATCCATGCTTTTAAAAACTGATTCTGTAGTCTAAAACCTTCCCATAAAGAAAATGTGGGTCCTCCAATGGCTTCACTGGTTAATTATGTCAAAAATCTAAGAACAAAATAATACAAATTCTACAGAAACTCTTCCAGAACACAGGAGAGGAGGAACTGTTTCTTCATTCCTTTTTATGAGGTAAGCAATATTCTGGCACCAAAACCAAAGGCAATGTGGGAAGGGAAGGTAACAATCCAATATAGCAGCCCAACAAAGAGCAAAATACCTTAATAAAGTATCAAGAACTGAGCTGAAAATACAGGAGAAAATTAATATACCATGACTAAGTGGAGCTTCTCTCAAGAATGCAAGCTTTCTTTAGCATTCAGAAGTCAGTGGGTACTGCCAGTGTAATAGACCAAAGAAGAAAAAGGCACGTGTTTGAATACTTGTAGAAAAGGTGTTAGAAAAAACTGAGAATTCATTTGTGGTTTTAAGAAAACCAAAACCAGTTGGGGCTGGAGAGATGGCTCAGTGGTCTAAAGCACCTACTTGAAACAAGCTTGGCAAAGCACAGGGACCGCGGTTCGATCCCCAGCACATGCCAGCCAGCCCCG
>NW_004524581.1:10542193-10544411 GCF_000260255.1 Octodon degus | reverse complement strand
CATACTAGCTGCTAGTCTACATTCCTACCAAAAATGTAGAATTTTTCCTTTCCCCCAGCCTCTCCAGCATTTGCTATTGTTTGATTTCTTGATGATGGCCATTTTTTTTTTTCTGGAGTAGGGTAGAACTTCAGTGTTGTTTTAATTTGCATTTCTCTAATGGCCAGAGATGTTGAACATTTTTGTGCATATTTATTGGCTGTTTGTACTTCTTCTGAGAAGTGCCTATTCATTTCAATTGCCAACTTTTTTGATAAAAATCAAATAATGCAACTTATACACAGTGCTTACTCTTTGCAGTTACAGTGTTCTAAGGACTTAATAAATATCAACTTAATATTCCACAATCTATGAGCTAGGCACTAGTACTCTTACTTCATAGATGAGAAAATTGTGGCATAGACAACACTAATGCCTATTATTTTCTGCAACCATGCTGGAACATGGATCTCTAGAAGTCATCGTGTTGGGCCAGAGGGCAGAATTGTTTTAAAATTTTGATACATACTCTACTGGACTTTGGACTCGGAGACTGTAAGAACAAGACCAAGTCAAACGTTCCAACCCCACTCACAGGCAAGACTTAAGCTGGAGGGCTTCAGCGAGAGGGAGCTAGCACCAGTAATGGGGATCAGGCTGCCCCCATAATATAGGGATCAAAAAGATTTTATTGATTTTTTTAGAGTGTGTGGAAGTCCCGTAAGATTCCACTGGCCAGACGAATGGTTCCAAAGGTGTTTCTTTTCTCACAAGAGCTGGACCTGGTGGTTACAGTCAGTTTGTCCTAGAGACTGCTGAACTTCTGTGTAGCTAATAGCATGATTCTGTATATCATGTCCCTAGGACAGGGCTGCTGAAAAAGCACAAGAGGAAAAAGAAGGGAAAGAAAAAGAGAACACTTACCAGCTCCAGTGGCGGTCAACAAGTCCACATGCACAGCTGGGTGGAATCTGACCCAACGGCTAAGGCAGCAAAGAAGACAGACACAATACAAAGAGAGACCCCGTGCCTTTTCTTCCCAGGTACCCATCAGACATCTGCGGGATGAAGTGAAAAGTCTGTGTTCTCAACAAAAGCAGCCTTTAGGCCACAGTCCACACATCAGACATGTTACAGGAAAGGTAGTGGGAGTCTAAACACATAGGACCTAGCTGTGTGACCTCCAAAATTAGTGATCTTTTAAATCAACGAAGAACAAGTGCCACTAGAGCGCTTATGTAGGTTTTCCCTTGGTAACGATTTCCTTGTTTCATACAAGTATTCTGGCTTTATCAGAGTTTCACAATGGGTTTGTTGGAAAAGCATAAAGGTAGAGAACTGACATGCTAACCCACAAAGGGTAATTGTTTACTTTGTTGTTTCAACACCTCCCAATTACTCCTAAAAATTAGACAGTTTTACACTGGACAATGCCTACTTTCTCCCTTCCCCATCAATGTTGGATGTTATCTTTTTATGAATTTATCTTCTCTGAAAGGCAAGGAAGAGTCATCTCACTTTTGTTCGCGAAATTCACTCTTGATTTATTTTGTGACCCAAAGGTTAGTTTAGCACTGTGTTATTTAGTTTCCAAATACGTGGGTGTTTTCCAGATCTCTTTTTATTATCGATTCCTAATTTAGTTTTATTGTGATAAAAGAACATGTTTTGTACAACTTGAGGTATTTTAAATTAACTATGACTTGCTTGGTGACTCAGAATGTCATCTACCTTGGTAAACAGTCTGTGCACTTGAAAAGAATTGGTAGTGTTTTTGCTGGGTGGAGTGTTCAGTAAGTGTCATTCAGGGCCATTTGGCTGATAACGCTGTAAACGTCTGTTACCTTCTTAATGGTTTTCTGCCTACTTGTCCTGTTCATTATGGAGAGAGGCTTATAGACCGCCGCAACTATGATTGTGGATTTCTGTATTTCTCCTTCCAGTTTTACTAGTTTTTGCTTCATTTATTTTGAAGCTTTTGTTAACAGCATGATGTTTTCTATTATAATACTACTTAATTTATCCCTTTATGAGTTGAAATGACTTTAAAGCAAGCAATATACTTGGCTCTGCAGTCTTTCATGTGCCAGTAAAATAGTCTTTGAAGGTTTCTTTTTAAATTAGTGTTACCATAGTTTTTTGTTTGTTTGTTTGTTTGTTGTTGTTTGGTGGAACCGGGGATTGAACTCAGACCCTTGCATTTGCCAGGGAAGCACTTACTCCATTGAGCCATCTCCCC
>NW_004524581.1:10508546-10532143 GCF_000260255.1 Octodon degus | reverse complement strand
AAAAAAAAAAGAAAAAGAAAACCAAAACCAAAAATTAGAAACAACCTCAGCACACTAGGAGCAGATAGGAACCTCCACAACCTGGTGAAGGGTATCTATGGAAAACAGACAGTTAACATCACACTTGATGGAAAAAAAACCAAAAAACTGTACTTCCCCCCTACGATTGGAAACAAGGCAAAGATGTGAATTCCCATCACTTCTGTTGACCAATGTAAGAGATCCCACTCAGTGTAAGCAAGGAAAGAAGGGCTCACAGGATGGAAAGAAAAGACAAAACTGTCTTTTTATGCAAATTATATGATCATCCATCTATGTAGAAAATCCTGGGGCCTGAGAGATAGGTCAATGGATTAAGCACCTGCTTAGGCAAGCTTAGGCAAGCACAGGGGCCACTGTTCGACCCCTGGCACCACATGCCATGCCAGCCCTGCCCCCAGGCATGCTAAGCTAGAGTCTGGGTGTGGTGGTGCATGCCTATAACCCAAGCTCTAGGAAGGCTGAAAGCAGGAAGATCACCATGAGTCTAGGTTATGTAGTGAGACCCTGCGACAACCAAATACATTAATTAAAAAAAGAAAGAAAGACAGATAACCTAGTAGATCAGCAAAAAAGCTACTAGGATTGATTAGTGAGATTAGGATGGTAATGAGACTCAAGGTTAATATACAAAAGCCAATTGAATTTCTGGATATTAGAAATAAATAATTATCCTACCAATTTGGTTTGAAACTGTCTCATTGCTATTTGTTTCTCGATAAAAATATGGGAAAAAAACACAAAATAAACACTTCCTCCTTTAAGTTTCAGGTGCCTAGTGTGAATGATGGGATATACTTTTAATTGAGGGAGAGTATATTGACAGAATTTAAAGGAAAAATAAATGTTGTATCATGTGCATGTACCAAAATGAAGGCAATCTGAATGGACTGAAAATATTTAATATTAAAAATAAATATTAATTAAAAAAAGAAATAAATAATTAGAAATTCAAATTGTAAAATACTAAAAATAGGATGAAAAATATTAACACTTTAGAATAAAATTTTAAAGATCTAACACGGTACATACAAATCCTGTACACCAAAACTACAAAGTGCTATGCGGAAATTGAAAATACAATAAGCTATGTCATATCCATGAATCAAAAGATTTAATAACAGGATTAATAATACGATCTGTTATAAACTTAACAATAAGATTTAATGCATTGTCTATCAAAATCCTAGCAGGATATTTGAAGAACTTGTCAAGCCCATTCTAAAATTCACAAGGACATGCAAAGGATTTTGAATAGCCTAAGTAAGTTTGTGAAAGGAAGCAAGCTTGGAGATCATATATGAAATTTTAAGATTTAATGGTAGGCTATGGTAAGCAAGACAGTAAGATAGTGGCCCAATTATAGGTATTTAGCCTGATGGCATAAAGGCAGAGAGCAGGAGGTTGATAAATAAACCAAAAAGGATAACTGCCCTAAAAGTAGTCAGTTGATTATTGACAAAGGAACAAGGTAATCCACTGCGGGAAAATATTTTTTTTGACAAATCATACTGGAAATTTGGATGTTCACTGAAACAAACAAAAGAACAAAACTTCAACACTTATCTCACAAAACACACACACACACATTTAATTAAAGATGAATCATAGACCAAAATATGGACAGTAAAGCTCTAAATTTCTATGATTAAAATATAGGAGAAAATCACAGTGCTCTTGAGTTCAGAGTAAATCAGAACTAGTAAAATCAGAGAGTTGCTAGATCTATGACTTTGAAAAAGCAAATACCATTAAAGAAAAATTAATGAAGTGAATTTCACCAGTGCTGGAAAACCACACCTTATGTTCTTCAAAATAAATGATTTTTTTAAAAAGGCAAGTTATAGACTGGAAAAAATTTTGTGAAGTATTTATAAAGAATTCATATTTAGGTATATAAAATGACCAAATATTATGACAAATAATTCAATAAAGTGTGTAAAATGTTTGAACTCTTCAAAGATACAAATATAAAACAAATACACGAAAAGATGCTTCCTACATTAGTAATCAGAGCACTACAAAAGAAATCGCAATACGGTACTTTTACACACTCAGCAGAGAGGCTAGAATGATAAAATCTGAAAATATCAAGTGTTGGTGAAGATCTGGAGCTCCCACCAAAAAGGATAACTGCCCTAAAATTAGTCAGCTGATTTTTGGCAAAGGAACCAAGGCAATCCATTGGGGGGATATAATGTTTTTGACAAATCATACTGGGAATTTGGATGTTCACTGAAACAAACAGAAGAACAAAACTTCAACCTTTATCTCAGAACACACACACACACACACACACACTTAAAGATGAATCATAGACCAAAATATGGAAGGTGAAGCTCAAAATTTATGTGCACAGGGAACTGTCTGCTCATAGGGCTGGTGGGAGTGTAAAGTGGTAGTGTAATGGCAAACAGCAACACCGAAACAACACCCCAGATTTGGAGGCAAATTTGTTTACATCGATGGCAGTAATCAGCATCCTTCCCACAGTATCAGCCCTGATCTCTAGTGGTCTGAGGATTGTACGGGGTAAGCAAGCAGGAAGTACACAGGCAGGATGGCTTGTCAATGGGGATTGGTTCTTGCAATATGCGTCAGGGTGACCAGCTGTGCATCACAGTAATCTCCCCTTTCTAAGAAAATAGAGTAACAGGCGCTCTAACTGGGACTATTATCTGGGCGACTGAAGCTAACTGGCTGAGCGGGCGTCTCCTGCTGCAGTATGACTACTTTAGAAACAGCTCACCATGAACGTTCAAGCAACTTCCTTTGGCGAACAGCAGTCTGTTTTTATCTCTCTGAGATAAATGTGTAAGGGTAGGATTCTTGGGTCATGTCGGGGTATGGTGAACTGACAGGAAACTGCCAAGCTGCTTCCACAGTAGTTCTGTGTGGGCTGGAGTGATGGGTATCTGTTTTTGTCAAGACAGTTCCCTGTGCACATAAAATCGGTACATCTTATTGTGCATAAATTATATCTCAATAAGGCAAATCAGCTCCCCTTGTAATTCCAATGTGCAGCCAGGATAGAGACCACTGGTCAAGGCTGACTTGCTCATTTTATGGATGGGAAAAGACTAAGGTACCAAGAGGGAAGCTGGGCCAGCTAGGATGGGTGCACACAACCAGGGCGGGGAGGGGCTGGCTGCCCCGAGGGCTGCCTACCATTTGGAGCCCTAGCATCAGCTGGGGCTTGCTGGAAATGTGGATTTTTTTTTTCTTGGTTTATGAACTGAGTTTATTTTATTTTATTTATTTTTTCCATAATTTTATTTAGAAGCAAATAGCAATGAGACAGTTTCAAATCAAATTGGTAGGACAGTTTCAATAATTAACACATTGCATACTCTCTTCCTAGTGGTTATTTGCTGTACAAGATGCGGACAGGATATCCTATTTACAAACACCATTAGAACAAATCCCTCTATTCATTAAGAGAATGTAACTATATATCTATCCTAACCACTTTGAATACACAGATACAAAATTGACATTCATCTGTATCCCTTTTCTTGTTTAGTTCCATCATTTGAATATTATAGGTGTGTTAACTCAGCAAAATATTCTAAGAGTCCAGTAGCCCATAATAGTATTGGGTCTTCCGCTTGACTGGCAGTGTCAGAAATTGTTGACCTGAGTCACCTGTAGCTCAACATTACAGCATGGCTTTGGAAATGTGGATTTGAAGCTCCATCCAGACCTACTTAACCAGTTCTGCTCTTGGATTCATTTTTTTTAAATGTATATGGCACAAGGTCTCAGCATCGAGCTCAAATTCCTAGTAAACCTACTGGTTTCAGTCTCCCCAGCACTGGGATTACAGGCATGCACCAGTCTTGGTGGTCAGCTCAGTGCACCCAAGGGCAGGCCAGTGTAGCACGTGGAGCCAGGGATCAAACTCCAGTCCTTGTGCTTGCCTAAGCAGGTGTCTAGTCTGCTGAGCTATCTTGCCGGACCTTGCACTTGAAATCTTGAGAAGTACTGTGGTAGAAGACTTGACAAAATTTGGGAAGGGTTTTCTGAGGGAACAGGGATAGCAGTCAGGTCTGTTCATTTCCTGGGGGAGGTAAGTCATAAATAGAGGGACGCGGGACCAGGAGTAAAGAGCCAGTCACCTCAGGTGGGTCCCCTTTCCTTCCTGTGCTTTAGGTTCTCATCTGTAAGATGGGAACAAGGAGAAGCTGCTTAGCCAACTAATATGCAAAGGGACCAGGTTGGTGTGAAATCACCTTGGAAACCCCAGCAGCTGGGACACACAGTCACACCCCTCCTTGCCCCTTGATCTGCTGGTTTCTGGCACACAGTGACCTCTCACCCCCATCCCACAGCTCCAACCCAGGCCCATAGTTCATGCTCAGCAGATCTGGTGGCCTGGTTGCAGTTTTCCAGCCATCTGGTTCCCCTCCTGGTTTCTGAAGGCAGATGACAGTGCATAAGGAGCCCCTCTCTTGTGTACTATGTGGAAGGAAGAGCCAGAGCCAGAAACAGGAATGCTGGCATGCAGTGCACGCTGAGGGATCCTCGTGCATTCAGGTACCAGGGAGCCTCCTGCAGCCCTCAAGAGTGAGTTTCTAGGACTGCTTGGGCACATGGAGATGGTTCCAGAAACAGGAAGCACCTCTGCAATTCCCGCTTCCTCTGTGGAGGAAATCCATATGCAGGTCTGAGGCAGTGAGCAGCAGTCCTGGGGTCTTGGAGCTGGGGCTCTCAGGCCACTACCAGGCATGTGAAGCAGGCAGACCCAGGGCAGGGAAGGCTCTTGGTGGTCCAGCAGCACACAGTCTGCCTTGTGCTTCACCTTTGGCCTCTCAGGCCTCCCCTACAGGCCACGTGTCTCCTGGACATGTGTGCTCACCCCCTTGTCATTCACTTTCATCCCTCAAAACACCATTTCTTTGCATTGTTGATGCCCATGGCAGATACTGCCTCTGTTCTGGTGGGTTTGCACACTCCTAGCTTTAAACTAACTGGCCTGGCACTTGCTGTGACCCTTCGGCACCAGCTGCTATTTCTGGATCTGCCTGAGGACAGCCCTGCTGAGGTGTGCTCACTCCAGCACAGGGAAGGACTTTCCAGGAATGTGTGGCCATTCAGCAAACACTGAATAAGACTTAAAGCTCCTTTCTAGTTCTTGTCCCTTGTGTGACCAAGGGGCATCGTTCCTGTAGCCTTTGCAAGGCCCTCGGGAGACAGCTGGTACTGGATGTCCTCTGGCTGAGCTGTTGTTGGCAGAAAGGATGCCTAATATTCCTCTGAAGCTTAATGTACCCGAAGTAGAACTTTCTGCTGCCCCAAACCTGTTCTTTACCTTAGTAAGTGACACTATCATCCACTCACTTAAGCCAGAAAGCTCGTGTCACCCTTGATTTTTCCCTTTCCTTCACTTTCTGCATCCAGCCTTGCTGGTTCCCAGTAACTTTGATATAGAAATCCAAAGTACCAACCCCCTGTACAAATCCATATTAGCTTCCTGAGGTGGCAGAACACGTCCCCACTTGAAGTTCTGGAATCCAGAAGCCTGAAATCAGTCCCACTGGGCCCAAGCCAGGGTATGAGTAGAGTGTCTTAGGAGGCTTGAGAGCACAATCTGTTCCTTGTCTCTCCCAGCTTCTGGTCTCTCCAGACATCCGTTGGTCTGTGACCACATCTTCTATCTCCTATCTCCACCTTGGTGGACACGTGGCCCTCACTTCTCCCATCTGTGCCAAATCTCCCTCCCACCATTCTTGTGATGGTGCTTGTGATTGCATTTGTGGTTCACACAGACAACCCAAGGCGCACTAACCAACCCAAGGCCTTTAATTTTAATGTACCTTCGAAGTCCTTTCTTGCCCATATAAAGTAATGTTCCAGGGTTCCCGGGATATTTTTTTTAATTTTTTTTTTTTTTTTTTTGCGGAACCGGGGATTGAACTCAGGCCCTTGCACTTGCCAGGGAAGCGCTTATAGCCCTGAGCCATCTCCCCTTCCCCCCCGGGATATATTTTAGAGGTTGTTATTTAGATCCCTCGTTTTCTTAGCAGTCAGCCTCTATCTCTGAGGCTCCCCTTCTGTTGGTCTCCATGAACCTCCTTCTTCACTGGCCATCCTGCTTCACACTTTCTTGGAGACCCCACAGCAGGTGTCTACCATCCACTCAGTGGCCAAGACGGAGGACCTGCGTGCATCATCCACTTCACACTCACCGCCTTCCATCATTCTGCTAGCTCATCTCCAAACTATGGGCTGAGTCTTCCATCGTTAGGTTTCTGTGACTCATATCTACCTGAACTGCCATATTCTTTGTCTGTGGTCCATACCACCCTCCTTCCCTTACCAGTGAGCCACTCTGAAACCAAAGGAAGAACTTGGAAGCCCAAGAACCCACTAAGAGCCTCTCTCCCACTTGCTCTTCCAGCCATAGCTGCAGTGTGCACTTCCATGGTGGGTTCCAGCCAATCTCTTACGTCAAGTGTACTAGTTCCCAAGTATGCAGGAATGTGACTTTTGCTGTCTGTGCCTGGGCTTTTCTGATACTACAGTGTATAAGACCAGAAAGAGTGTCAAGGCATGAGCACAGGCAGCCTGGCAGGATGCGATGGGGTAGGCATCACCTGCTGGAGACAACCTGTGGCCAACGGGGAAGGAGCAGAGTCGGTGTGTAGCTTCTTTCTCCCATAGAGAAGCAGGACAGAAATTCCAAGAGGTGTTCCGTGTCCTTCTTTGAGGGTCCCAGTGAGACCAGCGCTGGTTTCCTGTGATGGCTGTAGCTCAGTAATGCACTCTCAGGCTAAATTTTTCTGTTTCTATTTTACCCTCCTTCCTCCATCTCAATTGGCTTGACATTTTCAAAAGACATGACTCAAACCTGGAACTTCAGAGGAGCTTTTTAACCCTCCCCACAGCAGGTGAGCAGTAAGGATGGAGAACATATTAAATTCAACAAGACTGCGTTTCTAATGTTGCAACCTATTATATTTGCATGCGGTTGTAAGGTGGCTCACAGATACCTTCAAGGTCCACGGAGTTTCACAAGCGTTTTAGCCGCCTTCCTCAATGTCGCTGTCCACGGTGCTGAAGGATCTTGCGGTTCTGAGATGAGGCCGTTTCCCCTACTTTGATTTGCCCTTTGTGTAGTGTTTCCAAGGATTCACGCTTTCTGTTATTTAATTCTTTAATGGAAGGTTTAAAAATGGTGCATGGGAAATAGAACTAGACCTCTCACTTCCCAATTCTCACTTTTGGTCCTTTTAGCAATTCTATCAACTTTCCATGATTAGCATTTTCTTCCTGGGAAGTCAGGAGGTGTTGAGGTCTTCACTGTCTACACCCTGCTCTCAAGTACCCGTGCGTCTGGAGGAGGGGCTGAGGCTCAGATGAGGGAGGCTGAGTCTTCTTGTTCACCGTGAACCACGGCTGATTTCATTCATATGTTTTAGCAAAACACCAAATATTCTTGCCACTCGATTGCCGGGGCTGGAAGACTCTGAGTCATTTTCAACTCATTCTGCACCCCACAGCCTTTGAATCACCAAGGCTAGCACAAAAGTGTGTTTATTCACTTCTTTTCTCCTCCTCCTCCACCTCCACCACCACCCCATCACCACCATGGCCTTGTACCAAACCTTCATCTCTGAATCACAGCACCAGCTTCTAATGGGCCCCTCTCCCTACATATTATATCTGCTAATTGGTCCTCGACACTGGTTGGAGGCTTCTCACTGTGCTTAAGTGTCAGCCCAAGCTCCTTAGTGTGAGCTCCTGCCAGCCAGCCATGCCTGGTCCCTCCTCCTACCTTCATGTGTGCTGTCCCTCCCCCTTCACTTCCTTCCTGCCTCTGCTCGGCCAAGTCCTCCTCAGTCCCCTATGCTCAGTCCCAATGTCCCCTCTTCTCTGGAGCCTTTGCAGACCTTATAGGCTCCCCCTGGCCCACAACCCTACTCTATCAAGTTCATCTGCCTCCTTTCTCAGCTCTGGGCAGGATTACAGCAGCCTCATGTTTCTGTCCTAGCTTTTTCACACCAAGTCGAATGAAAAACAAATGCTCAGGGGCTGGGGAGATGGCCCAGTAGAATAAGTGCTTCCCTGTCAAGTGCAAGGGCCTGAGTTCAATCCCCAGCTCCACTAAAAAAAAAAGCTCAATAAAAATTTTCTGGATGCACAGCTGTTTGGTAGACTGTTTTATCAGCTGAACTTTCCTCATGGGTCAACCTCTCCTGGTCTAGTCACCAGCTGCCCTGGGACCTTCTCTCCAGCCTCACTGGTACTCACTGAAACTTTTAGGACCATATAGTAGCTGTCACTTGCCTTTAGTTTTCTGGCTTTCAAATGCCTGAACCTGTGCTTGCACCATCTCTCAGCCCAATGTGGGTTTCTCTTCCTGGTTATGAGGATCCTAGTTACTTTTTAATTCTCATAGACTCATTAATTCAAGACCTTTGCTTTGTTTTTATGCAGGAGTATGACCAGGGAGGGTGAGATATGTACCCAGAAGCTGAAATATCCCAAGTACCCCGGTAAGGACCCGGATACTGTGCTTCTCTTGGCAACCAGGCACTCACATCTCCCAGACTCTGTCCAAAGCTCAGCCTGCCTAAAAATGCTCCATGAATCATGTTCAGAATTGGGGAATGAAGCAAATATTTACTTCATTCACAGAGAAGGAGGAAAATCTCTCCCAAGTGGAAATGAGCCCTAACATCTGCGTGTGCAGATCTCATTGAGTCAGACTTGCACAGCTCTGAACTAGAGGCCCTTTCGCCCCTGGGTCAGAGGAACCACTGCTAATAGTGGGAGGCACACGGACCTTGGTGTCCTGTGGTATCAGGGCAGTGTGGCAGTCCAAGGATTATGGTTTGGGGTTTGAGCAGCAGACTACAGGTGAGTACAGGAGCCACCTGATTGAGATTGAGGCTGGAATGGAGGGAGAAGGAAGTATCACTGTTGTGGAGTGCGGTGCTCCAGGGGTGGGAGGAGCAAAGATGCATCCCAAACAAGGAAAGGCTACAGGGTGGGTCTGAGGGTCCAGCATACTCATGGTGCAGGGGAAGCCTTGGGCTATGAGGTGGGGGCTTTCAGTATGAGTGTAGGGGGCACTCTGGGCAAATGTATCGGAATTAGATTTCTGAGTGGGGGATGTTTCTAGAGAGGGCAGGTTCTAGGTGTGATGGGTGGGATGTGATGGTGTCGGGGGGGGGCTGGAGGGTCACATAGAGCTAGAAGCAGCTGGAAGAAGTGTGAATACTGTAACAGATGAGTGGTAAGAGCTTAACGGGAGACAAAGGGTGAGGGTCATGGTAGAAGCCTGCTGACCAGAAAGTACAAGATCACCCAAGTATCTTCCTACCCATAATCCCCTCAATGTCCTAACCACAGCTCAGCACAAAAAAGGACCCTGTCCATTTCAACTGGTTAGACACCAGGGGTCCCTCGGCATGTGCAGTGTCTTCATCCTGGGGTATTTAACTTTTGGAGAATAGAGTGATTCATTTTCAGATATGTCTGAGAAATCCAGGGAACAACATGACCCCAGGAGGAGCAAGTGCGGAGGGGACATTGCTGATAGGGCTGGAGATGTCCAGAGAGATGTGGACTGAGGGCCAGAGCTGATGGATTCCCAGAAATGGGCCAGGAAGGGCAATCACATGTGTGGTGTAAGCAATGCGGGAGGCACAGGAGGAGGTGGGGTCCAGCAGGCAACATGGAGATCCACTTGGCACAGCACACAGTTGGGAAAAGCTTTGCAGAACTGCAAACTCATGCACCGATGGTGCCAGCAAGGCAAGGTGCATGGGTGGAGAAGGCCAGTTGCAAAACGAAATTTTGGAGAATGGATAGACAAATGGAGTGAGGGCTGCACACAGCTAAGGGCATTCAAGATTTTTAGACCTAAACCAAATGGTGGGCAGACCAAAGGAGCTCTGGCACGTGGACCCCTCTCAAGACCCCCAAAAGTAACAACTGTTTTGTCTGACTCAGCACATGTGTGTGACAAAGGCCTCGAAGGCCCAGTCCAGCTGATGCAGAAGTAGGGAATTCTTTAATCACATAAGAGAGGGTCTGCCCAACACCAAGGGGCCACGGATGTTTCTGGATGGAGTATCGCTCAGCTTTTGGTTACAGGAAGCTAAGCATTGACTATAGAATCAACCCATATTTTACTTGCTACGTGACCTTGTTTCTCTCTCCAGTGGCCCTCACCCTGGGATCCTCTCCTCCCCCACTTCCTTCAAGCTGGTCTTGCTTTGTGTACACACTGTCATCCGCTAGCCCATCACAACCTTCCAACCCACATTTCATTTCGGAGCTGCCTTAGCCCTGCCTGGTTCTTGCAGGTTCTGGTCCCTCAGGGTGCACTCCCCCTCACACCCACTCCTCACAGACCCCTAATCCCCTTTCATCCCCCTCTGGTGAGCTGGGCAGAGGAGGGGCCCAAGCCCTCCCAGCTCCCATTGTCTGTGCTCCTTGAAACGTTTAAAGGGATTAGGGGCTGGGGCCTGGGCCGAGGGCCTTCAGGGATACGTGCTCAGTGGGCGAGAAGATGAGATTCCTTCTTCTTCCATCTCTCTTGTCCAGAGGGTTGGTGAGTACGAGATAGATGGCGTGGATAAAGGGGCAGCCAATTAATTCCAATTTAAACCCAATTTGGTCTCCTGGATAATGAGAACAGCAGGCGTGTTTTCCTAGTGGATTATCTCTCCCAGGCAGTTGTTTGTCGTTACTCTTACTAACAGTGGGTCTTCCTGGATCACTCTGCCTGGGCAGGAGAGGCAGAGCTGGAGGGCCAGAACACAGGCCTGCAGGTGGAGAGTGCTGGGCGGAGATGCAGACAGAAGCAGTGACCGCAGGGGCTCATGCTTACCCTGAAGAGCGCTGCCCTGTGCCTCAGTTTCCCTGGCCTTGTCAGTGAGCATTTTGTACTTTGACTGCCATTCTTGATGATAGATTTGGAAGGTGAGGCCATAAGGGCTCAGAGGACAGGGGGAGCTGTGGTTGCTGCTGTGTGGCCTTGGGTGTGTCACTGGTCTTTGTTTTGTCTCATTTTCTCACCTGTCATATGGGAGCATTGACAATGGTCAGCATCATAGAAGAACCAGTTAATAGTGATGTCTCAAGGACTTGGCATGAACCCCCACACAGAAGGCCTCCACTAGACTCCTCTCCACCACCCTCCCTGCCAATGCCCTTATATGCACAGCTGGAAGGAGAAAAGGTGTGTGATCGCTCACGATTTCTGAGGTTTCAGCTATAGTTCCAAGGAAGAATCCTCATGGTGGGGAAGAGCTGCTCAACACAAGGCAACCTGGAAGCAAAGAAAGCAGAAGATGTGGACAGAGACAGGAGGAGGCTGGGGATGAGATGATACCTTTCCAGGAAACGAGCCAGCGAGTGACTTCCTCCAACCAGGACCCACTGCCTAATGGCATACTCACTGCAGAACTCCTCAGGGGATTTGTCTGTCAATGGGGACAACTTCTCCATGGTCCAATCACCTTTCTAAGCCCCACCTGGGAACAATGTTGCTTTGTGGTTCAAGCCATCAATACACAATTTTGGGAGAAACACTTCCTATTTAAACTGTAACAGGGATATACTAGTCAAAAACAACAGTCAGAAAACAGGACCTCAAAGGGCCTCATCTTAGCCCTACAAGGGCTCAAGAGGTTTCTCGGGGACCTCAGATATGGTCCTGTGATTCCAGAGCCCTCTTGGGAGAAACAAGATCCCCCCGTAACTGTAGAATGCACATGACTGAGTCCAGCTGATACACTGGGTGGTCTCTCCATGTGCCCTTAGCAGTCTGGCCGGATGGTTTCTAGTCTGTGTTTTTGAGTCCTGGTGTCTTCAGCCCTCAGTTGACAAGGAAGTTCTCTGATTTCCCCAGAATGAGGGTTCACCCAGCAGCTTGTAAACTGCGGTGGCCTTTGGGGGTCTCTGCCTCTGACCTATTAGCTCAAGGGATTTGGAGAAGCTGGAGTAAGTCTGTGTGACTGGAGAGCCCTGAGGTCCCCTCAACATTTATTCCCATTGGCAGGTAAGGATATTGAGGCTCAGAGAGGGGGGAAAAATCACTGCTAAAGGCCCGCTTGTTCTCTGGAGGCAGAGAGCTCCAGAACCCCAGCCCTGACTCCAGTGAGCCTGGCCCGGGCCCAGCCCACGTATTGCGCAGGAGGCATCACAGGCACCCAGCGCCAGCCCAGGATGCTGGGCTGAGGCTCTTTCGCCGAGTTGGGGCTCTGTTCACAGGGGTCCAGCCTGATCCTGCAGAGCCCATGCAACCTGCCTCCCACCCGCTCCCTCCACACACCCAGGACCAGTGCATTAGCCACTACCTGCAGCCTCACAAATCCTCCCAGGGACACCTAGGTAATTAGGAGATTCTTCATTTACCGATGACACTTCTCATTATCCTGAATGAACGCAGACTTGTTCCCTCCACACCACCCAGCCAGGGCTGTTCCTCATGTCAGGTAGGACAGATGGGCCAGGGCAGGATTGGCAACTCCCTCCCCACAGGCCCTGGGATGGCTGCCCTTGCCCACTAGTGGATGAAACCCCGACATATTGGCTCTCCTCCTCCTCCAAGGACTGGGCTCTATGTTGGCAGCCCATAGTTACAACTTCCTGTTAATGCCCTTTCTCCTACACAGAGGCTCTGAGAGATCAGTCAACTTTCCAAGGGTCACCAAACTTGTGACCTTGTCAGAGAGAAAGAGAGAGAGAGAGAGAGAGAGAGAGAGAGAGAGAGAGAGAGAGAGAGTCAAATACATACAAAAGGAAAACCAAAGCTCCTTGATTCAGGAGTAGTCAACTTACCCTCAGAGACATGGCTCTTCCCCAGAGGCCTCTCCACCAGTCAAGTGGCAGCTTAGCACTGTGTCCCTGGTCTCCCCAGGATGAAGGCTCAAAATCTACAGTGACCTGCATGGACACTCCCCAGGCAGCCCGCTACACAGTCTGGGTCTCTACTGATGATCTATTAGCTAGAGGCACCCTGATGCAGCTGGCATAAGTCTGTGGGACTGGAGAGCCCTGAAGGCCCCTGGCCATGCCTGGCCTACCTATGGCACTGCACTGTGCCTTAGTGGGTGGCTTCTTTGACTCAGTCTGAGCTTCTCCAACCTCCCTGAGCAAGGCTCCTGAACACACCGTGGGAGGTCCTAACTCTGGGGAGTGAGGACAGGGCACTCACCTGCTGAAACCACTGCATGGCTGGAAAGATGAGGCTTTCATTTGAAAAGCTTTGAGTTCCAAGGGAATTGCATTAATAGCAGGGAACTTTGTTTATATATACAGCTATACACACACATACACACACACACACACACACACACACAGAGACATTGTGATATTTGTGTGAACTTAACACCCAGCATGAAAGCTTAAAACTGACAAGCAAAATTTAGTTAGCAGGGTGTCCCTTATTCCCAATTTATTGCTCCACCAGGGACTCTTGCAGGCAGCAGTGAGAGAGTCCACGATCCAGGCGGTGGCTGAATTATGAGCCACAATTTATAAACCATTACGTGCTATGGATTCTAACCATATTTATTGCAATCTGACCACTTGGGTTTCAAAACTTGCTTTGTATGTGGGGAGGAGTCAGGGATGTTAAAGTGTGGTTTAGAACAGAGCTTTTCCCAAGGCTGCCTCAGGGCACAGATCTGAGGGTGGCTTGACAGCCACCCCGTGACCTGCCCTCCACAGACTCTGGGGCTCCTAGCAGTGCCACCCAAGAAGCACAATCCATCTTGTTGCAGAAGACAGAGGTAAGGACTTCACTCTGTCGCACTGAGATCTACAATTGTGGAATGAGAAAAAAGATCATGTCTTTGTTGTAGGAAAAAAAAAAGACTTCGTTCTATTTTTACAAATAGGCTGTAAAAGAAGGGTGAGAGAAACCTCCCACTTACGCTAGTCCCGCTCTGGCACCGGGCGCCACGTGGAGATACTGCCTTCGTAACAAGCCCAAGAGGGAGGCAGCCTGTTCTCTCCTAAGCAGCTGGACATCAAGGCCCAGAGAGACAGCACTGACGGAGCCCCAGGAGCAGCAGCTCACACTGTGACTGGTGTGGGCTTCAGAGCCAGAAAGACTGAGGCTCCAGTCACGCGTGCGACGTTGGGAAAGTGATTAACTCCCTCTGAGCCTCAGTTTCCCCAAATAGGGATTAGGAAACAATGTGAGGGCTGGATGTTGGGCAGGGGCATGGATGGTCACTACAGAGCATGGGTGGTCAACTGAGAGGGTGAATCAGAGCAGGAGCATAGGGTCCCCAGGCTCCAGCACTTCCCAGCCAAGCTGCTTGTCCAGCTGAGAGACTTCCTGGGATCAGGAGGCACCCCAGGGAGCTTAGCCTTTCTTGTCGAGCCCTTCTTCCTTTGTGGTCATTACTCAAGCAGCTCCACCTTGCCACTTTCCAGGGGTGTGTGTGTGTGTGTGTGTGTGTGTGTGTGGTATAGGAATGGGGTGAGGGCTTTAGCTTGCCTCCCCACAGATTCTGCAGAACCTGGTAAGACCTGGGGTCTCTAATACCCAGCCCAACCCTGACCTCTGTGCTAGCAAATGATTTGGGGCATCAGCTACAGTCGCACAGGTTTCCTCACTGTGGACCTCCTCAGAGCCTTTACCGTGCCCTGAGGTATCTCATGGCTCCCTGCAAAGAGTGTACACATTTCCTAAATTAGTGATCAAAGAAGCTTTTGCCAGGAGGGACCTCTGAAACGAGCAGGGTAGGGAGACTGTTCAGGTGGATGCCCTATTTCTTGGGCATCAAAGTACGACCTCTGCTTTCTGTATCACTCCCTTCCGGCCTTGGAAGGCCCACTTGACTTCTCCCAACTTGAGGGCCTTCCCTTGGATACCTTTGCGCCAGCTGGAGAAGAGGACAGAAGCTGCAGGCAGAGAAGAGGGGCAGCATCATGTGGCAGCCTGAAGCTCAGTGTCCTGGGAGCAGCTGGAAAGGACTTGTGTGCCCTTGGCAAGCTCCTTCCCCTCCCTGGGCCTCAGTTTGTGTATCTGTGAGACCTGACGGTCTTTATTTTATTTTATTTTATTTTATTTTTAGGGAAAAGTCTACAGGGTGTTCAGGGTCTCACTACTGGATTGGACTCGTAGTGATCTGCCTGTTTACAGCCTCCCAAGAGCTGGGATTACAGGCATACACCACCATGCCCAGTCTCAATTTCCATCTCAGAGTACCCTGGGGCGAGGCCGGCATAGCAGGCCCCTGCATCTGCCTAAGCAAGTGCTTTAATCCACTGAGCTATTTGGCCAGCAAGACCTGGCAGTCTTGAGGGGTCTTCTGAGTCTTGAGGGGTCTTTTGATGAAGACTGCGTGCACTTGGGGTGTCTGCAGGGCAGGAGGTCTGACTCCCCCTGGACTGCTCCAGGTACTCTGACCCCACTGCAGCCCTGGGGTTCAGGGCAAAGAGGCCAAGAGACAACCCTGGCTGAATGTGGCTGGAGCAAATTAATAATTGATTCACAGGGAGACAAGATCTGTCTCAAGGGATGTAAGAAGAGGAGGAGCCAGGCACATGGTAGAGGAGGAGGGCATTCTTCTCAGACCAGGCACTCCAGGAGGTTGGTTTCCCAGGGACCATTGTCAGGCTCCACCCAGTGAAGGCCTGAGGATGTGATTCTGCAGCTGCAGCAGGCTAGGGCTCTCAGTGAGGCAGGGTCTTAGGGCATCTGATGGAGGAGCCCTGGGATTTGCTTCTACTTTGAACCATAGGGCCTAGGGTAGGCAGAACCTGGCCTCCACCTGTGGACTCTTCAGATTGGGTGGTCCTGGCCCAATGTTCCCAGGACATGGGTTACAGAAAGAAGATGGACTTAGGAGACACTTAGGGAGGCTGCCCTGAGGTGTTTAGTGTGCTCTAATGGCTGCCCATCTTCCTATTATTTAGGGGAGGACTGGGCCTGGCTTGGGAGTCTGGAGGCCTGAGCCAACTCTGACTTGGTAGGATGAGTCAAGCCCCACTCTGTATCTCTCTGGGACATTGGAGTACACAGAGGAAGAGCAGACCATGGCCTTCATTGAGTGGAGATGAGGAGGGTGTGTAGCAGAATTAGAGTTCTGTTGCTGTGATGAATTCCTGCAATGACAAATTTATAAAGAAGAAAGGTTTATTTTGACTCACATTTTAGAGGTTTCACTTCATAGTTGGTTCTGCTGTTTTGGACCTGGGGTGAGGAAATATGGTGGGAATGTGTGGCAAAGCAAGTGGGTATTGGAGTTCCACCAACCCCTTCATGGGCAGCCCCCACAACCTAACTTGGTCAGGGGTTGAGAGGAAAAAAGGAGTGAGGCTCTTGGCTATCCATCTAACCAGTCAACCAACCCGGTGGCAGCCCCTGCCCACCCTCAAGAGGTGACCAAGACACTGGCCCCCAGGATTGTCCAGCTGGGGATCAGTTCCTGTGTCTTTGCTTCCCTGACCTATGGGTGTGGAACCTCTGACAAGTGGGACCCCATCTAGTCACTGTCTTAGGAAGGGCGAAATGGAGATGAGGGCAGACTAGAATTCCTGAGTCCACAGTGCGGCGGGCAGATGGTCTTCTGCCTCTCTGGTTTTGCAGAGAGAGCCTTGGGGGGGGGGTCTGTCCTATGTCCCTAGGGCCCCAGCCCCTGTCACAGGCCCTGCCTTCCCTCCCAAGGGCCTGGCTTGAGGGTGTGTGGAACCGGGCTGCCTCAGCCGAGCTGTGGAATCTCCACGGCTGCAGAGGTCAGTGTGGGCAGCTGATTACAGAGGCTCATAGGCTCGGAGGAGGGGCAGCAATTAGCTACTACGCTGACAGCGGAGACAGGGCTGCTAAATGGGCCCATTAGAGGGCATTAGTGAACTGACTGGTGGGGGCAGGGGCCTGAACTGAGACACATCGTCCTTGTCCTCGAGGGCTGGCTTGCTGAGGCTGGGCCTGGGGCCTGGGAAGGTTAACTCGGCACATGTCAGGCAGGCCCCAAGGTAAAAGCTGCTTTAAAAAGAGGGTGCTCCTCTCCCGTCCCCACAATCTTCCATGGAGTGTCCATCTGTGGTCGCTCGGAGTCCACTTGCAAAGTGACGCCTGCCCAGCCGGCAGATAATGGCTTTAATGGGGCCTTGCACAGAGAGCACTTAACCTGCTTCCCAGAGCCCTGTCGGCCATTAGCTCATTAGCTTGGCCTCTGAGGGCTGATGCTCAGATGGGGGAAGGGAGGGGCCGAGGAAGCAGTGTTAAAGGTTAACCAGGGACTTAATGTGAGTAGAATCCCACCAATTCCTTTATTCATAAACCAACCTGTCCCAGCCTTGCCCTGGAGATTTTAAAGGCATTTGATACCAAGGCTGGATTATAATGACCATGGTCATCGCAATGTTGCTGTGTAGTCCAGGCTGGCCTTGAACTCAGGGTGATCTGTCTGCCTCATGGGCGAGGCTCCCCTACAGCATGGGAAGCAGTCAGAACCCAGCAGACATAGCTTGGAATCCTGCAGCCCATGGGCTGTGTTGTCACCCCAAAGCTCTCAGCCTGCCAGAGCCTTGATCTCATCTGGAGAATGGGCTGGTACCAGGACTTGTTCCTGGGGCATTGTGAGGGTGAAGACTCCTCATGTGGAGAGCCTGTCAGAGGACAGTGCACCAGTAAGTGCACCGGAATGGGGGATGGCGCGTACCTGTGCTTTGTCATGATTACCCCTATGACCCGTATGTTATTTGCGTCCATTGGCTTCACCAGGAATAATTGTCTGAATGACAGAAGTGTGGCTCCTAGGTTACCCAGGGCTGGCCTTGCTGAGGCAGTATGGACTTCAGGGCCAGGCCAGCTCCATTACAAATATTTGGGCCTCAGGGTTCTACTGCAAGACTTGCTAGGGCCCACTAACCTCTAGGTCAGCTCTAGAGGCCTCCTGGCTCTGCTCAGGGAGGGGCTGGCAAGTGTCAGGGTGATCTGACACTGCCCGGTGTGGGGTGCAGGAGGGAGAAGCCCAGGGAAGTAGGCCTGTGCCAGGGAGGACTGATAAATGTCGAGCTCTAAACACCCAACTTGCCACCAAGTGTTCGGGATGGCTGGGGATCAGGGTGTGAACACAGAGAGCCAGCCTTGACCTCATCTGGACACCTGGGAAGGGGGAGGGGTGTGCGCAATCCTTCTGGCCTGGGGCTGGGTGCACAGCAGGAGCACTCATCCTCTGGGCAGCTCTAAGAGAGCCCAGGCCCAGCTCTGCAGCCCTGCCCCCCTGCAGGGGCAGGACCCAGAGCCCCCCTTCCCAGCTGCTCTTGCTTGTGTCCCAGGCTGGGCCTCCTCCGTGCCCATTGCTGAATTCTAACTGCATTTGAAGAGATGAAGATGGCAAATTCTCCAGGATACAGAATGGGAAATCGAGGCCAGGGAAGGCTTGCATTCAGCTGGTGGCGCCTGGAGTCCTGTGGGGAGCTGGGAAGAGGGGCACATAGAGGAGGCAATAGAGAGGCATGAAATGTGTGAGTCTGCACTCTGCTGTCCCTCCAGCACCCATTGCTTTGGATTTGTCCTGCCCACTGCTGCCGTTTGCACCAGGGACCTTTCCATCCTCAGGACAGCTCAAAGGCCAGGCTCCCACCTGGCTGAGAAGTCATTCACAAGGATGGGGCCTTGTGAACAGTTCACACAGTGAGGGCTCTAAGTGCAGAGATTAGCTTTCAGATGCTGGGGCAGCTGAGCAGGAGAACGGAGCAGACGGCCATGCAGAGATTAGCAATGGCGCCAGGCCCTGGCTCCGGGGCTGGAGGGGTGCAGTCTCACGGGCATGCGCTGCGAGAGTTGTGGACACAGAGCAGATACTGCTGGCGACACATTTCCACACCAGAGAGGGCGTGGAGGGACAGCCCAGGCTTCCCTTCCTCCACACTCAAATGGTCCTCCAATCGGCTCTCTGCTTGGAAGCCTTCTAGCTGCAGACCTGGGAGACATGGGCTGCAGGAATCGGCCCCCTGCAGGACATAGCAATGCCAAGCCAATAAAGGCTGAGGGACAGATCTCAAGGTGATAGGCCAGGCACACACGCCACAAGTGTCCTGGAGCCCTGGTCCTAGGGTGACCTGCTTCTGCTGCTCCTGTCACCCTCAGCCCTCCCTCAGCTCCCGGAGGACCAGCCTCAGACCCTGGATTAGCCCTGTGTCCTGCTGGATCCAGAGGAGTGACCCTGCTCTCCTCAGCTGCCCCCAAGACAGCGTGACATCCACCTCCAGCCCTGGGCTATTGCTATTCCAGTCAGCCCAATATGGCTCCTGGTCAGCTCAGGACTAATGCCCTCCTTCACCCCCAGGGCTTCACAGTGTGCCCCAGTAGGGAGACCCTCCCTGTCACCCTTGGTCCTCCCAATCTTGGCTCCAGTGCTATCCTCTCTCCTGCACCGCAAGTCTCTTCCTATGCATCCAGCACTGCTGGGGCCTCAGGGTGCTCTATTTTCCCCACCTACTGATCACCCCTACCTCCGCTGACCTGTGCTCCCCTTCAGCCATCTGAGCAGTGGACTGTCCCATAGCTGTCACCATCCCCTGACTGCTTTCCCCTCCCCCACTACACTGGCTTTCTGCCTTTGACAAGATCACCAACACCTGTGAGTTATCAGGCTCAGGTCCCAGTGCGTCCTAATCTGTCCTGATATCCAGCAACAGTTGGCCTTGTTGGTAGTTCCCTCCTTCCAGGACAGTCTTTTCCCTGTCTCCCCTCCTCCTCCATCACTGTTTCTTGGTTAGACTTGGTGGACTCCAGCCCAAAGCTGTTGGGGAGCCCCAGCCTGTCTCTACCTAAACCATCTCATACTGTTCTGCAGCTCTGAGGACAAACCTCTTGCTCATGGTTCTCCTTTGCATTTGGCAACTCAGCCTGCCAGAACCCTTGATCCATATCTTCTTCTATAACATAGGTGCTTGCTGACCCCCAGTGGGGCCACATCCCGGTTGAATCCATTGTAAACTGAAAACGTAGTAAGTTGAAGGACAGCGGACATCGCGCAGTGGTAGAGCACTTTCTTAGTCTGCGCAAGACTCTGGATTTGATGCCCCAGTACTGAAAAAGAAATGTGTGTTATATTCCAACCTGCCAAATGGTGTAGCTTACAGCACTGAAAACCAGAGTGAGGGTTGTTTTCCCCGGGTTACCAGATGGGTGACTGGGAACTACAGCTCCCAGCCATGGCCCAGCGTCTCAAGAGAGGATCCTACCACTTACTGCCCTGGAAAAGCTCCATATTCAACATTTAACATATTGTTTCTAGTGAATGTATATAGCTTTTGTATCATCATAAAGCAGAGTCAGGGAGATGGCTCACTAGAATAAGCACTTGCCTGTCAAACACAAGGGCTTGAGTTCAATTCCTAGTTCCACCAAAACAAACAAAACAAAAAAGTCATAAAGCAGAAAATTCCTTTGTCAAACCATCACAAAGCAGGGATTATCCATCCCTGCCTGTTTTATTTATGCAGTTGTGTGCCACAGTAGACGTCTAAATCCACCATGGCCAACACAGCTCTTCCTGTACCCAATACTTGAAAATACAGCAAACTGGGCACTCTGACATCAGTCAGTCCGGCCACCTGAAGGAATCCAACCATCCTGCTCTCTATGGGGCGGCTGTTGCCCCTGCCAGGCCCGTCATCTCCCTTGGATGCCTCTGTTTTGCGCCTCCACTCCTTCTGTTCACTCAGTGGCCAGAGGCCCCTCTGTAGGCTGGAGCCAGGGCACCTTACTCCCATCGCACACAGCCCTGCTGGCCCAAGCCCCCCGAGGACGTAACCCCGCTCCCCACGTGTCCAGATGGGCTTCTATGGAACAGAGAATTTGACTTTCCCGTTTCTAGCAATATCTCCAGCACACAGTCGGCTTAATATGTTTGTTAAGAGAGCATAGTGTCACCCATTGCACAGGCGAGAAAACAGGTCCAAGAGGAGTTGGCCATCATGATGGCTCCCTGGGCGGCAGCGGGCCAGTGAGCTGGCCCAGATCACCCTCATGACCTCCTGTCACCATCCAGTCTGAGGGGCTGGGCTAGAGGCCAGGGCCTGCTTGCTCAGTGAGCTGGTGAGGCGCTTGGGGGACAGGGAACCCAGAGCCCCTGAAATGTACCTCCAGTCCCTCCCTCTTCTGGCGTCTATCTGTCTGTGATGGATATTCAGCTTTGGGATTTTTTCTTCTTTTCTCTCTTTCTCCCTACCGGATCTTTTTAGGGAGTAATTACAGCCGAAATGGACAATCTGTCTTTTTATTTTTAGGCTTTGACGATCAGACACCAGGGCATGGACAGCAAGCGCTGCCTAGAATAGGTGGCTGATGCCCAAGCAGGGTTCTGCTGGGGCTGACAGGGAGCCAGCTGCAGGCAGGGTTGGTGGTGTTGATGCAAACACCCCTGCAGTGGGCGGGGCGTGGGGAGAGCCCTTCTCAGGGCGCTGGGATTGCTGGGGTGTGGTCCTCCTGGCCAGGAGCAATGAAAAACAGGGTCGCAGGGGCCCCACTGTGTCTGTGGTTCCAGGGTGGAGGCCATGGGCCGGGCGGGAGGGGTTTTCCTGCCATCCATCTCTCGCTAAGAGACAACAGGAAGGATGAGCTGGCCCTGAAAGGCCACCTGGATGGCCAGTCCTGCTGCTGCTGCTGCTGCTGCTGCTGAGTGATGGTCCTTCAGACCTTTCCTGTCCTCTCCACCTCTTCCTGTGGCCTTCGCATCTTCATTGTCCCAAAGTTATATCTGGCCCATCCTTCCTCCTAGGCTGTTCTTACCTTGCTCTCCTATTGGCTGAGGGCTCAAGAAATCAGACCACTGCCACATGGGCTGACAAACAGGAGACGCCAGCCCCAGGCCTCCGGCCCGGCGGGCCCAGCTGCTTCCTGGGGTGACCTGGCTGTCTTTCAGTGGCCCAACTTTGCTTTCCCTTACGTGCTGCACCAGGCCTTCTCTCGGGGGCCCATCCACAGGGCCACGTGCATCCTCATTTGTGTACTTACCATGCCACATTCAGATGGGTCAGGGGTCAGGGTCTGGGCCGTGGCAGTGGGAAGATGGGCGGCCTCCTTCCTGATCTGGGAAGATAGAGGTGACCACCAGCCCGGAACAGAGAGGTTTTAGAGAGATGTGGGTGCCATGAGTCAAAGTAGAGCTGGGACATGAACGGGGGTGGCTGCTTCTGACCTGGTGGCGGGGGACAGCCTCTTGGGGAGGGCACACTAGCTGGGACCCATAGGTGGGAGGACGGGTGGCTCTGGAACATGGGATCCTGCAAATGCTGGGAGGAACATGCACCCCTCTGCTCCTAGGGGTGGTAAGGACACGCTTATGGAACAGACATGCTGGCCACGCCTCCTTGGAGCACCAAGCACTTGGCCTACGTCATTCTGTCCCATTTAGGACCAAGGATGTCTTGGGAGCTTTAGCAGAAATCTGAGATAGAGTCCAACGCTTCACAGAATCCAATCTTGGCCTAATGCATTGCCTCCTGGGAGGAAATAGCTCCAGACCTGTGTGGTGCCTCCTTCTCTTTGCTCTTTGGGGGGTTCTGTTTGTAACCCAGGAGGGCTGAGATGGAAGGCTGGTCATGCAGGGCCTGAGCCAGGACACACAGCCAGTGAGGGACAGTAGGGACTTCCAGGTCTCCCTGCCCCAGGTTAAGGGGCTTCCCAACTGCTCCCCAGCTTCAGCAGACAAAGGTTTAGGAGAATGGAAAGGGAGGGTCTGCGAGGAGCACGACTCAGTGCTGCCTCTGCAGTTGGGACATAGGGACTCAGGGGAAGTGTGATGGGGAAGAGCTGGGAGATGGGACAGGGCACAATCCCCACACCCTAGGCTTCTCGTGTCCTGGGGAGACTCCCTGATCCCCAGCTGCTGGGATTTATCTCTCAGGCAGGGCCTGGCCTCAAGGAGGAATTGATGGGTGGTGCATCAATCGAAGGAGGTGGCCTGTGTGTGTTGCGGTGGAGTGCTTGGTATGGTGCTGCTGGGTCCCAGTCCGGAAGCAGACGGACAGAGGCCTGATCCATCAACCCGGGGAGGGGACCCGCCCAGTTCTCTGGCATACTTGGGGACTAAGGGCTTGCTGCTCCTGGCAAGGCCCCCCTCAACCTTTCAGCAGTGCAAAGACCTTTCAGTCTGCAGGACTCGCCACTAGCGGCTAAATCTTTGACAAGGTGCCGGTCCCTTGTTCTTCGGGAGTGGCATGGGGCTGGGGAGGCCATGCATGCCCTGAGCAGAGCTGGACAGTTAGACTCCCAGAATGAGGAGGAGCCCACGAGTCACATCCTGTCCTCTCCTCCTAGTACACTCAATTGAAAAATCCCCTCCCCACAGTCTCTGACCTCTGTCCTCCAGGATGAGCCGCCTGCTTCCTGTGACAAGAAACAAGCGCCCTCCACAGGCAGCTGCTGCCTGGTGGGAGGCGTTGAGGTGGGAAGGGGCTTCCCTCAGCTTCCCTCCCTCCTGCCTCTTGAGGAAGGCCTGAGTCATGGCCCTGCCCACTGGAGGGATCAAGGGTCACTGCAGCTGACTTCACTCAGGGAGCCATCCTGGGCCACCTAACTGTCTCCTCCAGTTTCTTGTCACATGGATCCTGTCTCCCCGGTTAAG
>NW_004524581.1:10498005-10508446 GCF_000260255.1 Octodon degus | reverse complement strand
CAAAACAAACAAAACAAAAAAGTCATAAAGCAGAAAATTCCTTTGTCAAACCATCACAAAGCAGGGATTATCCATCCCTGCCTGTTTTATTTATGCAGTTGTGTGCCACAGTAGACGTCTAAATCCACCATGGCCAACACAGCTCTTCCTGTACCCAATACTTGAAAATACAGCAAACTGGGCACTCTGACATCAGTCAGTCCGGCCACCTGAAGGAATCCAACCATCCTGCTCTCTATGGGGCGGCTGTTGCCCCTGCCAGGCCCGTCATCTCCCTTGGATGCCTCTGTTTTGCGCCTCCACTCCTTCTGTTCACTCAGTGGCCAGAGGCCCCTCTGTAGGCTGGAGCCAGGGCACCTTATTCCCATCGCACACAGCCCTGCTGGCCCAAGCCCCCCGAGGACGTAACCCCGCTCCCCACGTGTCCAGATGGGCTTCTATGGAACAGAGAATTTGACTTTCCCATTTCTAGCAATATCTCCAGCACACAGTCGGCTTAATATGTTTGTTAAGAGAGCATATTGTCACCCATTGCACAGGCGAGAAAACAGGTCCAAGAGGAGTTGGCCATCATGATGGCTCCCTGGGCGGCAGCGGGCCAGTGAGCTGGCCCAGATCACCCTCATGACCTCCTGTCACCATCCAGTCTGAGGGGCTGGGCTAGAGGCCAGGGCCTGCTTGCTCAGTGAGCTGGTGAGGCGCTTGGGGGACAGGGAACCCAGAGCCCCTGAAATGTACCTCCAGTCCCTCCCTCTTCTGGCGTCTATCTGTCTGTGATGGATATTCAGCTTTGGGATTTTTTCTTCTTTTCTCTCTTTCTCCCTACCGGATCTTTTTAGGGAGTAATTACAGCCGAAATGGACAATCTGTCTTTTTATTTTTAGGCTTTGACGATCAGACACCAGGGCATGGACAGCAAGCGCTGCCTAGAATAGGTGGCTGATGCCCAAGCAGGGTTCTGCTGGGGCTGACAGGGAGCCAGCTGCAGGCAGGGTTGGTGGTGTTGATGCAAACACCCCTGCAGTGGGCGGGGCGTGGGGAGAGCCCTTCTCAGGGCGCTGGGATTGCTGGGGTGTGGTCCTCCTGCTGGTGACCTTGGGCAGGTCTCCAGCTCCAGCTTCATCTCCTGGCCAGGAGCAATGAAAAACAGGGTCGCAGGGGCCCCGCTGTGTCTGTGGTTCCAGGGTGGAGGCCATGGGCCGGGCAGGAGGGGTTTTCCTGCCATCCATCCCTCGCTAAGAGACAACAGGAAGGATGAGCTGGCCCTGAAAGGCCACCTGGATGGCCAGTCCTGCTGCTGCTGCTGCTGCTGCTGCTGCTGCTGCTGCTGCTGAGTGATGGTCCTTCAGACCTTTCCTGTCCTCTCCACCTCTTCCTGTGGCCTTCGCATCTTCATTGTCCCAAAGTTATATCTGGCCCATCCTTCCTCCTAGGCTGTTCTTACCTTGCTCTCCTATTGGCTGAGGGCTCAAGAAATCAGACCACTGCCACATGGGCTGACAAACAGGAGACGCCAGCCCCAGGCCTCCAGCCCCGGGGGGCCCAGCTGCTTCCTGGGGTGACCTGACTGTCTTTCAGTGGCCCAACTTTGCTTTCCCTTACGTGCTGCACCAGGCCTTCTCTTGGGGGCCCATCCACAGGGCCACGTGCATCCTCATTTGTGTACTTACCGTGCCGCATTCAGATGGGTCAGGGGTCAGGGTCTGGGCCGTGGCAGTGGGAAGATGAGCGGCCTCCTTCCTGATCTGGGAAGATAGAGGCGATCACCAGCCCGGAACAGAGAGGTTTTAGAGAGATGTGGGTGCCATGAGTCAAAGTAGAGCTGGGACATGAACGGGGGTGGCTGCTTCTGACCTGGTGGCGGGGGACAGCCTCTTGGGGAGGGCACACTAGCTGGGACCCATAGGTGGGAGGATGGGTGGCTCTGGAACATGGGATCCTGCAAATGCTGGGAGGAACATGCACCCCTCTGCTCCTAGGGGTGGTAAGGACACGCTTATGGAACAGACATGCTGGCCACGCCTCCTTGGAGCACCAAGCACTTGGCCTACGTCATTCTGTCCCATTTAGGACCAAGGATGTCTTGGGAGCTTTAGCAGAAATCTGAGATAGAGTCCAACGCTTCACAGAATCCAATCTTGGCCTAATGCATTGCCTCCTGGGAGGAAATAGCTCCAGACCTGTGTGGTGCCTCCTTCTCTTTGCTCTTTGGGGGGTTCTGTTTGTAACCCAGGAGGGCTGAGATGGAAGGCTGGTCATGCAGGGCCTGAGCCAGGACACACAGCCAGTGAGGGACAGTGGGGACTTCCAGGTCTCCCTGCCCCAGGTTAAGGGGCTTCCCAACTGCTCCCCAGCTTCAGCAGACAAAGGTTTAGGAGAATGGAAAGGGAGGGTCTGCGAGGAGCACGACTCAGTGCTGCCTCTGCAGTTGGGACATAGGGACTCAGGGGAAGTGTGATGGGGAAGAGCTGGGAGATGGGACAGGGCACAATCCCCACACCCTAGGCTTCTCGTGTCCTGGGGAGACTCCCTGATCCCCAGCTGCTGGGATTTATCTCTCAGGCAGGGCCTGGCCTCAAGGAGGAATTGATGGGTGGTGCATCAATCGAAAGAGGTGGCCTGTGTGTGTTGCGGTGGAGTGCTTGGTATGGTGCTGCTGGGTCCCAGTCCGGAAGCAGACGGACAGAGGCCTGATCCATCAACCCGGGGAGGGGACCCGCCCAGTTCTCTGGCATACTTGGGGACTAAGGGCTTGCTGCTCCTGGCAAGGCCCCCCTCAACCTTTCAGCAGTGCAAAGACCTTTCAGTCTGCAGGACTCGCCACTAGCGGCTAAATCTTTGACAAGGTGCCGGTCCCTTGTTCTTCGGGAGTGGCATGGGGCTGGGGAGGCCATGCATGCCCTGAGCAGAGCTGGACAGTTAGACTCCCAGAATGAGGAGGAGCCCACGAGTCACATCCTGTCCTCTCCTCCTAGTACACTCAATTGAAAAATCCCCTCCCCACAGTCTCTGACCTCTGTCCTCCAGGATGAGCCGCCTGCTTCCTGTGACAAGAAACAAGCGCCCTCCACAGGCAGCTGCTGCCTGGTGGGAGGCGTTGAGGTGGGAAGGGGCTTCCCTCAGCTTCCCTCCCTCCTGCCTCTTGAGGAAGGCCTGAGTCATGGCCCTGCCCACTGGAGGGATCAAGGGTCACTGCAGCTGACTTCACTCAGGGAGCCATCCTGGGCCACCTAACTGTCTCCTCCAGTTTCTTGTCACATGGATCCTGTCTCCCCGGTTAAGAGTCTCACCAGGACAGAGGCCCCTTTTTGACACTGAAAGGATAGGGAGAAAGGAGTGCAGCCCAATGATAACATGTCAGCTGCTATCATAAGACATATTGTTTTCCCCACCCCTGTTACCATCTGCCAAAGCCGAGAGGGCGCCTCTCTCTGTCAGGCAGCAGCAATAGGGCATAGGGTTGGGGGTCTTTGCCTTGGGTACCACTTAAGGGCGAGACCCTGATTATGTTCCCACTCTACAGATGAGTACACTGAGGCACAAAGGGGGAAGTGACTGAGGCTGTGCCGCTGCAAGTGACAGAGACTGGCAGTCTGTGTTAGAGTCTGTGCTCCCAACTAGCCCTCTCCCTCTGCCTCAGACATGCAGTGAGAAAGGCTCAACCCTGGGGCCTGTGTAAGTGAGACCAAGGTGCACCCTGAGACTCGCTTTCCAGCCCCAAGTATCCTAGGGCAGGGAGAGGGTTGAGTCTGCACTGGACCCATCTTCCTGTCCCCAGCTGTCCTGAAAGTCCAAAGGCAGCCTTTGCACACTGTGACTTTGTCATCTGTCCCCCATCTTCCCAGGAGGATGAGTGGGAGGAGGTTCAGATGAGCAGGGGCACACCGCAGTCATTCCTAGGGGAGGAGACCAAGGGCAGAGGTAGCCCAGCTCTGGGAACATGTGCCCATCACAGTGACAGTGCACCACGCCTGCAGCCACTGCACGGCGGTGCCGTCAGTGGCCCCGGAACATGCACAAACGCACACGCATAAGAGCACACGATATTAAAGTCATATTTTTGGTTGCTGGGAAGGCTTGGTTGTCACTTCCTCTGCCCTAGGCAACCCGCTGGCCCAGCTCCCCTTTACTTCCTGGCCTCGCTGTGGAGCGCCATCCATTTGTATTTATATAGATAAATCGGCCCGGCTAATTAAAGTTCTCTTGCCGGAGAGTGAGGGAATTAATAAAAGAACTTGGAATGAGGCCGACTGAATGCTGGGGTGTAGGGAGCGGAGCTGAACCCTCAGAAGCAAAGGAGGGCAGATGGCCCAGCAGACATGGGAGCTGCCGCCTCCCCCCAGGGAGCCCAGGGGGCTCAGGGCCTAGGAAGGGGGATGCTGCACAATAGGACGAGTGCCTGCCTGCCTGCCTGCCTGCCTGCCTGCCTGCCTCCCTCCCTCCTTCCCTCCTTCCTTCCCCCCCACCTCCCTCCAAGCCCTCCTTCCTCCCTCCTGCCCTCCCTCCCTCCCTCCCTCCTTCCCTTCCCCACTGTATTTCCTGCTGGGATGCCACGTGTGCCTTCTCTTACCCTCAGGAGGTGGCTATAGGATGAGCAGACCTCAGCAGGAGGAGGTCTGATTGACAGCAACCAGGAGGATCTCATGGCTGCGCTGGGGGTAAGAGGCTACCAGGGGCCGACACTTGCTCACAGGCCACCTCCCCTTGCATCTGGGCCCTGCCACTTACAGCTGGGTAGCCCTCAGCTGCCGGATGAGTCATTTAACCACCATGTGCCTCAGTTTACATCTGTAGCAGTCAAGGGCAAGGACTAGGACAGGACCAAAAAGGACACTAAGACTGCAGCTGAGCAGAGGGCCAAGCAGATGAGGGATTTTGTGTCACTCCCAGGAAAGGACAACCCTAGGCTCAAATCCCCGCTGCTCTGTTGAGCAGCTGTGGGGCCCCAGGAGAGCATCCTCCCTTTTCTGACTCAACTGCCTTAGCAGAAGCACCAACCTCCCGCTCACAGGGCCTCTGGCTAGATGGCCTCGCATGCACAGGGCGGCTCAGTAGTGTCATGGAAACAGCTCAAGGCAGGCTTTTCTGGGGCACCAAGCCCTCTGGTGTTCTCCCCTGGGTCCTGTTTGGGCCTCAGAGATGGGCTGCCGGCTCACAGGCCTGGGGCCTGGTGGGACTCAGGAGGGAGCCGCAAGTTCCTGGGCGTGGAGCTTCAGGCAGCAAACCCCGGTGTCAAGGCAGCACATCAGTGGTCAGAGCAGAGCAGGAGCAGCCGGGGCTATTCTTAGCCAGGGTCCCATCACGTGCGGACAGGCTTGTCATGAGTGAGGAGGGAAACAGGGAGGAGCTGCTGAATTTAACTCTGCATTGCTTCTGAGGGAAAAGGGTGTGGCTAGGCTGGTGGAGAAGAAAGCTCTGTCAGACAGGCCACCGTTAGGGGCACTTATGGCAGACACCCACGGACAGATGACTAAGGCCCAGGGAGGCAGACAGCCCTCCACAGGGCCCAGCCTGTCCCCCTAGGAGGACATGCACAGAGTCCTGCTGGGAATTAGGACACCAGATCCAGTCCTGCGTCTACCACACATGTGCTGTGCAACTGGGGAAAACGCAGAGCCCTTCTCTGGCCCTTGGCCTTCAAACAGGACCTAACTCTATGACCCCTCTGCTCCTGCACTTTGTGAACTGAGTGCCACAGCTGGGGCCCCAGCAAGGACCACATCCCTGGTTGAACTCCTTGTGTCACCTGCGGACTGCCCAGGACCTAACTTTTGCCCCATGTGCCCTTTGTGTACTACCTGGGCATGGGGGACCAGGGCACAGGATGGAATCTTCTGGTGCACTTGAGGGGGTGAAGCAGGTGAAAAGGTGAGGTCCCCTGGACAAGGAGGGGCAGACCCGGGCTCTGCAGCCTGAGCACCTGTGTGGGCAGCAAGGGGGCACCATGGGCCAAGACTGCCTTGGAGGAGCCAAGGAAGGGAGCCCCTGGGTTCCCTGTGAGCATCCAGGCTGCTCCCTGTACCCAGCTGGGGTCTCCTCCATGTGCCTCCACGGAACTATCATTCCTGGGGGCCAGGACCATGGCTTCTCCTCCCTCTGCCTCCGGGTGCACCCAGCAGGGACCCTTGGGCTCAGCCAGTACTTGTTCAGGGCTCAGTCGTGCTGCAGAGCCATCCCTGAGTAGTCAGCCTCCACCACCCAGCCCTGGTCTCACTAGCCACTCATTTCCTTCACAATTAATCACTCCTGGTCTCCAGCGGTGACATTCCCTCCCCAGCTCATTTGCCTAAAAAAATGAGTTGCTTTGCTGAGAAAAACCAAATGCTTCCCAGTACTCTTTCTCCTATTTCCTGTCTCCTCTGCCCAGGCCCTGAGAGACATTGGGGGCTGGGGTCCTCTCTGGGACGAAGAGGAGGAGGCACCAGGGTGAGGGGAGACAAGCCTCAGTTTCCACATGCTGGTCTGGAAAAGCAACTCCCTTGATGTCTTAATGGAAGAAAGTGCCTGGAGGTCCCAGTGGCAGTGAAAGGGAAAGGATGGTGAAGTCCAGGCCTTCTGAACAGTAACTCCTGGAACCCTCTGAGACTCAGTGTCCCCATCTATAAAGTGGGATGAGAATGGTCCTCGCCTTTAGTGTTGTCAGAAAAACCACAGGGACCCTGCAAATACAGCACGCACCAGAACCTGGCACCTAGGGTTGGCCCCATCGATACTAGCTATTATTTATTATTATTACGTGTCTGGGTCTCCTGTGTTACAAGAGATTGAGGATTCAAGTGATTGAGGAAGGAAGCTTTCCAGGGGGGCCTTGAATTGACTCAAATTTGCTTTTCAGAAGTCAACTCTGTGCCAGTCCTGATGCTCTGCTGTTGAGGGTGAGTGTGACCCAGAGCCCCTCGTGGTGGTGCGAGCCAGGACACAGGGCCATGCTGCCCTGAGCCAACAGAGACCCAGAGGTTGTGAGTCACAGTTGCAGAAAGGAGACACTGCCCATCCTGCCGTCTCCCTTGAGCCTGTGTTGTATTGGGCCTGGGGTCCTGCGGGGGAGGCCTGGATCTGCCAGAGAGATAGCAGATCCCAGTCTTCTGCTGAAAGACAGGCAGCAGGCGCCAGTGCTGGGCTGGGATTCTGCCCTGAGCCCTGGGCCTCCCTTCTACTCCAACTCCGGAGGCCCAGGTTGGAGTCTCTGGATGCTCCGGCTCCAGATGCTGCAGGGTTGGGCAAGGATGAAGGAAGAGATGCAGCGGCCTTACAGGTGACCGAAGATAGTGGACCAGACACGCGTCTGCTGAGGAGTTATGTTTTCCCTGGCCCCTGCTGTGGGAGCGGGGCTCCAGGTCGGACCTCAGCACAGGTCTTGGCTCTGTGGACCCAACATGCTTCCTCCTCCACTCTGCTTCTCTGTCTTCTTGGCCCCAGCTGGACAAGTCGGACTACAGCTGCTGTGTGATTTAAGATCCTGTCCAATAGAAATAGTTGAGAAGTTATAGCAGTGGAGGCGAAGAGGAGGGGTGGCAAGTTACAGGCCCAGACAGCTGGAGAGGGTGGGTGTGACCTGCGGGGAGCTCTGCCTTCCCTGCTTCTAAAATGGACTGGCTCCACGCCTTCTTTGGGACAGTCCAGGGATGGGGTGACAATGGCTTCACCACTCTAGCAGGGGGCCTCCTCTAGCTGAAAGAACCTTCAGAACTATCTTATACAGAGTGACAGCATGGCTGCCACATTCAGCTGGGCAGGTAGCTCACTGCACAAGGATGCTTGGCTAAGTGACAGCGAGTGATGTAGCTTGAATCCAGCCTCACTCTGCTCACCAAGGCGTGCTCCTTCTGCCTGGCACAAAGACACCGCGTGGGCCAGGCTGCCAACTGGGGGCTGTCCCCAACCTTCCTCCATTCACACTTGTCATCCTTCCAGGGACTCGGGATTGGTGAGTGGCTGATAAAATCAATACATTACAAGTGCTCTGAACCTCTTGAAGATAAGCTTTGTGACAAAGAGGATGATAAAGGAGGGAGGGGTGGGGCCTGGCTGGGGCATCTGGTTGGGGTATGTGTGGCCTGAGGACACCGGCATCTACACCTGCTCTCCTGCTCAGCCTGGTCGTGGCTGCGCCTGTCTCTTCCTGAGTACCTCCCCCTGTCCCCTGGTGACTGAATATCTCCAAGGGTCTCCCTATTCGCTGTCGTGGGGCGGGAATGTGTGTGTTTTCCCTTTGTTGCTCTCCTCCGCCCTAACCCCGCTACACAAAAGCAGGGACCCCAAACCATACACCCAGTGCAGGACTGGGAGTAACAGACCTGGGTTCAAGACCTGGCTCTCTCTTAGCCCCCAGCCACAGTCTGTGCTTTCTGTCCCTCCTGACCTCAGTTTCCCCACGTGCAAAGCCAGGCATTGGATGAGATTAGCAGTCAGTGTCTGTGGCTGCGACCAATGCAGAACCCCCAGGCCCCTTTGTCTCTGAAGGAGCTGAGATAAAACAGAGCCTAATCCACACGGGCAGACAGGTTCCCTGCCCAAGAGGGCGAGGGCACAAATTGGGCCGTCATGTTACATTACTTCTGCCAGGTTGGCCCCACCATCTCACCTCCAACAGGGACGGCCAGGGGCGGACACACAGTGGGGGCAGGAAGCCTGGGCACCCCCCAGGCCTCCTGACTTCACCATCAAAGGCCATGAGCGAGGGAGGGGCCCCAGGCAGGGAGGATTTTTAATGACCCCAAATCCTGGCAACTCATTATGCTTCTGATAAGGCAATGGGAGCTGTCACTCCCAGATGCCGCCAAGGACTCCCCAGAGAAATTTTGCTGCCTTCTTGCTAATCTTCTTATAAACATTGTTATTTATTTTTTTCTTATTTTATCCGACATGTGTCAAACAGCTCCTGCTAAGCCTATGACGTCTCCTGGGAGGCTGCAGGAGGTCGGCCTGTCGCTCCCCACCACCCGCCCTACCCTGCTTCTCCCCAGCCCTGGGCAGCTTCACTAACACAGGCCTGGGCAACTTTGTGATGCCCCTTGAGCTGGGGCTTAGGCCAGAAGAGGTTGGACAGCTAGGCACTGGCCTCTAGTTAGTGGATCTCAAGCTGTGCCAGTTTAGGCTGGTTTGGGGAGAGGAGGTTGGCAGCCCCTGGTATCACACAGACCTGCCAGCTTGCTCTGGGTGGGCTGAATTTATGCCCATCTTGGCCATCACTGTCTGCGACACTGACAAGATCACCCTATATACTGCAGCCACCATACTCAGTGTCATTTACACCTGAGGTCTCCTGCTTTCTCCTTGAAGTTGGTCCTGATGCCAGCCTCATTTGTAGGTGAGGAAACTGGGGGCCAATGTCCAGGAAGGAAGGAGCAGACCAGGATCTCTACCCTGTGAGCGGAGGCCCAGCCAGTGCCAAGTTTTCCTCCCGCTTCCCAGGTGTGGTCTTTGAACCCTCCTGGACTCTGGGAAAGAGGCAAAGCCCAGAGTCTTCCCCTTGTTTCCCAGATGAAGGAACAGGCTCAGGGAAGGCACATGCTCGCCCAGGGCTCCACTGCTGGGACCAAGCCCAGGTCTCCTCACTTCTGGGCAGGGCTCTTTCCGGAAGTCTTAGGACAGCTGCTAGACAGCATTTCCAGGATTTTGTCTTATGTAATGCGGTGCGGAGGTTCAGGGAACCTCTGCCTCACTGTCCTTGTTACAGGGGTTGTGGCAATATTGGGAGGATGGGGAGACTGCAGAACTTTCATAGAGACAGGGAAAATTCCAGAAGGTCTAGAAGACTCCCTCTCATCTCTAGTCCCTGGCAATGATTATGATAAACCTCATGATTCTCTCACAATGAGATTGTTACTAATCAAGGTGGCTATAAAGCAATAGGCGGCAGGAGCCCATTTTGATGATAAAGAGCTGTACTCTGCAATGTACACGACAGCAAAAGCTATAGATTGGATTTGCTGTTTTCAAAATAGCCTTGACTTTTCTCAACCCTCTCACTTCACTTCAGGTCAGTATTTCAATATTTTGAGCATCTCGAACCCAGGACAAGGCACACATTTCTTACAAATGTTTTACTTTTAAGTAACTTGGTTTCCAGAAAAGTTGAGAGATACCACGGTGCATTTCCAGGCACCAGCCAGCTCCCTAGAAGAGGCGATGCTGGTGCCCGGCACACTTCCAATCTCCCCCACCTTTCTACTCGTGAAGTGCCCTGAGTTTCCATCACATCACACCAGAGTACACACGAGGTGACAATGCCAGTGACAATGCCCCCCGTGGCTTATTTAAGGTGGCACCTGCTGGCTTCTCTGTTGCAGCTTTGCCTGTTTTCATCCCTGTATTCTATTCTTAGACATGAGTCCCTAAGTTTGGCCCATAGTTAAGAATGAAGTTTCAGGGCCAGCGAGATAGCTCAGTAGAATAAGTGCTTGCCTGGTAAGTGCAAGGGCCTGAGTTCAATCCCTGG